>NW_022436998.1:7706198-7826862 GCF_009761245.1 Sapajus apella
AAATTTTTTTTTTTTTTTTTTTTTTTTTTTTTTTTTGGGACGGAGTTTCGCTCGTTACCCAGGCTGGAGTGCAATGGCGCGATCTCGGCTCACCGCAACCTCTGCCTCCTGGGTTCAGGCAATTCTCCTGCCTCAGCCTCCTGAGTAGCTGGGATTACAGGCACGCGCCACCATGCCCAGCTAATTTTTTGTATTTGTAGTAGAGATGGGGTTTCACCATGTTGACCAGGATGGTCTCGATCTCTTGACCTCGTGATCCACCCGCCTCGGCCTCCCAAAGTGCTGGGATTACAGGCTTGAGCCACCGCGCCCGGCCTTGTTTAAGAAATCTTTAAGCCAAAAGTTAAAAAGATTTTCTCCTATGTTTTTATCTAGAAGTTTTATATTTTTAGATTTTACTTTTACATTTAGGTCCACAATCAATTTCAAATTAATTTTTGTGTATGATGAGACATAAAAGTCAAGGTTCACTTTGTTTTCAGTGTTATTCCAGTATTATTTGTTAAAAAAGATTATCCTTTTCCCGTGAATAATCTCAGCACCTTTGTCAAGAAATGTATATGGTAAGCTTTTCTGGAATCTCTATTCTGTTCAATTTATCTACATTACGTGACCCAACAATTCTACTTAAAGGTACTGAACCAACAGAAAAAAAAAAATATGTCCACGAAAGTCTTGTACATGAATCCTTATAGCAGCTTTGTTCATAACAGACCCAAACTGAAAACAACTCAAATAACCACCACACTAATAATGTCATATCCATACAATGTAATATCACACAATAAAAAAACCACAAATTATTAACATAAGCAACAACAGGTATACATTTCAAAAATATTGTGCTAAAAGAAAGAAGCCAGACACAAAAAGGAGTACATACTATATGACTGTATTTATGTGAAATCTTAGTATAGGTAAAGCATCTATAGTGATAGAAAGCAGATCAGAGATTGCCTGAGACCAGGTTTGGGAACAGACTGCAAATGGGCATAAGGAAAACTTTTTATAAAGTGAGTGTTCTAAATCTTGGCTGTTGTGGTGTTTACATGAGGGGGTGTGTGTGTGTTTATCAATAGTCACTGAACTGTATATTTAAAATGGGTAGATTTTACTGCATATAAATTATACCTCAAAAAAGCTAATTTTTAAAAGTAATAACCTCTGATTTAGAAATAGCAGTATGTAAAATGCAACCTACATTTAAAAACCCTCAAATTTATTTTGATTAATACTAGAGGACAGCAATGGAAGGAGTACATCATCTTCAGGAATTAGAACTTTTTAGAATGAGAAGCAGAATGACCCTGTATAGAATAGCACTGTTTAACAGAACTTTTTGCAATAATGAAAATGTTCTGTATCTGTGCTGTCTTAAAACAGTAGTCACTAGCCACATGTAGCTACTGAACACGTGAAATGTAGCTAGTACAAATAGGTGAGTACATTTATTTTATTTAATTTACATTTAAATGTAAATAGCTACATGTGACTAGTGGCTACCTATACCGGATATGAGATATCTAAAAGATATCTTTCTATAAAAAAAAATCTACTGGGATACAATACACATGCTTCCTAGTCAGGTAATAGAAACAGTTACATCCCTAGAATAGAGCAAAAAATTGGAAAGAACAGAGAAAAGGTACAGTAAAAATTAAAAATTTCATGACTGTCAAAATATATACTAAAAGTATTTTCAACTAAATGCAGTTTTCTAATAAATTCTTGCAATGCTTAATTTGCTTCTGTCATTACATTAGAAAGAAACTACAACTCTGGACATATTTCTAACTAAGAATGAGGAACCAATTTGAGTGGAAATGCCAGGAAACAGGGAGAAAGTGTTCACATAATTTTAGAGTTCACGTCAGACAAGGAAGGAAATACTGGTGTAGTTAGATATGATACAGATCAGTAAAACAGATTTCAAAAGCTTCATTTAAATAACAGGCTAAGAATTCATAACTCAACCTATAATGAAAGACTCGCGGTTTTAAAAACTAAAATTCTGTACAAACAACTACAAATGACTCTAGTTTTAAAAAGACAAAGGGGTAAATACAAAAATTATCTGAAACCAACAAACACAGCTGCAGCGAATTTACCCTCAAAGCTCAGATTTAAAAGGTACATATATATTATAACAGCCAAGAAAGAGGATGGGGGGAGATAATCACAGATGAAACAAAATAGCAGCATATATAAAGAAACATGAAAATGGTAAAAACAAAAGGCCTGGAGGAGGGGAGAATGTTCATAGCAAAAAGAATAAATAAATTAGGCTAGGCATAATGGCTAACCCCTGTCATCCCAGCAACTTGGGACAGCGAAGCAGGCAGATCACTTGAGGTCCGGAGTTCAAGACCAGCCAGCCAACATGGTGAAATCTGGTATCTACTAAAATGCAAAAATTAGCTGGATATGGTGGCATATGTCCATAGTTCCAGCTACTCGGGAGGCTGAGACAACAGAACTGCTTGAACTTGGGAGGCAGAGATTGCAGTGAGCCAAGACTGTGCCACTGCACTCCGGCCTGGGCAACAGAATAAGACTTTGTCTCAAAAAAGAAAAAAGAAATTAGACTCACGCACATTAAATAGCAATATAATGCTAAAGACAACAAAAAGGCAAGAACTCTTAAATTCCCTTTTCACTTTTATCTTCTCTAAGAGAAGATGATTCAGTAAGTCAGGAGTAGTGGATACACGACATTTCTCTGTATTCAAAGCCCTTCCTACTTGCTAATTTAAGCAAGGTGACTTTTAAAGAATACTTCTTAATAAACAATCAATAATGCAAAACAAAGGATAACCCACCAAGCACTTTATGCTATCATTGCTTCAGTTGAATTCTGTAGTCACAAAACTCAAATGATAAGAGAGGTAGAGCATTATACAATTGTCTGAAGAAAGAGTAAAACTGATTTCCTGAAAGTCATTAAGGAAAACATAAACAACCTAAAATAAAAATAATTTGAAAGTAGGGTCAGTATATACATATATACACATCCCAAAAAGTACATAAAACCAATACATCAAAAAGCTGCTAAACCTCACAATTTAAAAAACACAATCAAATAACAAGATACCAATTTTTTCCAACAAGCTATAAAAAGTTAAAGTTTGAAACTATTCAGTTTGCCTAAGTTAGAGGAGGTAGGAGGAAGAAGCATTCTTAAACATGTCAGTGAGTATATAAAAATATTTTCAAAGGCACAAGTTTAAACCATAGACTCAATGGACCTAGCAATGGTCCACACTAGTACCATGATCATAAAATGAAATAAAAGGTAGCTAATAAAAGAATCAGGTAGGTAGATGTCCACAACAATATGGAAGATTCCTATGATATAAATTTTTTAAAAGGTGTGAAACAGTAGTAGTATGTTCCCATTTCCGTTTTTTAAAAAGTGGGTAAACAATGAAAACTATTTTCAAAAGAATATGTGAAACTTTAAATTACAGACACAGTTGTGAAGAGGGTAAAACAGGAGAAATTTGTAGGGGATATTTGTCATCTTCAGCCTGTTAAGCAATCAAAATACCATTCCAATTTGGAGATAACTTCATGACATTAAAAGCAGATATTTCTTTCCTCATCTTTCTATTAGCACATGTACAGGTCTGAAACCAACTATTTATAGGTCTTTTTGCTGTGGATACCGAATCCTAGTGAGGGCAAGATACAGGAGAGTCAGAGAGTATTCACAGAGATCACCAGAAGAGCTGAGTTAAGAGCACAGTTACCAGTGGCAGTACCTATTACACCAAGTGTCCAAGCAGACTGCTCCTGTTGCAACCTTGTGGCCAATGCCTTGCTTCCCTTAGCCTCCACCTATTTTCCAAGTCTCGTTCTCAAGCTATGATCTACCTAATATATTTTTTAAAATTCCTTTCTGATTAGGTAAATCAGAGTCACTTTCTATCATTTGCAACCAAGAATTCTGGTTTCTTTCACAGCATTTTCCCATAATTTTGTTTTGAGTGAGGGTTGGTAACCACATACTCTCTTTTGTGTGCTCCCTTTAATATTTGAACTTTTTGACTTCTTACCTACCACTGTGAGCAATGTGAGAATAAACTGTAAGAAAATATTACAACATTTTAAAAAGGGGATGAGGTTATGTTCTCTCAAAGAACTTGAATATTACTTAGAGAAATATTCACCATGGCTGCCCCTCCCACTTCCTTCTCTTTCCTCCCAAGGATTTCATGCCCACAGTTGGCTGATTGCCTTATAAGTCTGACACAATGGAAAGGCGGAAAAAAAGCAAGAAAACAGCACTTTCCAACGGGAAATGGGAAAATTTGCCTATAGATACTTGGAAAGTTGAGACTAAAAAAGTAGTAAACAAAAACAGAGGCAATACTCCCAAAACTTGGATGATCTAGACTACAAATCTTCCTAATATAAGCATACCTTACTTCAAATAATTTCAACATATAAAAATCTAAACTCATTAATGACTTACAGATTTGAAAACATAGTCTTCATTAATTTTTTGTACTTTATTGTGTGTAAATTATACCTCAATAAGCCTAACTTTATAAAAAGCTTCACATGGTGCAAAATATCCCTTATGGGCAGACCTCTTACCTGGTCAAGGAAAGAGGGCAGAAAAAAAATAAAAAAACAAGCACCAGAATGTGGGACTACTCAAGGGTATATGGTAGGGGGTTGTTGTCCGCACAGGTCTCAGTATGTCCTTGTGAAGACTGGATATCTTGGGGATTAAGAACTGGCAGCTCTGATTATTATTCTAGACCAGTTTCTACCTCCCAGAGGCCACTGTGCTCTCTATCCCACCCCTGAGGGATTAGGGAGGGAACAGCATAGCAGGCTTGCCCTGGGCTTATTACCCAGGTAGGTGAGAACCCTAGAGACCTGTCCCAGCAGAGATGGCTTGCAGGTGTACAGGCTGCTGCACCTTCTGAAACTCACAGGGTAGCACTCAGACCATGCAGGCCCAAAGCCCTGATGTCTCCTGCAGGTTACATACCCTGACACTTGCAAAGGGCTAGAACGAGATGCACCCATAAGCAGAGTGAGAAAATCTGTTTTTATTTTTTAAATTCTTTACTTTCTTCATAGTTCCAATGAAACAGATCTAAATAAGCTTCAAGAATACATTTAAAAATTATTTTTGACAAAATAATACAAGAACATATACCTTTCAAATGATGTTAAAAAAAAAAAAGTTTGGAATAAAAATTAGTCAAAGAGCAGGGTGTGGTGGCTCACACCTGTAATCCCGGCACTTTTGGGAGGCCAAGGCAGGTGGATCACCTGAGGTCAGGAGTTCAAGAACTGCAAGGTCAACATGGTGAAACCCTGTCTCTACTAAAAATACAAAAAATTAGCCAGGCATGGTGGTGCATGCCTGCAATCTCAGTTGCTCTGGAGGCTGAGGCAGGAGAATGGCTTGAACCCAGGGGGCGGAGGTTGCAGGGGGCCAAGATCACGCCACTGCACTCTAGCCTGGGCAGGCAACAGAGTAAGTCTCCATCTCAAAAAAAAAAAAAAAAATTAGTCAAAGAAAGATGGCAGAACAATAGTACCAGGAATCCATCACCTCACCTACACAATTATAAGGAGAATCTGTAATTCTGGAACTCTGGAGTCTATTCAGGCTTTCAATTTCTAAGGAGAGGCTTAAATGGTAAATCACAGTTAGTTTGAGTCCATTTCAGCTCTTTGTGAAGCTATGGCTACCCATAACTCACCCCCACAGCAGGCAGCCATGCACATGTTCCTGGAGCACCCTATACCCAGTTTATAAAAGTCAAGGTTGGCAATGAGGACCTTGCCCTCCAAGTATCAGGAATCTGTGTTCTGATTCCTAATTGCTGCTTCTGATCAAAATGTACAGACACAGGCAGAGTTTGACAGAATGTATTAAAAAAATAAAACCCCACAATTTACAAGAGATTGTGTATGCTATCTACGAGGGACTCATTTTAGATCTCAAGACACAAATACAGAATGTAAAAAGATATTCTACACAACTAATAACTAAAAGAGAGTGCAGGTAGCCACATATTAGACAAAATAAATGAAATCAAAAAAAGGCTGAGACAAAAAGATACTACATATCAACAAATGTCAATATAAGAAGATATAATAATCAAAAACATTTACACACCTAATAAGAGACCACCCAATTATATGAAGCAAAAACTGACAGAATTGAAGGCAAATAGACAGTACTTAACAGCTGGACACTTCAACATCCTACTCTCAATAATGGACAAAAACAGCCAGTCAGAAGACAGGTAAGAAATAGAGGATTTGGGCCAGGCACAATTCACTCCTATAATCCTAGCACTTTGGGAGACCGAGGTGGGTAGATCACTTGAGGTCAGGAGTTCAAGACCGGCCTGGCCAATCTACTAAAAATATAAAAATTAGCTGGGCATGGTGGTTTGTGCCTGTAATCCCAGCTACTCGGGAGGCTGAGACCAGGAGAATTCCTTGAACCCAAGAGGTGGATGTCGCAGTAAGCCAAGATCACACCACTACTCTCCAGCCTAGGTGACAGAGCAAGACTATCCAAAAAAAAAAAAAAAAAAAAAAAAGAACCAAATAAAATATCTCCTCTATCACAACAGGATGACATTAAAAATGAATAAAATCAATAACTGAAGAAAAAGTAGAAAATTAACCAACTGCGGAAATTTAAAAATACATTGTTAAACACAAAAGAAATCAGAAGGGAACTTAGAAAATACTTAGAAATAAATGAAAACAAAACAAAACAATACAACATGCCAATAATTATAGAACAGCAAAAGCAGTCCTAAGAGGGAAATTTATAGTTGTACACATTTACATTGAAAAAGATCTCACATCAATAATCTAACTTCACATCTTAAGAAAGTAGAAAAAGAACAAACTAATAAGCCCAAAGCTAGCAGGATGAAGGAAATAACAAAGCTTAAAGAAGATATAAGTAAGAGAATAGAAAAATAAGAGAAAAATCAATGAAATCAAAAGCTGGTTCTTTGAAAAAATTTTAAATATTAACAAAGCTTTACCTACATTAAGAAAAAGAAGACTCAAAACACTAAAATCTGAAATAAAAATGGGGACATTAGTACCAATTGTACGGAAGTTAAAAAAAGATAAGACAGTACTGTGAAAAATTGTATGCCAACAAATTAGATAATCTAGATTAAATGGAGAAACACTGGGAAGCACAATATGTACCAAGACTGAATCACAAAAAAATCTGAATAGACCTATAACTAGTAACAAGAAGAAAACTACAGACCGGCAGCCTTTATGAATGTTGATACAAAATCCTCAACACAGTGACAACAAGCTGAATTCCACAGTTTATTAAATAGATTATACACGAAGATCAAGTAAAATTTACTCTGCAAAAATGGTTCCATATATGAAAAAAAAGTATGATACACCATGTTAATAGAAGAAAACAAATCATATGTTCATCTCAATTGGCACAGAAAAAAACAGCACCATTTTATGATAAAAATACTCAATCAACTAAGAATAAAAAGAAATTACGACAACATAATGAAAGCCATATATGAAAATCCCGCAGTGGCTTGCTATAATTCCAGCTCTTTGGGAGGCCAAGGCAGGTGAATCACTTTAGGCCAAGAGTTTGAGACCAGCCTAGCCAACATGGTGAAACCCCATCTCTACTAAAAATACAAAAATTAACTGGGCATAGTATTGGACGCCTGTAATCCCAGCTACCTCAGGAGGCTGAATCAGGGGAATCACTTGAATCCGGGGGGTAGGAGGAGGGTGCAGTGAACCGTGATTGTACCACTGCACTCCAGCCTGGGCGACACAGCAAAACTCTGTCAGGGGAATAAAAAAATTCCCATAGCTAACATGATATTCAATAGCAAAAAATTGAAAGATTTTCTTCAAAGGTCAGAAACAAAACAGGATGCCTTATTTCACTACTTCTATTCAACATAGTATTGAATGTATTAGAACAATTAAGAATAAAAATCATCTCAAATTGGAAAGGAACAAGTAAAATCTCTGTTTGCAGATCATATAATCTTACATGGAGAAAACCTCAAGGATTTCAAACACAAAAAAGGGATAAATTCACGAAGAAGCAGGACACAAATTTAATGTGTAAAAAATCAGTTGTGTTTCTATACCCTAAGAATGAACATTTAGAAAAGGAAATTAAGAAAACAGATTTATAAGAGCATCAAAATGAATAAAATCCTTAGGAATTAACTTAGCCAAGGAGGTAAAATACTTGTACACTGAAAATTACAAAACATTGCTGAAAGAAATAAAAGAATACATAAACAAATGGAAAGACATCTGGTGTTCATGGGTTAAAAGACTTAACACTGTTCAGATGTCAATACTATCCAATGCAATCTACAGATTAACGCAATCCTACAAAAATCCCAACAATGTTTGTTGCAGAAATTTAAAAAAAAATCCAGGTGGGAGAAGGAGAGCTCAGGAAAAATAACTAATGGGTACTAGGCTTAATACCTGGGTGATGAAATAATCTGTACAATAAACCACCATGACACAAATTTACCTATGCAACAAAACTGCACATGTACCCCTAAACTTAAAAGTTAAAAAAAAATTCATCCTAAAACTCATAAAGGACCCTCAAGGGCCAAAGTCATCTTGAAATATAAGAAGTATGGGTGCGGCGGCTCATGCCTATAATCTTTGGGACACTGAAGAGGGCAGAATGCTTGAGCTCAGGAGTTCGAGACCAGCCTGGGCAATATGGCAAAACCCCATCAATACAAGAAATAGAAAAATTAGCTGAGCATGGTGGTATGGGCCTATAGCCCCAGTTAGGAGATTGGGGTGGGAGGATTGCTGAACCTCAGAGGTGGAGGTTGCAGCGAGTTGAGATCGTGCCACTGCATTCCAGCCTGGGCAACAAAGCCAGACGGTGTTTCATAAATAAATAAATAAAAACACAAGTTGAAAGACATATATTTCCTGATTTCAAATTTTGCTATAAAGCTACAGTACTAAAATTAGTGTCCTGGCACAAAAACAAACATACAGTCCAATAGTATGGTCAAGAGAGCCTAAAAACAAACCCTTGCATCTATTGTCAAATAACTTTCAACAAAAGTGCCAAGAGTATTCCATGGGGAAAAACAGAGTCTTTTCAACAAATAATGCTGGCAAAATTAGACATTCACATGCAAAAGTGTGAAGCTAGACTCTTACCTAACATCATATACAAAAATTAACTCAAAATGGATCAAACACCTAAATGTAAAAGCTAAAACTATAAAACCCTTGGGAGAAAACATGGGAAGAAGTGTTATGGTAAGAATGCGGCACTTATTTCTTGAATGTGTCAACAAAGGTACAGGCAACAAAAGAAAACAGACAAGTTGGACTTTTCAAGCTAAATAGCTCCTGCATAGCAAAGGAAATAATCAATACAGTGAAAAAGCAACCCATTCTTTATGGGAGAAAATATCTGCGAATCACATATTCAATATGGGCTTAATATTCAGAGTATGCAAACAACTTCTTCTTTTTTTTTTTTTTTTTGCAACGGAATCTCGTTCTGTCGCCCAGGCTGGAGTGCAGTGGTGCAATCTCAAATCTCGGCTCACTGCAACCTCTGCCTCCTGGGTTCAAGCAATTCTCCTGCCTCAGCCTCCCAAGTAAGTGGGACTACAGGTGTGCGCTACCACCCCTGGCTAATTTTTGTATTTTTAGTAGAGATGGGGTTTCACCATACTGGCCAGGCTGGTCTCGAACTCCTGACCTCGTGATCTACCTCCTGTGGCCTCCCAACGTGCTGGGATTACAGGCGTGAGGCACCGCACCTAGCCAGAGAATACAAAGAACTTCTAAAACACAATTTAAAAATCCCAAACTACCCCATTCATAAATGGGCAAAAGGCTTGAAGAGACATCATCGCTCCAAAGCTGATATACAAATGATCAATAAGCATGTGCAAATGTTCAATATCGCTAATCATTAGGGAGTTGCAAATTAAAACCAAAGTGAGACGTCATATTCATTAGGATGGCTATTATGAAAAAAAAAAAAAAAAAAAAAACGTGATGGTGAAGATATGGCAAATTCAGAACCCTAGTGCGTTGCTGGTGTTAATGTAAAATTGGTAGCCACTGTATCAAACAGTATGGTGGTTTTTCAAAAATTTAAACGTAGAATTACCATTCAATCCAGCAATCTCACTTCAGGGTACATATCCAAAAAAAATGAAAGCAGATATTCAAACAGATACCCATATCCACAACAGCCAAAGGTAGAACCCAAGTGTCCATTTATGAATAAATGGATAAACAAAATGTGATGTGCAAATACAATGGAATATTATTCAGCCTTTTAAAAGGAAAGAAATGCTAACATGTGCTACAACCTTGAAGACATTATGTCAAGTGAAATAAGCCAGTTACAAAAAGATATTGCATGATTCCACTTATATGAAGTACCTAGAATAGTCAAATACATAGAGATGAAAGTAGAACAATGGTTACCAGGTACTAAGAGGAGGAGCAATGAGGCGTTATTATTTAATGGTTTGGCAGTTCAGTGTGGGATAATGAAAAAGTTCTAGAGATGGACAGTGGTGACAACTGTACAACAATGTATATGTACTGAATGCTAAATGTTAATGCTACTGAACTGTATGTTTTATATGTATATATAAAACATACAGTTTATATATATATATAACATAGTGTGTGTGTATATATACATATATATATATATATATATATATATATATATATATACACACACACACACATAAAATATATTATTACAATAACAAAATTACGCATCTCTGGCCCTATGTATTTTCAAACCTTTATTCCTGCTTCTCCTCAGATGCAACCACCCTCAACTACTCTGACTCTTTTTCCTCATATTTAATTAGGTATTTAAAAATATTATTCTTAATACCGCTTCTTATGGATTTATTAACTGCAGATTTCCTGCCACGGTAGAAGACACTTACAAAACTAGTAGTACTCCACACATTTCACTTATCTTAATTCCTCTAAAATAGCAATATCACAATTTTGGGTTAAATCAACCAATGTTAACAACTGTTTCCTTTTTCTAATTTGTTCAGTTTTGTAAGAAACCATTACACATTTTTCTCCAAATATTTCAACATCCATCTATCAGTTTGATTATTTTCCCAGAACTTCTAATCTCCTGCTCCAATCAAAATTGCTAACTTTTCAGCTTGCATCACAGCTGTCATCCTGGGACTTTCTTCTTTGTTGCTGCTGAGCTGGATTCTCTGTTTAATGAAGCTCTTCTATTTCATTTCTTGGTTTATTTCCTTGTTTTGTTGAACCACATCTTCCATTGATCTCCGAAAAAAAAGTTCTTTATGAGCGCAGTTTTTCAGTCCTTGAGTTTTCCCCCCTACTTTCACACTTGATTGATGGTTTAGCTGGATACAGAATTCTAGGCGGAATGAAAAACTTTCAAGGTGATGTTTCATCACCTTCTACTTTTAATTCATATGAAATCATATGAATATGCTATTCATATTCCTAATCCCTCAGTGATTCTAAAAAGTTTTCAGTGATTCTCTTTATTTCTGGTATCCTAAAACAAATTTCATAATAATAATTTGCCTAGTATAGGCTTTCTTTTTTTTATTGTGCTTGGCACTGTGTAAGTCTTTTCAATCTGGATGACTTCTCTCCTTTGTTTTCTCTTTATGAATCCCGTCAATTAGAGACAAGATCTCTACAATAATCCTATAGCAGTTAAACTGGTAAAATGAACATACGATGCTCTACAACACCATCTAAAGCAGTCTATATATATACTAATAATGTAATAACTTACATACATAGGTCTAATTACTAATTCTATGAATTATACAGAATCAAAGTTACAATCTCAAAAATTCTATGAATTATACAGAATCAAAGTTACAATCTCAAAAATAGATGAGAAATGCCAATGAATAATCTGTTCATTGACAAAGACAGGTCAGACATTAGACAACTCCAGCTGATTTTTGTCATGCAGGAATGTGAGCCAAGTGTTGGAAGATCCTTGGAAATTTAAAAAGCAGCTAGAAATGTAGTTTTTTATGTGAGGTCTCGATTTTTAAATATAGGAAATGTATTTCAATTTTAAACATGGTATGAATCAACAGTGCTAGGTCAAATAACAGATATTAACAAGATTGGCCCAAGAGTTGTATATAGGATAATACGGTTCCTAAGGAAATCAGCTTTGGAGTCTGACAGACCTGAACTCAACCTTTAGTCTCACTACTTACTACATGTAATGCTTGGAGAAGTTAACTTCTTTTAAACCATCTATGAAATGGGGATAGATATGCTGTAGAAATTTAGTAAGATGATACATATAAACTGGCTATAAACAGATATACATGTAAAGAAGTATCTAAATAAATCCCCAATAAATGTTACCTATTATTAAAATACAAAAAAGAAAAAAAATGAATTGGTGTAGACAATATAAACACTGTCTAATCCACTAAGGAAATAAGACTAACAAAAATAGGAGGCAGCCAGGCATGGTGACACAGGCTTGTAATCCCAGAACTTTGAGAGGCCGAGGTGGGCGGACTGCCTGAAGTCAGGTGTTCAAGACTAGCCTGGCCAACATGGTGAAACCCCAACTCTACTAAAAATAAAAAACTTAGCCAGGCGTGGTGGCATGTGCCTGTAGTCCCAGCTACTCGGGAGGCGGAGGCAGGAGAACTGCTTGAACCTGGGAGGTGGAGGCTGCAGTGAGCCGAGATCAAGTCACTGCACTATAGCCTGGGCAACAGACTGAGACACTGTCTCAAAAAAAAAAAAAAAAAAAAAAAGTAGTAAGAGGTACCCAGTAAGAACAGGGGCTTTCATCTGGGGTGATAAAATGTTTTGAAACTTGATAGAAGTGGAGGTTACACAACATTATGAAGGTAATAAATGTCATGGAATTGTACACTTTAAAATAGTTAGCTTTCTATTATGTGAATTCTGCCTCAATAAAGAAAAAAAGTGGGAAAAAGAGAGGCAATATGAAAGAAGGAGTCAGAAATGCTAGAAAAAGAGGTTGAAACTGATCATTCTTTCCTCTAAATTATTTTGAAGACTGCCTATAAATAATCTCTCTTTAGTTCCTTTTTTAAACTGAATAGCCAATAGTGATAACGTTAGGGCAACATATACTTCCTTTTTATTGAAAATTAACGTACAACTAAGTTTGATAAACTGAGAGATCAACATATTTCAAGTATTTCAAAAGAATATTTTGAGACTAGGCATGGAGGCTCTTGCTGTAATCCCAGCACCTTGGGAGGCTAAGACAGGTAGACTGCTTGAGTTCAGGAGTTTGAGACCAGCCTGGAAAACATGACGAAACCCTGTCTCTACTAAAAATACAAAAATTAGCCAGGTGTGGTAACACACACCTGTGGTCCCAGCTATTTAAGAGGCTGAGGCGGGAAGATTGCTGGAGCCCGGAAGTCGAGGTTGCAGTGAACCATGATCAAACCATGACTGCACTCCAGCCTGGATGACAGAGAGACTCTGTCTCAAAAAACAAAGTTTGTGTGGGGGACAGGGTGTTCTTGAATCTATTACACGCTGCTTATACATGGGGGAAAAACGCTCACAGTGAACAAGACAATAAATAAATCTTTTTCAAAAATCACTGTGTATCAGAAGACTATGCTCTAAAAGCATTTCCTTATAATATAGGACTCTTGCCACCAAAAAAGAAAAAAAAAAGAAGGTAGAGGGAAAGAGAAAGAATAGAAAAGGAAAAGAAAAACATCATACTAGAATCTCACTCTTGGGAGATTTACAATGCATAGTGGCATATAAAGGTTCTGCAGTGAGAAAGACAGTTCATCTCTATTAAACCTCCATTCTCCTGATTTATTAGAAACAGAAAAATTCTTTTTTTTTTTAATTTCTTTTCCATTTTACTTTGTTTTTATTTTATTTATTTTTTATTCAGTCCCTGTAGAGACTGCCAATAATTGCCAATGCCAACTATTTTCCAGTCGTAGAAACAGAACAATTCTTAAGCTATGCCTCTTAAACACATGAAGCATCAATTTGTTAAAGATTGCTTAGATTTATACCAGATAACATAAAGTAGATAACTTTAAATATTAGCTTGAGAGATGAGATTAACATAGACATTGGTGGAGTGCAGTGGCTCATGCCTGTAATCACAGGATGAACTGTTGGAGGCTAAGGCAGGCAGATGGCTTGAGTGCAGGAGTTCAAGACCAGCCTGGACAACATGGCAAAACCCTATCTCTACAAAAAACACAAAAATTAGCCAGGCCTGGTGGTGCGTGCCTGTGGTCCCTGCTACTCGGGAGGCTGAGGTGGGAGGATCACCTGAGCCCAGGAGGCAGAGGTTGCAGTGAACCATGATCATGCCACTATGATCATGCCACTGCATTCCAGCCTGGGTGACAGAACAAAAACTGGTCTCCAAGATAAATAAAAATATATATATACATATATATATATATATATAAATATACGTGTCCTAGAATCATCAATCATCTGAGTAAAACACTGTTGCATATTACCAGCATGTCAGGGCAAGAGCTTAGCAGCAAGAAAGGAGGGAAAAGGTAGTAAGTAGTAAGGGGAAAAGGTAGTAAGTAGTAAGAGGAAAAGAAGAAAAAAACAACTTGGGAAAAGTTAGCTTCTATGAGATGTGGCTTTCTTACCCTGTCAATTCTGAATGCTGTATAAGCAAAACAATTGCAATTAGGATAGTAAAAAATAGTAAAAAACTACAGCTTGATTCATTTTTCCCTCATTTTCTTTTGGCTTATTTTTTACATTAATTCCCAATCGTAGGAGGTAACCTCAAAAGGTGAAGCTAAATATTTGTTTCAAAAGGACTCTGAGTACCTCAAGTATAAAATTTCACAGTCGTAACAAATTATATCCCTAAAAATTAAGCCGATCAATTTAGTTGGGTGCAGTGGTTCACCCCAATTCCAGCACTTTGAGAGGCCAAAGCAGGTGGATTACCCAAGGTCAGGAGTTCAAAACCAGCCTGGCCAACATAGTGAAACCCCATCTCTACTAAAAATACAAAAATTAGTTGGGCGTGGTGGCAGGCCACCTGTAATCCCAGCTGCTCAGGAGGCTTAGGCAGGAGAATCACTTGAATCCAAGAGGCAGAGGTTGCAGTGAGCTGAGATGGCACCACTGCACTCTACCTTGGGTTAACGAGACTTCATTAAAAAAAAAAAAAGTACTAAGCAATGTAGGTATGAAGGTATTTGCAATCTGCGTTAAGTCAAAGCAGTGATGTAGCACAACAACAAAGTCTAATCTTTGCAGAGCATTTTCTGTTTGAGGAAAAATCACAGAAAATATATGCAATGGGAAAGAAAAGGATAATTTTAAATATTCTTTGGGCATTCTAACAGAACAAAGAAAAATCCAACTGAAAATACTTTTGTTAACAGAAAAATTAAGTATAGAAAAATTTTAAAAACATTTTTCACTGTGACACTATCATCTTTGAACCAAAAAAGGAATCACCACTGATCACTAATATTCCCAATATGATATGAACCAATTAAGGAAATTAATCACTTAGGTACTAGGTACAGCCATTCTTTTGAAGACTTTAATCCTAACAGGCAAATTACTTAGGAATTATTTATTTCTATTTTTGTTGATAGGAAAAAACAATACCTTTATTTCTGGTCACTGTTCATCCTTTCTCTTATAAAAGAAGAGGAGGGGCCTGGGCAATAGAAGCTTTCAAAGCTTTATTGGCTAGTTATCCCCCAATCAAAAAAGAATGAGACAAAAAGAAACAAGGGCAGCAGAGCTATTATATTCAGCAGTTAATTTTTCATGTTGACATGCTATTAATAGTATCATAAGAGGTGACAAGATCTGTCGGCTGAAAGAACCACTGGCTAAATATTAATCCAGACACATAAAACATTTGTTTTTTTAGAAACAGCAGATTTGAAGAAGTCATACAGCTAGACAAAACAAACTAGATAGTGAAGCTAGATAGCATAAACCTCAGCCTTGATTACTAATTACAAACTGAATATGTGAATCTTTTAATTCAGAGGCATAAAATAAGAGTCATCAATCAGATCGAAGGACCAAAATACTTCCCAGCAAAGTATTTTCTTGGTGAAGTTATTACAATCTAAGGTCTGATAATCAGCTGTACAGGAACTTTATCAGCAACTTAAAAGATGCACAATCAGCCTCAATGACAAATGACACTCAGAAGAGACCAACATAAAAACTAGCACACCAGATTAATTTACCACAAAGATATTCCCACCATAATCAAAAAAGCTCCCCTCTATTCAGAGTACTCACTCTTTTTTGGTATAAGTACTAATCTGGCTAGGTTGAATTAGTGCTTAGTTGAATAAAGAATTATAATAATGTGAAGTAGGTCATCTTTGTGGGATATAACATCCAGGCCATAAAGAGACCTGATAAACACTTCTGTACCATAGCAGAGTATACATGTCTGGTGAATATACTGCTCGTTTCCCAGATTCTCCATCTTCCTTAATTCAAAATGTGCCTATTTTTTTTCTTTTCTCTATGGCTCATTGCTTTTTCTTTAGAAGTGTTACCACAAGTTGTATCAACCTGCTGTTCCCATCAGCTTTCAATGTTAAGCATCCTTCTGCTGTGCCCTGCCTAACTATGAAATGATAAATTCATTTCCCTATTTTCAATTTCTTAAACAGTATTTCTGGCATCCCTAGGTATCAGCTATAATTTTAATAGAAACTATAAAAAACTAGGGGAATTTTTTTGTAGTTTTTGTAGGTATGAAACTTTATTTTGAATATAAATATTACAAAATTCCAAGTGAACACAACTCAATACTACAAAAAATTGTAAATCTACTGTGGTTCAAAGCAAGTTGCCAAAACTTAACCACTAATAAAACTTACAGCTAACTCATAAAAGAATGCAGGTTGTCTTATATACTTACACAACTATTATAAAAGGAGTCTACATCTGCATAATACTTTATAAGTTACAAAGTGCTTTCCCAACCATTTTAACATTTAATTATCATAACCACCAAGTATTTAAATTGAAAGTCTCCAGAAAAGATACTAATGAAAGAGTGTACAGGAAATAAACCAGAATTTTAACTTTCTTTTTTTTAAGAGATGAGTTCTTGCTTGTTAACCAGGTTGGCCTCTACTTCCTCAGTTCAAGCCAAGTGATCCTCCTACCTCAGCCTCCCAAGTAGCTGGGACTTCAGGAGCACACCACAATGGCTGGCTTGAAATTTTACTTTTAAAGCCATTAAGGTTCCTACTGACAATGTACAGTTAATGTATTCACACATATATATTTCTGCTCTGAAATTATAAAGTATGTTATGACTATTTGCACATCAGACATGAATTTCTTCTTTCATAATATATGCCATGAATTCCTAAAATTGTATATTTTAAAAGTAATATTTAAGTGGGCCTTGAGAAACAAATTGTTCTAAATAGCTGCACTTAGAACTTTATGCAGAATTATAAAACTGATTAGCCTTGGTACATCCAGTGATTCCTTTCTATATCTCTTGTACCAACCAAGTACTTCTTCAGGTGCTTAGTACACTTACACACAGTGGTATATTAAAATTTGGTCTACATAAAAATATACAGTATTAGTCATCTACATCTTAGTGTGAATAAAATTACCAGAATAAATCCACTCTAGGATTTTAAGACTAATCTCCAATTATGAAATAGGACAAAAATCACACTGTAATGGAATCCAGGCATTAAACCTGGTGAGAGGCATTTTATGGAGTCCAGGAAATTACATCACATAAATACTTGATTAAGTATAAGGTCAGTTCTTATCAAATGAACTGTATCCCAATGAAGTCCATTAGGTACAGTAAGCCAAAAAGGATTATAGAGCACTACAATAATAAAATAAAGCTTACATTACAAAGTATCTTTTTCTGTGGTTTAGAAATCTTTTATAAATAAAAATGTAACATGAATATAAACATCAATATTTGAAAGAGAAAATCAAAGCATTCTTACCTTACTACATCATCAATATTGTTCCTGTATACGCCTTCAAGTCTTTCTGCAGGAAATCCCATAGCAATAATGTTTGGATAAATATCTGAGTACTCAAGTTAAGGAAATATCTGAAATATGCAGCAATCAAACTAAAAGTATACATTTTAAAACATTAGCTAGTTATGAAAAGAAAGCTTTCCCCACTACAGCTGGAGTAATAAAAGGTGGTCGATGTATTTATGTATAACCATTTATGTGTAATACTGGTTAAGATAAAAGGTAACTTCCATATTTACAATATTCAGTAACGTAAGAAAAACAGAAACCTCGTGCTTTATAAATCACAGAACTAAAGTACTTTGGGTCAAAAACCAAAAAAAAAAAAACCCAAAATCTGCACCTGCCTGAAAAGACAAGAGTTCAACTTCCAATTTTTCCTGGCTAAAAAAGGCAATATGTTGTAGAAAAAAGCAGATACAGTGAAAATCTGGAAGTCAGATTTAAGAGCTGGCTATGTCTCTAACTAGTTGTTTAATTTGCACAAGTCACTTAACCTTCCTAGACCTCACTTTCCTCTTCTACATGATAATTAGGCTCAAAGAGATTAACACTAAAAGTTTCTTCCAGCCCTTGCTATCTATACTTGGTAATACAGAACTGAGGTAGAAACTTTATTATCCTTATTTTCAATCAAACTACAGTTGATCAATGAACAAAACCAGTTTGAGCTGTGTGGGACCACTTGTATGTGGACCTTTTTCTAGCTCTACTACCCATGAGACAGCAAGTCTGACCCTTCCTCTCCTACTCCTCAGCCTACTCAAAGTGAATGCAATAGGGATGAAGACCTTTATGATAATCCACTTCCACTTAATGCACAGTAAATATATTTTCTCATCTTTATGATTTTCTTAATTTTTTTTCGGTAGCTTACTTGTATTAATGGAAAGTTATCAGTAAGATTTCCAGTCAACTATAGGCTAAATATAAGTAGTTAAGTTTTGGGAGAGTCAAAGTTACATGTGAATTTTCAACTGCACAGAGGGGTACATGCCCCTACACACTGTGGTGTTCCAGGGTCAACTGCCATGGATATTTAGCATGCCCATTATAGTCAGTTATGCCACAGACTACAGCTAGCATAAAAACAAACCTCTACACTCAAGAACCATTTATATCCAACTATAAAAATCATCAAAACTCTACACTTTTATAATTCTTACCTACTCATCATACCAGCTCCATCAACCTAATCTCATGATTTTCTGACACAGACCTTTCACACCAGCCCAGCCAATCTGCCTAAAGCCTCCTTTTAAGACCAACTCCAACAATCTCTGCCCACTCACTTCTGGACTCATTTATCTTCCAAATATAATTCAAAGTTGACCTAATCCAAGCCCTTTTCTATGTCTTTTTCTTTCTGCAGCTTTCATATTATTGAGTTTATTTCAGTAATATTTTCAATCAGAAAATAATTATTAAGTTACTGAAAGCTATTATTTTGATATTATAGTTTAAGAAAAGGTTATATGTATACTATATGCTCTATCTATAAGATAACTATGTGCTGAGTGGAGAGATCTACAGAGTATTTTAAGGAAAAAAACCTGTCCAATAGAGTATACAGGGTATATCTTTTGCACAGGGATGAGAAAAAGAATGTTAACACATACATTTGCTTGAATGTCAACATCCACAATACACATACACACGAATGAGTGATAAATGAGAAACTAATAAAAACAGTTGCTTCACAGAGGAAGGGAAGAAAAGGGGAAAAGCACAGCAAGAACAGGTGGCAGCAGGACTCCTGTGTATATCTTTATATATTTTTGATCTTAGAATCATATAAAGAAAAAAAAGACTTTTAATCTCATAAATTGAACAGTGTTAGAAACAAAACTGATTAAAGGTCAAATTGACACCCAGGAGAATGAGAAAGGTTTTGTTACAAAGGCTATTTGGACACTGCACTTCTTGGTAAGAAGTATTCCAAGAAAAAAAAAAAAAACTAGAGGAAGCTATAAACTTCTTTTGGTAGTTTTACTGATTCTAGTAGTATCATTATTGATATCCTCAAACTACTTTCTTTTCTCTTCTTTTAAAGACGGACCGGGTCTCATGATGTGGCACAGGCTGGTCTCAAACTCCTGGGCTGAAGTGATCCTCCCACCTCGGCCTCCCAAAGTGTTGGGATTACATGCATGAATCATACACCCAGCCTCTTCAAACTATTTTTCTTTTCTTTTTTTTCCCCTGAGACAGGGTCTCACTTTGCCACTCAGGCTGGAGTGTGATGGCATAATCATGGCTCACTAGAGCCTTGACTTCCTGGCCTCAGGTGATCCTAACAGGGCAGCCTCCTGATTAGCTGGGACTATAGGGACATGCCACCACACACAGCTAAATTTTTGTAAAGACAAGGTTTCATCATGTTTCCCAGGTTGGTCTTGAACTCCTGAGCTCAAGCAATCCACCTGCCTCAAACTTACAAAGTGCTGGGATTACAGGCATAAGCCACCACACCAGGACTATTTTCTTTACATTGTAGAACTAAGCAATGAAGTTATGCTAATGATTTTAAGGTTCATAGGTATAAGTGTAAGAAAACAGAGATAATATTGTAAAATCAAGAAATCATGTAAAAACTAAAAATATTAGTATGAATTCATGTTTGTAAAAATCTGTTTTCTAGGCCTTTTCTCTGAAATGGCTTATAAGCAACATCACTCTAGCAGTAATAAACATTCCAAGAATGCAGATTTTCGTCTTTAATATCATAATAAACTAAAAGGAATCAAACTTCTTGGAAAAAAAGAGTTAATGCCAGGTTGGGAGTAGGGGAGGTACAGGTGAGCCTGGGACGTCTTTTCATGCCAAGAGAACAAGGAAGGCTTATGGAGATTAATGGCCTATATCAAATGGCCAAAGGAGCTGGCATAAAGGTCCAAATGACCAGCTGTGATAATATTAGCATCAAAGAAAACATAAATGGTAGTATATTAAAACATCCTGAATTAAACAAAAATCCCTGAGTCTATAAAGACACTCAAAAAGAAAAAAGTTAAGGCCAGGCATTGTGGGTCATGTCTGTAATGCTAGCACTTTGGGAGCTGAGGTGGGTGAATTTCTTCAGCCCAGGAGTTTGAGACCAGGCTGGGCAATACGGCAATCCCATCTCTACAAAAAGTACTAAAACATTGGCTGGGCGTAGTGACGTACACCTGCAGTCCCAGGCTGAGGTGGGAGAATCACCTGAACCCAGGGAGATTGAGGCTGCAGTGTACCACCACTGCACCCCAGCCTGGGCAACAGAGTGAGACCTCATCTCAAAAAAAAAAAAAAGAGAGAGTTAAAACAATGAAAAAATGCCCTTTTTATTTATCACCTTTTGAGGTGGTTAATGGAATCCTTCACATTGAAAAATGGTAAAGAGAAAGATTAAAGTATTTATTTTGTCTTTCCTATGGAGACTGTATTTAAGGACAACAAAGTCGTCCCATTTCATAAGTTCTCTCTTACCAAAAAACATCAATTAATAAATGTAAAAGAACAGAATTTAAAATCTTATTCTGCAAACCCTAATGAAATTACTGATATACTCAAAGATCAATAATTGGTGTTAAATCAACAGGTGAGTGGTTGACGAGAAAATGAACTTTCTTACAGAGCCAAAATACTACTACCCAAAATATTATCTAATGCAAAGATATAAATATAATTGAACAATGGGGAGAAAAGACTGTTGCTGTCCAATTTCAGTGGCCAATCTCCTCATCATGAGTCAAGTGAAGATCATGTAACTTCTGATACACAATATAAAGGACAGAGCATCATCTATGATAAAGTTCTTCAACTCAAATCCACCAAGGATTCAGATATAAATTTTAATTTGTAGGAAATACATAAGATGGAACAATCTAAATGACATTATGAGACAGTAAACTGGACAAACTCAGAAAGTCTGTAGGACATAACCCAGTCTTTCTTCAACAAGCCAGTATCTTTAAGAAAAAAAAAAAAAAAAGATGGGGGTATGGGGGAAGTGGGAAGATGGGTTGCCACCCTTGATTTTTAAAGACATAAGGTTCCTAACAGCCAATTTCATAGGCGCAATGCTGGCCTGGATACTGTTTCAGCCAAACCAGACATAAAGGACATTTTTGAGCTAACTGGAAAAATTTTAATGTGATTTGGGCATTACATAAGATGAAAACTTACTGAAATGGAAAAGTAGATGTAAATGACTAAAAAAGGCAGGTTTCAAAATAATGTACAATGTAGTATCATTTAGATAAAATATATATATATATATCAATACAGACATATATAGACAAAAGATTATAAAGTACCAAAAGTAATAATATGTAGGCGGTGACATGTATATTTGCTTGTTTTGTATTTTCTATTTTTGCCACAATGTACCTGTAGTTTCTATGACAAATTTTTTTAAATTAGGTGTTTTATAATTACCTGAGTCTATTTATCAATTACCATGGCAAAATGCTGTCTTGTCATATATGACTTGGAAGAAGCTCTGTATGCATTTTTTAAATGCAAATTTCTGCCCAAAAATTATACTAATAAAAGCATCTAAGACTTAAATAACATTTACTGTGTCACAAAAACATTTTTTGTCTCTTTAGGAACATATAAATTCATCTTCAGCCTCAAAGTGTTTTTATTATAAAGACTCTAAAACTATTAGGATTATCATTTCAACATCACAAATGTTTGCTGTCATCTAGTATTCTCACATAAGAAAGCTACCCCAACTTTTAATCAATCTCTGACTTTTTTTTAAAAATTGAGAAAGAAATTTTAAAAATAAAAAAAGAAAGCAGTCTCACCTAAAAATGTAGCTGTTGAACTATTATCAAAATATATTGGGATATTATACCCATTCATTAAAAAAAAAAAAGCAGAAGAGAACAGAGGCCTAAATCAGTACTTCTTGAAACTGAATAATTTTAACTCTACCTTAGAAGACAAATGTAAGAAAATGAAAGACATCAGAAAAAATGAGGCACCAGAAGCAGCAGTGGGGAACCCAAAGTGGTTACAGTTACCAATACTCTGGAATTCCTATTCAAATATATGTTGGTCAAAAAATATAAATTCAAACCATCTACATTTTTTTGAACAATGTAACAAAGAATATTTTATTAAAAGAAATAATAATTACCACTAACAACCTTACCTAGCCTAAAGCATTAATTTCAGTGAGAATATAATTAAGGTTTTTATCCTTACATTAATGTGTAGAAGTACAAAGCCCCTCCCTTGAAATGTGATCATTCTAACCAGGACTAAACTCGAATTTATCCTTGCACTATAAATACTAATTAACAGTTAGTATTTAATACCAGCTTGGGAGAACTTCAGGCTGATGTCTATTTTCTGCTGCTATATAATACCGCAAAGGGGGTAATTTACAAAGAAAAGAGGTTCATTTCACTCACAGTTCTAGAAGCTGAGAAGTCTAAGATCAAGGGGCTGCATCTGGTGAGGGTCTTCTGGAATGCATCATAACATGGTGGAAGGCATCACAGAGCAAAAGAGGGCATGAGCACATGACAGAGAAAAAGGAGGCCAAACTCCAGAGATAACTAACTCGAACCTGCAATAATGGCATTAACCCATTAATGAAGGCAGAACCCTTATAACCTAATCACTTCTGAAAGGTTCCATCTCTTAATAATGCAACATGGCAATGAAATTTCAACATAAGTTTTGAAGGGAACATCCAAACCATAGCATCCTGCCCCTGGGCCCCAAAACTCATGTCCTCCTCTCCTACAAAATACATTCATTTAATCTCAATAGACCCTGGTAAGCCCCACCCCCAAGGCTTTGCTGGACTGAGCCCATGCAGCTTTCACAGGTTAAGAGTCTCAAGCCTGAAGTTCTCCCAGGCTGGCAATGAATACTGGTATCTGTAGTTCTGAAGTCTCGGTTTCATTCAGCAATGTCCTAGTAGGGAGTCTCTATAGTGACTCCAACCCCAATTTCCATTCTGCAGAGGCTCCAACACTGTGACAAGTCTCTCCCAGACTATCCCCATCCTTTGAAATCCTGGTAGTGGTAGCGATGTCTCCCACAGCTCTTTCATCCGATGAGGCTGCAGAATTAGCACCATACGGACACTGCCAAGACTTACCATTTGAGTACTCAGCAGTTGCCTAAGCCATACCTGGGCCCCTTTGAACCAGAGCTAGGACAGCCAAGGCCCATTGGGCCGAAATATGGGGAGCTGAGGTAGCCCTGGGCAGCAAGCTTGTGAAAGACTATCTGAGCCTACTCTGCTTCCTCACAAACGATTCTACCCTCCTTGAGATCTGGGCCTGTGATGGGACAGACAGTCTCCAAGGATCTCCAAAATGCCTTTGGGGTTTTTCCATTGCCTTGATAAACAGCACCTAGCTTCTTCTAGGCACATTAATCTCTTTAGCAAATGGTTCCTGGGCCACACTCTTGGTTTGCTCTCCTACACATAGCTTTTTCATTCTTTATTATGGCCAGGCTGCAAATTTTCCAAGTATTTCCATTCTACCTCTCTTTTAATTATGAATTGTCTTTAACTCATTCCCTTCCCCTCAGCTTAAGCAGTTAAAAGTAGCCTCCAGTGGCCTGAATGCTTTGCTGCTTAAGTTATTTCTTCCGCCAGAAATCTTAGTTCATCACTCTTAAGTTCTACATTCCATAAAGTTCTAGGATATGAACATAATTTTGCCTAGTTCTTTACAACTACATAACAAGGATGGCCTTTACTCCAGTTTCCAATATCTTGTTCTTCATTTTGGAGATCTCATCAGAATGACCTTTACCACTTATATTTCTACCAATGTTCTGATTATGACCACTTAAATTATCTCTAAGATGTTCCAGACTTTCCCTACAGCTCTCTTCTGCTGAATCCTCATCAGAATTGTCCTTAATGCTCTATTCACAGTAATCCAGGCTTTTTCTAGGCTGTTTGTCTAAATTCTTCCATTCTTCACAGGACCCAAGACATTTCCACATTTTCAGGTATTTGTTATAGCAACAATTGCACTCTTGGTACCAGTTTTCTTATTAAGTTTTATGTTGCTTTACTAGAATACCCCAAAACAGGTAGTTTAGAATGAATAAAAATGTATTTGGCACACAGTTCTGGAAGCTGGAAAGTCCAAGAACATAGTATCAGCATCTGGTGAGAATCTTTGTGCTGAGTTATCCCATGGCAGAAGGTAGAAGGCAAGGAAGCAATGTGAGAGGAGGCGGCCAAACTCATGAGATCACTAATCGGCTACCATGAAAACAGCATTAATCCATTCATAAGAATAGAGACCCTGTGATCTAATCACATCTTAATACCATCACAATGGCAATTAAATTTCAACATGAGTTTTGTAAGGGACATTGAAATCATAGTAGCAAAGGTTGCAAAGGATTTAACTTATTTCAGATAAGTCTGTAACTATACGTAAATGGGTGTTACCTATTCGTTAAAGTAAACCCAGCTGGCCACCTCCTTCATTCACATAATCATTCAAACATATATTGAACGTTTTGTACAAGGGGCACTGAGAGCATAAGACTAAGTAAGCAAAGACCACTGTCCTCAAGGCTTTCCTATTCTATTAAGGAAGACAGACACACACCTATAATTGTGCCAAAGACCTTATTATATAAAAATAAGATAGCTTAAGAGTTAAAGAGGGAAGGATTAATTCTGTGGGGACACAGGTAAAGCTTCACCAAGTAGGTAATATATTAGATAATTAAGTCAGAAACCAGTAGACAGAGGAAGAAACAAGAACAGTTAGAACATTCCAAGCAACGGCTAGAGTAGACATATTAAAATACATAAAATATTCAGCAAAAAGCAAGCAATCCAGTGAAGCTTACACACAAAGCAACATGAAGAAGACAGGTGCTGACAGAAGATAATGTCCAGCTTTAAGGATGCCTTGGCAGCGAATTCAATTTAATCAGACAGATAAGGAGTCAAAGACCAGGATCAACGTGGAAGCCTTTGCAGAGCAACGAGTCTTGTTCACACCCTATTTATTCCTTTAAATTGGGACTAGGAATTCAATCTTTTTAAAGTTTCATTTTCTTCAGATTCTCACCTTCCTTAAAGTTTGATATTTTACCCAAGATGTTGGCATCCATCATAAGTTGGAAAGATGTAGACAACTAGTACCTGTTAAGTATCATGTACCAGCCAGTAAGCCAAATATATTCTCATTTAATCCCAACACTCCTAAACAGTGGTATTACCATTTGATATATGAAGAAATTGAGAGTTAAAAAGACTGGGTAATTTGTCCAAGTTACTAAGTAGTTAAGTTATACTTTGAATCCAGATTATACACAAAGCGCCAAAGCCCAAGGTTTTTACACCATAATGCCCAACAAGAGGAGATTAAGATTTTTCTATTTGCGGCCGGGAGTGGTGGCTCAAGCCTGTAATCCCAGCACTTTGGGAGGCCAAGGAGGGCGGATCACGAGGTCAAGAGATCGAGACCATCCTGGCCAACATGGTGAAACCCTGTCTCTACTGAATATACAAAAATTAGCTGGGCGTGGTGGTGTGTGCCTGTAGTCCCAGCTCCTCGGGAGGCTGAGGCAGGAGAATTGCTTGAACCTGGGAGGCGGAGGTTGCAGTGAGCCGAGATTGTACCACTGCACTCCAGCCTGGCACCTGGCGACAGAGTGAGACTCTGTCTCAAAAAACAAACAAACAAACAAACAAAAAAAGATTTTTCTATTTCCAAATAAAAATATAAAACTTTCAAAGGAAGCAGGTTCAAATAAAAGTGATTTACTAACTTGTAATTACGTTTACTAATAAAATGTTAAAACTGAAAAAATTCCAAAAGACAATATGAAAACCTACTGACATTTCCAAAAGTGATGCCAGCAACTACCTAAACAAGCACTAAATCTTGAGGCGAATATTTCTTAAGCCACAAATTACACAAATAAACAAAATCTTTCTAATATACATTTATACTTCTCCATATGTTATAAAATTTAAGACATACTTTTAGGAAACTTAAACATAAGAACTGAGGAATACATACGCATATAATGATTGCTGATAGAAAACAGCTTTAACCTACACTTAACTTGGTATTATTCTGAATTAAGAAGTTGAGTGTTTAATATGAAATTTACATCTAATGACATAAGTATTAAGCATAAAGATTTACAACAACCAGGTAACTAGAGGCAGATGAGTATTTCTGGCATCTAGAGATCTACTTGCAGGCAGTATGGCATAATGGTTAATAATATACACTCTAGAGCCAAGTTGCTGGAACTTGAATGCCAGTTTCAGGTTATACTTATTGTGTAACCTTAGGCAAATACATACTCTTTCTGTGCCTGCTTCCTAAGTAGAATAAGGCTAATAAAAGTACCTATCATAGAGGTTGTTATTAGGATTAAATGAGCTAATATATGAGCAATGCTTAAAACACAGTGATAGCTGTCTCTCAACTGAACAAATAGTAATCCCATACAAGCTCACTGTAACTACTTTCTTCTTTCAATGACAGTGACTTACGGAATAACCAAATTTTTCCAAAGAACATCAAAGCCTAACAAAAAGTTTTACTCTTTGAAGTCCTTACTGTATCAATTTGCCTTTAAGTATTTATTTATTATAACTTAAGAACATATGTAAAATACAATCCCAAAAGAAAAAAATAGTATCTCTGAGTTTTAGATACGGGAACATGAAATTTTCAATTTTTTTTTGGCTTATGTGTTTTTTCTAATATTTCTGTGATGATGCTAGCATAGGTACGTACGCTTTATGATGAATGTCATCTTTTTATTTTATCAAATATAAATTTATAGTTAGCTATTATTCCTGAGTTAAAAAACTACTGTTTAGTTTTAAAATACAGCTTATGACTTCTACCTTTTTTTTGTTTGAGATGGAGGTTTGTTCTTGTCCAGGCCAGAGTGCAGTGGTGCAATCTTGGCTCATGGCAACCTCCGCCTCCCAGGTTCAAGTGATTCTCCTGCCTCAGCCTCCCAAGTAGCTGGGATTACAGGAATGTGCCACCACGCCTAATTTTGTATTTTTAGTAGAGAAGGGGTTTCTCCATGTTGGTCAGGCTGATCTCAAACTCCTGACCTAAGGTGATCGACCCCCTTAGCCTCCCAAAGTGCCGGGATTACAGATATGAGCCACTGCACCCGGCCAACTTGTACTATTTTAAAAATGAACATGGCGAACATAGGAAAGGCAAAAGATAAAAAGAAATTAATACAAATCTAGTACTCAATGGTATTATCTATTAAACTTCTTAGATTTATATTTATTTGTAATTTTCGATGGAAATAAAAATTTTGGATATATAGTGATAACTGTATTGTAAGTACAATATATCCTATTACATTTTTAAAAAGTTATAACATATTTTCTCCTGATATGAAACTTATAATTTTAAATGACACATTATTATATTGATGGGTGTATCATGGCTTAATGAATCATTTTAGTACTGTTGGACATTTAGTTCACAATTTTTAGGTATTATGACTAATATTGCAACAAACACATTTATGTTTATGTCTTTTTAATGTTAGTGGTCATTTACTTAGCGATCAGGCTACCTGTGTTCAAATCCCAGTTCTAATACTTTGGCCATGGGCAAGTTACTTAACCTCTCTAAACATCACTTTCCCCAGCTTTAAATAATAGTCATTCTAGTATGAACTACATAGGGTTGTTGTGAGGATTAAATGAATCCAGTGTACATAAAGCACATAATAAGCACTCAATAATACCAGGGATAAAATATCTCCTGAATTAAAAAAAAAAAAAAAAACTTTTCTCATAATACCAGTGACTACTGTATATACAGTAAGGTAAAAGAAATGCACACATGGTAGTAGCTATCTTGCCTAAGTTGGATTAGCAAGCTCCAAGAGATTTCAGATATATTAGACAGCTTCCCCCTACCTTTGGGTAAACATGTTAAATTTGTTTTAATTGAGGTATAATTCAAATAAAGCAAAATATACAGATCTTAAGTGATTAGTTTGATGTTTTGATTGGTAATTTGCATATACCACGTTTGGACAGTCTTGATTCAGGTGCTACAACAACCCTTTCTCACCAAAGAATACCATCTCGAAGAAAAATGTAATTAGTAGTAATTAAGTTCTAAAGTCTGTTCACATAAGTCAATTTAATCTATAACTAAATATATTATGAAATAATGTGGCTATTTTACCAGCTAAGCATATTTTTATTTCCTTTTCCAGGCATCCAATCATGACTTAAAACATTAGAAATAAGTTCCAAGTTACATCTAATTAACAAAATATCTTTTCCTGAACAACTTCTGAGTTGAGATCTAAATAATATATCTAGGCCGGGCGCGGTGGCTCAAGCCTGTAATCCCAGCACTGTGGGAGGCCGAGGTGGGTGGATCACGAGGTCAAGACATCCAGACCATCCTGGTCAACATGGTGAAACCCCATCTCTACTAAAAATACAAAAAATTAGCTGGGCATGGTGGCGCGTGCCTGTAATCCCAGCTACTCAGGAGGCTGAGGCAGGAGAATTGCCTGAACCCGGGAGGCGGAGGTTGCGGTGAGCCGAGATCGTGCCATTGCACTCCAGCCTGGGTAACAAGAGCGAAACTCTGTCTCAAAAAAAAAAAATAATAATAATAATAATAATATATCTACCTTATTTCAAATCTGTACTTGCACCCAAATTAATGAGGTATATGCTAGAAATTTAACTACAATTTTCAAGTAGAACATAGTATCTAAAAATAGTTCCCTAAACCCTATTTCATAAGACTGTGTTCCTGACACGTACATTATATCTTATTTTAACTATGATGGTTTACTAAAAGTAATGCCATTGTAAAAATTTTCTTTGTAGTGTTTAATATATAGGTATGCTTATCCCTAAACAATTTATAAATTAAAATACAGTGTTACAAACCAGTAACTACTTCTCTGCCATAACTATTTTAAGAATTATTTCCACAGATCACAGATGTTTTTAAAATAACTAAAAGTTGCAGCAACAAAATGAAGCTATAACATATACATGAAACATGAATTATAAAATAGAAAGTGGTAATACAGTTTCAGAGAGGTAATGAACAAAAAGCATCAAAAGCAAATCTGAAGTTGCCTGGCTCATAAAACACTGAGCTAAACCAGTAGCCGGGGTGAAAATATTAATAAAGTCAGACTAAGAAAAGAAAGGTAACAGGAATGAAAGGTAAGTTAGCAGACAACGGGACTTTACCATTTAGTTTTCTTTAGTAGGAATTTCTGGAGCTTCTTCCCTGATTTCCCATTAGTGCTTTCAAATAACACACAGTTTAGGTTTTTGTGACCAAAAAAGAAATTCAGCCACTGATTCATAAGTTGCATCACATTTACATTTCTTTTCAAAATTTTAAGTTTAAACAAGTATTTTTCAATTATGTCACAGTTAAATCCATACGATCAATTTTTCTAATGAAATTATGCTTTAAATACAAATCTCATGAACTTCTATGACTTTCTCATTTAATGAAAGATTTTACATTTCTTACTAGATTTTTTTTCCTATTAATAAGCTATGTTGAATGTTAACAGTGGGCTCTGATTTCTAAATTGAAGATTCATATTGAGCAGAAAGAGCAGTCCCTTGAATTTTCCAGTTGAAAAAGTGCCCACTTTTCATTATTTAACAAGAATTTGTCCCAATAAATAAAAGACATAATCATTCCTGTACAGATCAAATTAATGCAGCCGAAAATCTTATTTTCTAAAGAGAAAAAGGTGAATAGGTAACAAAGGTTGAACTACAAATGGTATGAGGAAGAGTGCTCAAAAAATGATGTTTTAAGAATAAAGAAGGAATAGTCAGAAATAACACAGGAACATTTAAACATTTACTAGGTCCATTTAGGTACATTTAAATATCTATCAGGTCCTATGCTAAGAACTTAATGAATATTGTCATTTAATATATAAGACGAAGGTTCTACTTCCAGCTGTGCAATCTAAAGCCTATAACCTCAGGTAAATCACTCAATCTCTGGGCCGTATAAATTTTTGTTTCGTTCTTCTGTAAAATACTACTACTACTTGCTGTAACTTCTTCACTAATTGTTTCGAGGACCAAATGGGATACATGAAAATAACTATAAAATTGCAAAGGGCTCTATAATTGTAAATAAGGGGCTATTATTAGATAGCACATGAGTTCTGTTATTTAAATTTAGTTTAAATGTCTCATTACAAGGCAATTCAATATGGTATTTTTATAAATAAATTGGAATTCTGGTGAATTAAATTGACTTTAGCATAAATTTCGGTTTCCTTCTAACACTTTCTAGTTAATCGGCTGTCAGTGCCAAACCAGAAAGGAAGACTGCCTGACAAATCTATAAACCTTACTGAACTTTTCTACTTCTCCAAACAACCTAACCTCACAACCTTCATGTTTTTACATTATATGAACTTGTCATGAGTAAGAAGTTTGCACATATTTTTGCTTTGAAATAGAAGTTTAGATATCTTACTAAATGGAAACATCACACTTTTCAAAAGTAACATCAAGACTTGCTAGTAATTCTTCTCTTTGTTAGCAATACTACAAATTTGTTCATTTGGCAACAAATCTGCAACTTGTAAAAAAGAACTAAAATACTGTAAACCCCTTAATCCAGTAATCCCACTCTAGCAATATATTCTAACTAACCAAAAAAAGTAAACTATATATATTCACAACTATACTGTTTATAAAAGAAAAAATGAAAATAACCCTAACGGTACAGCAAACAAATCATGGTAGTTAGTCTCACGTGATGAAGTATTACCTCTATAGCTTTAAAAATAAGTACCTGTTGATAAATAAAAAGTGTATTTGTGGGGGGAAAAAAAAAAAGCGACCAGAGTACAGTATGAAAACACTGATTACAACTTTGTAATAATGTGCATATAACAAACAGGGAAAGATAATTTCCAGTGACAAACACCTAAAATAGAATTAACTTTTTTCCCAAGTGAACTCATTAAACTTAAGAACCATTTTTAAAGAAGGTTGTTCTAATAATATAAATATCCAACAATATTAAATGACTTCTATTAATTATTAAATGATTTATCCAAACCAGATACATGAAAATTAGACTCGGTTTTACAAAATTTAATTTTTAAGGGAACAATCAAGGTGCTCTGAACCTCAATTATTTAAAGTTAAGCAGATTAGAATCTCAGATATCAAGTCACTGATAATGTTAGCAATACTCGTATACCAAACAATTACCTTCTTCCCAGGTCTCTGGATGAATATGGTTTCCTGTTCCAGAACTCTGCTGCTGTTAAAATACATATACATACACATACAAACACACACACACACACACACACACACACACACACACACCCTACAGTTATTGCTCTTGCTAAAAACATCTAAGACTGACCACTAATGACGAATCAAATAAAATACAGATATAAGTTACATATCAGCTTTCAAAAATATTAGTTCAATGACATGTGTCAGACATACTTGGCAACAGCATTATATTTGAACTAAGCCAAATGCTGTTAATTTTCCACAGCAAAATCACACACAAAAAAGCATATGAAAGACTTTAAAAGTTAAAATTGTAATGCTGACCCAAAATTACCATAAAGTTCCTAAGAGAGTATCTTTAATACTCTAATCTTTACATTCAATGTTAGATTTATAAGTTGCTTCTGTAATATCATTCTGCTTATAAAATCTATGCTTTTATCATTTATTTTGCCAGAGGTAATTAACCTAAAACAGGTTTTGGCTACTCTATAATTATGCAGAAAGACATAAGGCCACTAATTTTTACAGCAAAAAAGATATTCAAACAGGTAAGGTGCAGCAGATGTTGAGATATCAGTAGTTTGAGAAGAAAGATCTAGTAACACTTAATGTACATTCTCTCAAAATTAGCTGCATTTTGAAAAAAATAAGATTCCAAAATTTCCATATACATTAATTATGCAGACCTAACCATGAACTAAGTCACCAATATTCGAAACCTACTACATGTAAGGTACTCAGAAAACGAAGTTCTAATACAAATGTATCTCCGGCAAGGAAGTTTTCTTTTTCCAGTAAGCCAACTGCAAAACGTTTATATTTGCTAATAACAATCAAAATTTACCTTTCAAAGCCCTCTGAATTTGAATATTTAAAAGAGAACAGTTCCAAACAAGTGTGTGCTAGAATGCATCATTTTATATTTTGCTTTAATGTAATAAAATCAAGTCTCTTTATTTCTATACTGCAGCCCAGGAAATTGGTTGGAAATGACTTACTTTTTTTCCAACTGTCAAAAAACAGCTTTGCCTAAGAGCTGCAGAATTTTAGTCTGGAGAAAAACATAAACTATAAATGTATGTGAATTTTTAAATATGAAAGCAAACATATTGTCATTCATTACTGTATCAGTAAGAATCACAGAAGATTGTTCTAATGATTCCTATTCCTACTTAAGGTTATTTTAACTATATTAACTTTATAATCATACTTTTGACAATTCATAAGTAGTGAATTATCAAAAAATCTAAAATTACATATACTAAACTACTAGTCAATCATATTTTAAATTTTAATAATATGTAATTTTAAAATATATTAACAGATTCAAGAGTAAGTCTGCATTGTTTGATTTGAATAGATAACACCCTTAGTTTTAATAAGCTACCTATAAATGCTTGTTATTGAAGGGGTATCATTTTATTACGAATCCAATTATTGTAATAGGGGAAAAAGTACAATTATTATGATTAGCTGTAGAATTTTCTTATTTAAAGGACATACAAAAAATAGAAAATATTTACACTGAAACTTAAAAGAAAAAACTAATTAAGTCAATAGTTTCAACCAGTAAATGAACTTTTTTTTTTTTGTTTTTTTTTTGAGACAGAGTTTCACTCTTGTTACCCAGGCTGGAGTGCAATGGCACGATCTCCGCTAACCGCAACCTCCGCCTCCTGGGTTCAGGCAATTCTCCTGCCTCAGCCTCCTGAGTAGCTGGGATTACAGGCACGCGCCACCATGCCCAGCTAATTTTTTGTATTTTTAGTAGAGATGGGGTTTCACCATGTTGACCAGGATGGTCTCGATCTCTCAACCTCGTGATCCACCCGCCTCGGCCTCCCAAAGTGCTGGGATTACAGGCTTGAGCCACCGCGCCCGGCAATAAACTTTTAAAACATGTAAGTTTAATATATGGGAAGATAAAAGTACTCATAGGTGGGAGGGATAGGAATAAAAACAAGGGACAGAAACACATAACACATCTTATACCCTTTAAATACTATTAAGTAAACAGAATAAGTAATGACTTTTAAACTTTTAATACTCGGGTAAAAATCTCACCTATATATTTACCTCACTTAATGTAACAGATACAATTTATGTATACATGTCTACCCCAAAAGGCCCAAAAGGTATTTCTGTCATGCGCTACAATTCAGTTCTCACCAAAGTCTACAAACTGATTCTAGTAAACCAATCTACTTTCCTCACAGACATTAATCTAAAAATTGGCAAGATGTTTCTTGTAAAAAAAAAAAAAAAAAAAAACATATATATATATATATATATATGCCACAAAGTTGCATTTGAAAATGCATATTCAAAAATCATATCTAAACTTAAATATTCTTTATTATGTTCATTTTGCGTAACAGATTTCTCAAGAAAATGTCAACATAATAAATAAAACAAGGTAGATTAAAATCAATCAGATTCTATAATATTAAGCCAAATACGCAATTTTAAAGACACAATTTGGTAAGACCAAATTCTGGTGGGTGAAAGTTAAAGAAACAACTTCTATAGTGGCTTAAAATGCAAGAGCAAAATTTTAAATAGGGAAGCTCATTTGCATACAGATAAGAATTAAGTTGTAGAAGATAAAGCAAAGAACAAAGAAAAATATTTAAACCAAATTTTAAAGAAATTCTTATTAAATCAGTTCTCTGATTGAGTTCTATAATACTGAATTCTTACATATCTCAACTTGTTAGGAAAAGTAGTTTAACAATATCAAAATCTTATATAATTTAAAATCTCAAGTTAAAACATGATGCCCAGTTAACTACCCAAAATATCTACTTTAAAAAAAAAAAAAAAAAAAAAAGCGAATGACTAAAAGCCAAGCTTTTATTACACAATCTTTAGTTCTCAGCCAGTATCTGTATTTTAATAGAAAAATATAACTAACAGTGTTAACTATTAGGTTTCATTTTTGCAAAAGTTTAAAATTTGATATTAGTGTTTAGAAAAATCATAATTAGTAGATGATTCCAAAAACAGTGGTGTCAAAACCACTTATATCACTAAATTACCTTAACTTTTTCATACATTTCAACAACAGATGGCAGGCCTTAGTTCTTGGACACTACACAATAATCACAATCTGTGTGACCTTTCAGTATTAAAAAAAAAAAATCCAAATAGTATTAATAACTAGCACCTTAGCATATTTTACAGTATTATACATAATCATAACCACAATCTAGATATGTAAAACTGTATCATACTTTCAGTATACTATTTATTTTATATAAATTTCTTACAGCTAGTCCATGACAGATAGTCAGATGTAAGAGTGTTTTTTGGGTTGTCAAAAAGCATAAATGCATACACTCACAAACAAAATATTTTTGCCATCCCTGTTTTCATTAGCACCCCACAAGAAAGTACACCAAACCTAGATCAAAATTTCCTTATGTTTAAGAATCAAAACAATTTTACCTCATTTGGGAAAATGTTCCTCTAACAAGTAATCTGGCTTTTAATTAAAAAGAGAATAATTTGTTTCTACCTCAATATTTAAAATATTTTTTGTTCTAACTATATGAATAAATGAACACCACCTCACTAATAAAGAATTATAACTAATAAAGTTAAGATTGTTTCAGTATCTGACACTTAAAAATTGAATCTGATAAAACAAATGCAAAATTTGAACCACAAAAACTAGTACTGATTAAAAATGCAAATGAATAGCAAATTGATCAATTAATATCACTCTGATTACCTGGGTAACTGCAAATATTAACCATATCATTCAAAATATGCTTCAGGGAACAGAAATATCATTACAAGCCAATACCCCGTTTGATTAAAAAACAGAAAGCAATAATGTTATCACCACTTTACTATAAAAATGTTATTCAAATTACCTTCTATATCACTTTAATTTCAACGCAATGTAATATTCTTACAAAAGAAAAACCAAATTGACAGATCAAATTCAGCTAAATTTTACTTTGTCTCACCTAAATAAGTAAAATATGCTTTCAATATTAAATACAAGTAGAGTTCCTGTAAATAATTCAGGGGAAAAAAGCTTCAACACTCTAACACTTCAGTTAATTTTTGTGTAACATTATGATTTCATGAATCAAAACCATGAAAATCTTCTCTAATATTTAGGTTATCTTAAATCCACTTTTAAAAACTCTGAAAATTAAAAAAAAAATGGAAACAAGCTTAAAAAATGTAAAAGTATAGGAAAGTAAATATTTCCAATGATTTCACCTTTTAAAATAATAAAGGCAACTACAAAGTGCTATGCAAATTGTTTTTTAAAAAGAACACCCTCTTAAGTTCACCATGAACTAGGTTTTAAAGTATGTGTAGAACAAAACTAGAAGCTAATATGAAAACATTAAGTTTTAGAGACGTAGGACAATGGGTGATTTTCAAAATTTTCTTTAGTCATGTTTTTATAAAAGAAATTTTCTTAAGTAAAATAAGCACAAAGTTTTCATTCATACTGAAATAAACATCATAAGCCCTATCAACTAAATTGTAACAATGAGTACTATTTGTCTTAAATAACTGCTATCTCAAAATATCCCCTGTATTTCAAAAACAATTGTTAACAAAAGTTATATTTCTTAAGAATTAAAAAAAAAAATGAAGGCCTTGACATTTTATTCTGCATTCAAAGTAAGAGGCAAGGCAAATTGTAAAATCATGCAAACAGAAAAAAAAAAATCACAGCAAACAATCTATTCCTAGAACACTTTCATAATTATATTTGTCTGCCTTAAAAACAAAACAAAACCAAAAAATTCAGAATCCACTAAAGCTACTACCTTGGCATCTTCCCATCTCTGGGCTAACCTAAAACTCCATTCCTTTTTTTTTTTTTAAATTAAAAACTTCACTTTAATGCACGTTTCTAATTTAGGTAATGCACTTTAATTCAACAGGATGGGCCTAGAAAACAATGCATCAGAACCTTACAGTCAGCCTTATTTTCTTTACCTAGAAATATTTGAGAAGTTTGTATAGCTTGTAGGAAATTTGCAATTTTACATCATACATATGACTTCATCATATCTGACTATAATAAAAGCAACTTTAGAATAAAAATGTATAAGGTTAAGAATGCAGTAAATAAGAAAATATTAGGAGAAAAGTAACTCCCAAAAGTTCAAGGAAATTAAAGGAAAAAGGTTTACTTTAAAAACTACTAGCAATATAAAAAAAAAAAAAAATTAAACATCCTTCTGAATACTACATACAGTATTATACTTAAAAATGCTTACGGAAAACATCTTCAACCCTTTCTAGCAGAAGTTCAAAGCAACACTTTCACAATCAGCCAAAAAACAGATTGAGCCCTCTTCAAATAAACTTTTTTTGTTATTAGGGATACCTTCCGTGGACAAAGTTCTTATAGAATACTGGCCTAGCAGCAGTCAGAAAACCCAGATGTTAGGCCTAAACTCCATCACTGATTAGTAAATTGGCCTTCTTAAATACCACACCTGAGGACAAAGATACTGACTTTCATCAAATATTATACTTACTATGTACCAGACACTTTACACAGCGTTTTGGGCTAGATAATTCTTTGTTGAGGGGGAGGGGTCCTGTGGATGTTAAGCAGCATCACTGGCTTCAACCACCTAGCCAAGAGCACACTCTTATTATCCCAGCTATGACCACCAAAACGTCTCCAGACAATTCTAAAAATCCTAGAGGTGAGAGGGGATCACCACCAGACGGCAACCAATACTCTTAAAAAAAACTTCACCTTTTAACAAACCTAAAAACCACTGTATGAGTTTAGGATTTTTACCCCCAATTTGGAGTTGTCAAAACAGGGTTCACTAAGGTTAGGCTGTGTATCTTTTATTATATAACTGATAAGTGGCTGAGCAGGGATGTATATATTTATTTATTTATTTTTGAGACAGGGTCGTTCTCTGTTGCCCAGGCTGGAGTGCAGTGTCCCAATCACAGCTCAATGCAGCCTCAAACTCCCAGGCGCAGGTGATCCCACGTCAGCCTCCTGAGTAGCTGGGACTAACAGCATGCACTATAACGCCCAACTGATTTTTGTATTTTTTTTTTTTGTAGAGACAGGGTCTCCCTATGTTGCCTAAATTGGTCTCAAACTTCTGGACTCAAGCAATCTGCCAACGTTGGCCTCCCAGAGTACAGAAATTACAGGTGTGAGCCACCATGCTCAGCCTTGAGTAGGAATTTAATCTAGACTTTAGGTCTAGCCAACTCCCAATCTATTCTCCATTCCACCATACTGCCTTTCTAAACTCACTATTTATCTATAAAATCAGGATAACATTTTCCATGCAAAGCTACTTAGAGTTTACAGGTCAAATGAGATAATGCATGTATAAATTATATTAACCTAAAGAAGCATAACATGTTAAAGGTTTGCTTGGTGGGAGATAATGTTCATCAGTGGTCCTCAAAGCGTGATCCTCAGATCACCAGCATCAGTATCACTTGAAAACTTCTAAGAAAATAAAAATTTGCAGGTCCCAACCGAGACCTACTGAATCAGAAACTCTGGGGGTGGAGCAAACAATCCGTAGTTTAATAGCCCTTCAGCTTATTTTAAGACACTGAAGTTTAAGAACCAGTGATGTAACATAATGGGAAAAAAACTGCACCAAGTGCCAAAAAAGCCCTGCACCCTTCTTCAGACTCAATCTTTCACTAGCCATTAACAAGATACTAATTCCACTACAGATACAATTCCTAAGCTGCAAAAAAAAAAGAAAGAAAAGAAAAAAAGAAAAGAAAAAGACAGAGAAAGAGAAAGAAAGAAAAAGAAAAGAAAAAAAAAGAAAGAAAGAAAAAGAAGAAAGAGAAAAAGAAAGAAAGAAAGAGAGAAAGAAAGAAAGAAAGAATAACGCTCACTCTGTGTGCCTCTTAGGTGGCCTGTTATTCTTTGCAAAATTAAATAAGCTAATGATTAAGAAAGTGTTTTGTTAATCAAAAACCACATAAGACAGTATCTGCTAGCTAATTCAATATCTTTCATAAATGATTCTTTCAATGTGTGCAATAAATTTTACAACATGGTCAAATTAAGCCTAGCAAAACACTGATTTTACCTTATGAAAATGAATAAATTAAAAAAAACCAAAAAACAGAAAAGCCCACACATTCCATTTTTTCTGACAGTCAATGTAAAATAATTCATAATACACACTAAAAAAAGAAAAACCTAAAAAAATCAAGCTTAATGACATCCCCCAAATTTCATTTTAAAAGTAATTTTTACTTCTAATTTAATCTCTAATTAGTTTAGAGTAACCAGGCTACTCAAAAAGAAGTCTCACAAAGAGAAAATTTTAAATGCAAAAGAACCCTGCATTTTGAAATAAGCAAAAAGTTTGTAAAAACATGCATATGATATTTTTTAATCGTTCTAAAAATACATCTATTCAAGACAGCAATGCTGAGTTAAAAATAAATTTTAAAATGCATCTAATTAAGAGTACCTGATTAAAATCACAATGCATTTTATAATACCTTAAATAATTACATCCTCTTCAAAAGATCAAAAGTATTAAACAAATAAAATTCACAGAATACAACCTTTGCAATTACCAGTAGAGAACAGAGAACCTTATTGTACTTCAGCCTGAAAATCTACAAATATCAAAGGAAATAAAAGTCAAAGCTATGGTTAAGTACTCTAATATAAAATCAAGAGTAAGTTTTAGGTAGTGATACAAAGCAAAACATAGGTGGAAGGAGAGAGATTGATTTAGAAAACTCAGCTGTGCTCATATGTCAAAATGCACAATTCAATTCTACAACCTAGACATGGACCAAAAATATAGCTAGTTTACAAAATACATAAAATGCATGAAAATCACATAATCAGACAGTCACATAGTACCAGACAGACTGTATTCACTCTGCAATATAAAACACGACAAAAAAAAAAAAACAAAAAAAAAAAAAACAAAAAAAAAAACCACTCACTGGAAGTCAAGTGCTTCACTGCTAAGGGTGCTGTGGTACATCTGGGAATCAGTACAGGCAAAGAGAGAAAAAGAAAAAATGATCTTTATGTACACACAATGGCCTTTACTGGAGAGATCTTAAGCTTATTCCATCTTTCCCCATATTCAGTAAGAAAACATAAAGAAAAAAATCCTTTAGTTCTTTCTTCCCATGTCTTGGGCCTAAATTATATCGAGAACCCTGGCCAAACGTGGAATTAGGACACAATAATAGAGAGACTGAATACTTTAAAAGTTCCCATATTATGTTAATGTAGTACAAATTATATTAGTGTAAATTTTATTGTAATAAATGTAACGACATTCAGTTGCATGACTCCCTCAAGAAGCTGAAATTTTAAAAAGGAAATGCTAAGAAATATACCTCTACTGACCAAAGTTTACATAACTCATATTAAGTTTATTATATTTGAGGCAGAGTTAACTTTATGTGAATAAAAATTATATTTAAGTTGACCTATCTTCAACACTAAATATAATTTAAGATCATAACAAAGTTTAAAAATTCTAATTCATTATGCTAATAAGAAGTTTTTGCCATTTGTATTTTAAAGCAAATACTTTTTGATTAGCATGATTAACATTACTTTGGTCAACAGTCTGAGTAAGCAGAACTTTGTATTTCCCATTTACGATGAAACAGCAGAATCACAAACAAGTCATACTCACAGACTTCCTAAAAGAATACCCTTATTTTTAAAAAACACAACTTGAAACAATTAAAATCCTAACGTCCCAAACTGAGGAAATTCAATCACAATCACACACCATAAATGAAAATACAAATAATTTACCTACATATGTAACCTGAAATTACAATTTTTAAGAGCAGTAGCTACAATTTAAGTATTTACAATGTGGCAGGTGCTATGCTAAATGAATTACTTATATTACCTCACTTACTATTCAAGATAAACTTATGTGGTAGGTTCCATTATCATCCTCATTTTACAGATAAAATAGATTGAGAAACTCTAAATAACCTACTCAAAAGGCATCCAGCTACTAAATGGAAGATCCAGGATTATAAGATAAGCAGTCTGGATCCAGAGCCACACTGCCTCCCTAAAATCTAAAATGAAACAATGTATACACTTAAAAGTATAGATAAATGTAATACTCAATATTGTAATGTAATTTAAAATAGATCTAAGTATATATAAAAATCATAAAACAGTATCCTCCAAGGTAGTCTTTTTTTTAAAGAAATGAAAATTCATATTTTAATAGACATTAAAAGGTTTGCTAACTTTACGTACACATACACATACACACACAGAGAAATCAACATTAGATTCACTATTCATATTTGAAGTGATGACTACTGATAATAATTATGTGTATAATTACTTAAAATGTAATATGTAAACAGTCTTCTTTTTCACACTATGTAGAGATCAAGAATATTCTTTTGATGGCAGATAGAGCTACAATATCCATCTCTCACTATTCTCAACATTGGCCAGGCACAGTGGCTCAGCACTTTGGGAGAATGAGACAGGCAGATCACTTGAGGTCAGGAGTTCAAGACCCACCTGGCCAACATGGTGAAACCCCGACTCTACTAAAAGTACAAAAATTAGCCAGGCATGGTGGCATGCACCTGCAATCCCAGTTGCATGGGAGGCTGAGGCAGGAAAATCACCTGAACCTGGGAGCCAGAGGTTGCAGTGGGCTGAGATCCTGCCACTGCACTCCAGCCTGGGCAACAGAGCGAGACTCCATCTCAAAAAAGAAAAAAAAAAAAAAAAAAAAAAAAAAGAGTCCACCCATGTCCTAATGTTAACTGTTGCAAATGAAGAGTCTGCCTTAACTATACAGAACTAAAACTTCCCAAATAAAATTAATTCACCCATAAATTGTTGCTCTTATTAATATTTGCCAATACTTTTTTATTCCAGTGCAAATTATTTTAAAAGAATGAAACTACTAATACCTCTTCTGCAACCAATGAAAAAAATTCAAAAAATGAGGGGAAAGGTGAATAGCCAAGTCCAATATACTAATTTCACCTTTATCAACATATGAAAGTATTTTACATTAGTGAATGCATATATTCAATACTAAGAGAATCACCAACCATGGGCTAAAATACTTTTAACCACCTATGGAAGAATGTACATGTGGTAGTAATACACGCTATATAAAAGACAAGATTATCAGTTTGCTCAGCAATCCTTACCAATTTAAGGTTAGTCTAACCTCAACATTATTCTGATAGCAATTGCATTAATTTCAAAGCTACCAGATAGAAGCAATTGTAAAACAGAACTTACTGACCCCAATCTCACATATTTCCTAAGTCACTATCTTCAGAACAAATTCTAACATCTTTTCTTAATGAATTTGGACCGCAAAATGAATTCTTCAATGCTGACTTTGAAAATCAAGTTTAACAGAAAAAATGAAGAAAAAGGGAACAAAAGAACTAATGGGTTCTATATAATAAAACTTCAGAACTGTTTGTTGAACCAAATGGTTTCTACAGGGAAAAAAAATACATTTCTTAAGCTATGTTAATATTACATTTTCTGGAAGCTAAATCCTCATAGTATGGCAGAGGCCACACATTTCAATTAAGCAGAAAACTGTCATATGCATGCAACACTGCTACATTTCTCTTTACAAACTCTGAAGTCACACACAATATCAATAATAAAATTGACTTCCTAAGCTTTTGTCTTACTAAAAAGATTGAGATTAAAATTTAAAAATAGGACGTTTACTTCAAGTGAATTAATGATAAAACTCTGTGAACTGAATTTCCCATAACATACTCCTCCATTAAAAGCCACTGAAGTGATTACTTCAGAAGTGGCTTAAAATATTTTTTTTAAGTGTTACGCTATCACCAAATGAACAAACAGCAAATGGAAGCAAATTTCAAAATAACCTAGAGAATAAGAATTGACTTCTTCACTTCCAAAAAGCAATTTCATAACACTAAGAAGTTTATATATTTTATGTAGTTATGAGAAAGCAGATCTACTGTTCCATACAAAAATTAAAATGTCACCAGCTGCGTTTCCCATGTTATTAAAAATAAAACTCTAAAAAGGTAATAAAGGAGCCTTTCTCTATTATCTTCTAAAACTAAATTTAAAATGAAGATGGTTATAGTTCACCATATTTTATTGTCTTTAATCATTTAGGATTTACTTAGTATATTTTAAGCAATGTAAATTTGCATTGATGACTATACTGCTGTGCAAACTTTTAACTTGACAGCAATAAAATTCCTTTTTCCTCATATAAACTGTACATTACTCCATTCAGTTGTGCTTTACTTTTGAATAAGCACCATGAAAAATGAAGCTTGTAAGTTAGGTGGTCCAGTCATGTTTTTCAGAAAACATAACTTAGCAGACACAAACAATGTAAAACAAATATTGCGAATAGAGTATTTTTTTTAAAACTCTCATGATTAACTTTGATAATCACTTACCTTCAGGTAATTTAGGTGACTTCAATAGTCACTGTACTCTATACAAGTTAAAAGCATTCCCTGTGAAAATTATATTTGAAAAGATGCAAATCTATCAAACAATAAAAACACAACAGAAGCGTAAAGTTTCCACATACCCTAAATACACTAAATATTTCTATAGTCTCAAATTCAGCACTATATTGCAGACTAATGTTAAGTATAAAACCCTAGTAGGAAATTTTTAGAATTTAATTTTGTGATAATATTTTAAAACTGAATTATTGTCCTCAATTTTCCTTGACAGCATTTCCTTGGAGCCATTTCCTTGGAGAAATGGCTTCATTATTAATCTTTCTTTATCAGACAAAAATAGTCCAATCACTACTTTCATAAAGGAATTTAACACTTCACAGGTTAGTTGCTGAAACACATACTACAACCTGCCAAAGACAAAGTCTTGAATGATCATTTTAATCCCTTCCCACCCCAATAAATAGAAAAATACTAATGTGAAAACAAGCAAACCAAGTAGGTTGAAATATAAAAATTATTGGGAGTGCGAGTATCAAAAAAGCAAGCACTTCATTGACTTTCCTTACTGACTTTTTTTCATATCAACTTTGGGTTCAATAAAACCACAACTCTAGAAATTAAGTGTTATTAGTCATTTGATGCAGTATTTGATACTGCTTTCTATGCATATCATAACTAAAAGTACAGTTTTAGAGAAAGTTTTAAGTCACATAAATTTCATGTGTAGAGGCCCACATACTCTGAAATCAAAGAAAATGCCAATCACGTCACAGCTCATATGTAAGAACCTGGTAAAATAATTTTAAGGTCTTAATAACCCAGATAATTTTAAATCAAGTGAGAAAAGTAATACTTTAAATGCCGAAAGAAATCTGTCTCCCAGACAGCATTCTAGTAATTTCTTCAGAGACTTTTTAAAGTTACATAAACATTTCATTTTTTGTTCCTATATATTTGAATGACTGTCAGTAATCCCTGCTGATAGAAGACTGCTTTGGAAGTCACAAAAGAATTTTTTCCATAATTATCTTCTGGGCAAGCGGGTCCAGTTCAGCCTTAGTAACATTTTCAATTAATGCAGACTTCAAACTTTGCAAACACTCTTTTAAAATATCACTTTTGACTTAACAGAAAACTAAGTTTTGGGAAGCTACTTCTTTAGTAAGTTTTATATTCATTTCAAAACAAAAACTTGGGCAAAATTAACTGTGCACATTTATATGCAGCTAACATAATCCAACGGAATAAAACCTCTCCCGATATAAAACATTTTCTTAAAAAAAAAAAAAACTTCCCCACAATTTTTAGCAGGACATATAGACACTGTACTGTCACTCTACCTTTAAACAAAATGCAACTGATGTTTGCTAAGAAATAGCTTTTATTAAAAGTACTCTGCTAGTACTTATGCAATTACATAATTTTAGCTAAATATTGTCCACCGCCACAATTCCTATGACCAAATTAACATTACCAAATTTTAGGCCTTGACAGAGCCTAAATGCTTCAGTCACTTCAGACCAATAACTTAATCCTGTTTTCACATACCTTATACACTGGCCTACCAATAGCTCTCAATTCCTGTCAATACCTTCCATTCTGCAAAAACAGGGCTCCATCCCCATCCTTAATGAAAATCAGTCTGTTGTACCTGAAACTGCAAAGATTAATGCTTTTCAACAACCACTAACTTTTGAAGCCCGAAGGCCTAACTTTTAGACACCTAAAGCTATACGCTGTTAAAATTCTTGGGCTTCTGTCTTATTCAACAAGCTGACTCAGTAAATTTAACACACTGTATGAAAAAAGCTAATATATCTACAATCTAAAGCTGGAGTAAACCCCTCTTACCGGCATTTTTGGGTATTAGCTGGTAAAATACACTTGACATTCTACACAAATCACTAAAATTAACAATACCAAAAAGTGTCAGAGGACCTGAAACCTAAAAATTAAGGTGAGCAGCAATTCTAGCATAACAACAATACTTAAAATTTCAAGCATGAACTGAAGTTTTAACTCTGCAATCTTCACTTGCTACACACAATATCCTTGAACCTACACGACATTGTCATCTGGGATCAAAAACTACTCAATCTCCATTCTATGTCTATGACAAGAGCACCGACCATTAAATGCTACTGAAGTGAAAATTTCAAGCCCTATCCTACATCACCCCATAGGGAGAGAAAAAGGTAAATATAACAAAGATCTAGTAAGAACGCCTTATAAGGTATATTATGGCACTATTGATTTCAAACCACAAAACTTCTAAATACAGTTGAAAGTTGTAAGTAACTTAAGTTTAAACATTAACAAAACTTTTTGCCCTCAATGTGCACCATATATACTGAAAATGATTCCGCTTCTAAAGTTATGCAAATCAGTCATATTTTAAATGAATCTATCAATGCAACCCAGGAAACTAAAACAATCACTGCAAGATTCTGATGCAATATGCGTACGTGCAACACTAATTTTCATTTTATTCTCATCTATACCCTTGATCTAGGGCCTAAGCCAAGATTTAATCGAAATATGCTCAACCTCAAAGCGTCTACTTTTTTGTTCATTTAGGAGACCGACTACCGAGCTCGCTAATCCACTAACAGTGTACTGTATTCTGTATTAACGGACAATAGCCCTCAGGAAGAGACCACATAGATAGCCTAAGAAAGCAATCGGTGCCTTGACACTTGCAACCAGGCAAGAGTTCCGTCCAGCCGAACACACCCTAGGTTGAATACACAGAAGAGAAACACAAAATATATGACCTAACAACCTGACCAGGGTTAAATGTTATAGTCACCCAAACTACGGACATTTTCGCATCCGTCTACTCCCACGTTCTAAGAGAGTGACAGAAAGGCAAAGAGGAGCAGCCGCAGAAATGGATACAGGTCAAGTCTAAGTCGAATCCATCCTCCTGATATCTCCTTTTGTTTCTGCTAACGATCTCTTTGATGATGGCTGTCATGTCTGGGAGCCTGTGGCTGAAGAAAAAGGAGGAGAGAGATGGCAGAAGCTGCTGGTGGCGGGGCTTCTTCTGCAGGATGGAAATGGCTCTGGACTTGGCGGTAGCTGATGCCCCTCGCTCTGCTGCCGCTTGGCTCTGGACCGCAGCCGGGTAATGGCTGCTGCGACGGCTGCTGGATGGTTGCAGCGACTGGGCCTGCTTCTCCTCAGCAGCCAGAGGCCTGGCAGCGGCGGCAGCGGAATGGGGAGAAGACGAATAATCCTCGGAACGGCTGCCTCCTCCGGCGGCCTCTGGAGCCCGGGCCACGGGGGGTGCGGCGGCGGCGGAGGGGAGGTTTAAAACCGGCCCGGGTCCCTGGATGTGCCGCCGCCGCCGCCGCCGTGTTGGAGGCAGTAGAAGGGGAGAGACCAACTCTCCGGCGTTCCCAGCCCTGGAAATGGTGACAGGCGACTCAGACCCCCTCCTTGGAGCTGCGGCCGCCGCCGCCGCCGCCGCCGCCGCTTTTCCCCCCCGCTCCAGGAGCGGGAGGTGCCGCCGCCGCCGCGCCTCAGCCGGCTCCCGCCCGAGCCCACGGCTTCCACCTTCCCTTTCAGGAGAAGCCGAGGAAGAGGCTGCACGGTTAGAAGAGACGAAGAGGAGGCGAGAAACGCCGCCGCTGCCGCCGCCGCAGGCCGGCCGGCTCCCCGAGGGCGCTGCCCCCGCGGCTGCTCACAGGCGCTGAGAGGGGCTCCGGGCCGCGGCCGCCGCCGTCTCTCATCTCCCTCGCCTGAGCCCGGCCTCGCCTCACAGCGGCTCAACTCTCAAACTTCCATCATGGCTGCAGCTTCCGAGGGGAGAGAACTGAGCGCAGCCGCGTCCCGGCGCCCGAGCCCGTATCCTGCCGCAGTGCACAAAGAGTCCCGCCACATCACCGTCCGCCGGCCTGCCCGCCCCCTCCGCCGCCGCGCCGGGAGACCGGGCGCCTCCGGAGACCGAGGGGAGGCGGGTGGCGAGCGAGAGGCCGACGGGACCGCGCCGGGGGAGGGAAAGGCACGACCGGGGCGGTCGGAGGGGGCAGGAGCTGTGGCTCCAGGTGCGTGCGCAGAGCCCCCAAGCCGCAGGCTCTACTGAGCATGCCCAGTGTGGCTGCCAGGGGCTAGCTCTGGTCCGTTCCCAGCCGCCCGCCTGCAGCTGCACTTGCCGAAGCTGCTTTTGCAGCAATGCTAGGCGAGGATAACGAGCTAAACCTCGGCCTCTGCCCAGAAACGCAGCCGGAGGCAGGGTAGGCTGTTGCGGGGCGGGGGAGGAGGACTGATGATGGAAGCTGAGATGGGTGCGTAGAGCAGTGTCACTGACTCGAGTCTGAGGTTACCTGTGCATAGGTGGAAAGGACCAGGTGGCCACACTAGTCAGTGTATAGGGAAATGCAGAATACCCTCCCCCCTGCCTCTGCCCCTGGACTTCCGCGGCGTGACCTGCATTCGCTCACTCCTTTTGCACCGCTGTCGGATCACAATCGTTCGGAGAGATTTGACTGTAGCAGTCTTTGCCTAGAGATCTCCCTTCCCCCCCGACCCTGTGTCCTCAAGGTGTCAGTCTCAGCATAAAGAGCAACCTGCTATTGTGTCTCCACTGTGTATAACCTCATCTGGCTCCCTTGCAGCGCCCCACCTCTCGCTTCCCCCGGTAACTGCTCGTTTGCCCTAAAAATGAAAGCTCTCAGCCGACCGTGCTGAACGTGAACACATCGCCCCTTGAATTTCCACGGCCCAAAGGGCACCTATTTAAATGAACTGCACGGGGATCCCCGTCAGTGGGACGCACCCCGCAGCCCTCTCCTGAGCCCGCTCCGGTGCCCCCAGGATAGTCGAGCATCTCTCCCCACCAGGCAGACTCCAACGCAGTTCGCCGCGTCGGATTCTAGCTGGGTCCTTAGAGACCACCTAGCCCCGCCCCTCCTTGGCTGCCGTGAAAACCCGGCAGGATGGATCGCCCGGGGCCAGGCTCCACGAGCCCCGGACGGACCGTGCACGTTTGGGGTTACCGGGCCGAGTAGAAAGTACGGAACGGTAAGAAGCTGCAACTCAGCGAGTGGGCGGAGCGAGGAGACCTAGGAGGGTTCAAAAGGAGGTGGAAGGATACGCGGGCCACAGTCGGAACTACTTTTCGAAGGAGGTCACGTGTGTTCCTAGTTGGGTAACTTTCCAAATTCCCACTCCCCAGTGATACCTCCGGAGGCAACTACTCTTCCTTTGCTCGGGGTCCTCTCGCCTGGTGCAGGCAGCGGGAGCCCAGCCTTTCCCTCGCCGCGGCGGAAACAGGGGTTCGGACTAGCCTCCCGAAGAAGCGCTGTCGGGGCTGGCACTTGGGGAGCTGATTACACAAGCACCCACATACAAACACGTGCCCCCTGCCTCCCGCCTGCTGGCTGCCGCCGATTCTTACGGAACGCGGGGAGAATCTCCAAGCTGGTCCCTTGCCTGCTACCCTAAGTCCCCAAGCTGGTCCCTTGCCTGCTACTCCTTGCCTGCTACCCTAAGAGCAAGCCAAATGACCGAGACCTGAGACTCTTTGCTCTAGGTCGACCTACACTGCACCTTCCCAAACGTGGGAAAAGGAGCTGGGCGCTAGGGGTCTCGGTCCTCTGCCTGGCTGATGCCCTGCCCCTTAGGACAAACCCTTTGCTTCTGGGCTCGCGGGTATCTCCTGCTGCGGCCCGGAGCTTGCATTCTCCGATGTTGCAACAGACCTCCAGTCATTACCCCTGAGCTGGTGAGCGCGCCCCACCTACTGTAGACTCAGCTAAGTGACTTATCTGGTCTGAGAACCTACTCCATGGCGGTCAGCCCAGAACAAACCTGTCAAGTCTGCTTACAGCCCCGATTGGACTGACCTGTCGCCGTGAAAGAGCTGGTTCAAAAATGCTGAGAATTGGATCGCACTCATTTTACCTCGCACCGCACCAGTCAAGGACTACAAAGCAAGTAGTCGCTTAAAGAGAATGAGCATCAACACCAGTCTGGGATTTTATTGTTTTTTCATTTCCCTTAGGAAGTAGAACTCCAAACGACAATGTGAGTCATAAAATATCTAACGAGACCTAGGTTGAAGAACAGAATTGTTTTTCAAAATTTGAGAGAATGCGAATCAATCTGCATGTGTGTTCAGTAATTGTGAGTAGGTGCCTAGGAAAGTCTGAAGAGGATTTATGCTGTATTTGAGAAAGAGGACTGTATAATGTGCACGCAGTAGTTGCAGGCAACCTCTGAAAGCTAGACACCCCAAGAGACCTAGCGCAGAAGGCCATAGGCCATTACCTAACTCCGGGACTACTAATTAAACCTGGACCATTTACAGTGTTCTTAGAGATCTGTGAGGCTCCATAAAACTTTGCACTTATATACAGCATTTAAGATAGCTCTGCAGGAGTTCACAACCTGCTGAAGCTTCGGGGTTGATATTTATCGCGAAGGTCGGTTTTGTGCATAGTTTTGGTCAGCTTGGGAAAGCCAAGGACCACAGTGAAAAAGGAAATGGAAAGCAACCAGAAAAGAATAAGAGAAAGGCCTCTAGTTGGTTTCCAAAGATGCAGATTCTGTCCACACAGCCTAGAGTGAACTACAGATTTCATTATTTTACAAATAACCAAGGATAAGGAGTTCATGATGTCTAGGTGTTCTACTAGATTGCATGGTAAAAAACAGAGCTGTGCTTATCAACTAGCGTGTGGTAGAAAAAGGGGAAATGAAGACGAACCTTTAAAAGGGGAGTAGATTAGGGAAGGGTAAAATGTCTCACATTTGTTTCTCAGGTTGCTGATCTTGTCCCCAGAGTCCCTGTTATTAGCTTTGCCCTACCCTGCCTCTCCCCTCAAGCCTACCCTAAGTGACAATTAGTATCATAGCATTTGAGAACCTCTGAAATCTGCTTTCATGGAAGAAAATGAAACAAGGTGTATTCCTATTCCTGGTGTGAGAGGATCCTCTTCAATTCCATGGCAGAGTTACTCTGGAGCAGAGAGGATCTGTATCACCAGCACTAAAGTGCTGGAATATAAGACTATCCTATAAGTATTTCCATCTGGCTAAAGAAAAAAATGGGAAATGGTTTGCTGCTTCTGTAAACATCAGGTCCCTCTATTTCTCTCTAGTGGTATATGAAAGGATCATCAATGTTGGCAGATATTTGGCCATCCTGACAGCAACATCAGGTGGTTATTAGAAGTTGCTGAATAAAATCCTCCTCCTGTACCTAGTGTTGTTTCTGAAAGAAATACTGATGCATCCTTTTCCAATTTTTTTGTTTTTCTTTACCTTTCTCCCTAAATGGCTGGCTCTATCTAAAGTAAAGAAAGTTTCAAAAATACATATATTTTTAAGTTCAATTGAAAATACCTGCTTGGCTGTACAGATATTACAATACACTGGTCTCCAAGCACTTCAGTCCTTTACCTGTCTGGATTCAGAACCAGAATGCCACAGTGAGAAGCAGAAGCTTGTAACAAAGGGAGAATTATATAAAGCTTCAGGATGACTATGTAGAATAATTAGTGAGCATGATAAACCAGCTTTAATTACAGTTTCTAACAGCTGATTCCAAAACTTTATTTTTACTAAGCCAAAATTATGTCCAAATAAACTTTCTTATTTTCTTTGGTAAGCGAAATGACCAGCAACTTGATGTGGATGATATAAATACTTGATGTGCTTTTTGCAGGTCCTCTGCTAAAATGTCTTTTGTGTAAACACTCTGATTGTTATAGTGCGTTTCTCATCTCCCACACTCTGACCTTTCAAAAAGGGATCTAAATGGCTTTAATTTTTAAATAATCTCTATTTCTGTTTACTGTTTTCTAAATAATACAGAATATAAAAATATAATAATCATTGGATTGAATTTAAACCCATTCTGCCAAGGGTCTTGGCAGAGGTTTTCCCTTCATTTCATTTATCCTAATAACAAACATTATTGTTATTTCAATAAGGATAATTTTCTGAAGACATTCTCCAAAAGGCACTACTGTGGGTCATACAAGGAACTACATTCTAAAAGAGAATTTTCCATTATTGTCTACAAGCTTCCCATGTCCCAAATCTCTCCTGAAGCTATTTCAGATGGCACAGTGTCATCTTTCACATCTTATTAGAGAGATGTGCTGTATGAAATCATCACTCTCAGAAAAATAAGGGTTTAGTTGGTTGCTCCTGAGAACCACAGAGCAGACCAAGGACTCACTGTGTCCAAGTGACATTCAGAAATTTTGTCTTGGACCATGGAGCAATGAAAATAAAAAATACCTAACATGACAAGACAGCTTTGACTGTATTAGTCTCCAAGCTAACATTGGCTACCAGCTATTCTACTTGGTCTCCCTAATACTAACTAACTCTAGCCATGTGGAACACATAGTTTGCTTTTCAGACCTTCCAATAGTAGTAAAAGGTAATTCCCATATACCAGCAAATATTGGGACACCTACCAGGTGCTTCATAGAATAGCCCAGAAATTTTTTTTTTTTTTTGAGATGGAGTCTCTCTTTGTCCCTCATGATCTCAGCTCACTGCAACTTCTGCAGAATCGCCCAAATTTGTCTAGTAGAGGGACACTGAGAAGGAGCCAAGACCCTGCTCTGCCTAACTCCTACAATTTTCCTCTTCAAAACATCCTTCTGGCCTCTGAGGCATCACAACAAAAGCACCTTTTTCAAAGAGAAAATGCATGGGAGAAATAGCCCTGAACCATGAAAAAAGGCAGACTTATAGCTTATCTGCTTTTTCTTTACTTCTTTTCCCTTATTAAGACTCCACACTACATTTAAAGAATCTTTTTTGTCCATCCTCTTGAGGGTAGGGGATATTATCTTGATTCATTTATTTAATGATTTAATCAACAAATATTTGGGAGCCAATTATGTGGCAGTACTGTTCTAAGCTCTATGGACAGAGCAGTGACTACTATGGCATATAGTGTTCACCATCATGGAATTTAGTCTGCATTGACAACTTGACTTCTTTGGCTGACATTGTTACAACCTCTTCCCGGGCCACAGAGAAAAGGTAAAGCAATAAAAAATACCCTGACATTTGATAATTGTTTTGTTTTGTTTTTGAGACAGAATCTCACTCCGTTGCCCAGGCTGGAGTGCAGTGGCATGATCTCAGCTCACTGCAATCTTCCTCTTCAGCCTCTCGAGTAGCTGGGATGACAGGCATGTGCCACCATGCCTGGCTAATTTTTTGTATGGCTAGTAGGGATGGGTTTTTGCCATGTTGGCCAGGCTGATCTTGAACTCCTGGCCTCAAGGGATCCTCCTGCCTCTGCTTCCCAAAGTGCTGAAATTACAGGCATGAGCCACTGCGCCTGGCTGGATAATTGTTTTCAGTTATCTACTGCTGCAGAAAAAATTACCTTAAAATTTTCTGCTGTCTTCCTCTTGGGATGCAGGCACTGTGTAAAGAATCTTGGGCCACTGAATGATGAGCAACCACAGCAAGAAAGAAGTTCCTAACCATTTTAGCCACTTTAACTGAGATCCCAGACATGTCGGAAGCCATCTTGGACATTCCAGACCCAGCCAGACTCATCCCTGAATAAAGCACATATCTGACCCAAACTGTTATCATGGGGGCCACTTCAAACAGTGGCTCAAAACAATTACCACCATTTATTTTCTCACAATTCTGCAACTGGGGAAGGCCACAGCTGGGCAGGTTGGCTCCCCCATGACATCAGTTAGGGTCAGACGTGCTTTACTCAGCAGTGAATTTGCCTGGGTCTGGAATATCCAAGATGGCTTCCCGCATGCCTGGGACCTCAGCTGGAGTAGCTAAAAATGGTTAGGAGCCTCCTTTCTTGGTGTGGTTGCTCATTATTCAGTGGTCCAGCCCAACCTTCTTTACACAGTACGTGGATCCCAAGAAGAATACAGCAGAAACTACAGGGTCTCTTAAATCCTGGGTTCAGAAGTCCCAGAATGTCACTTCTACTGCATTCTCTTGGCCAAGCAAGTCACAAGGACAGCCCAGATTCAAAAGGAAAGGAAAGAGACTCTATTCTTTGATGGAAGTAGTGGCTGGGATAAAAGAAATTGTTGCCAGGCAATTTGGGGAACAGTCTGTCATAATCCATCCTCCAGGTACAACAGTATCCGTATGCACATATATGGACACACACAGACACACACACACACACACACACACACACACACCACACACACACCCATACAGAATACACTCACTCCCTTTCTCCAAAACTATCATTCTGTATAGTATCTGTGTTAAGGTTCAGGATTTAGTAATACTAGACCCAGAAGTGGATGAGGCATTTCAGATGCAGCTTCTCTTCATCTGGAGTCCTGTTAACTAAAAGACAAGTTACATATACAACATACAATGCTGAAAAAGGGATAGGATAACTGCAGTAGACAAGCTTGTTTGAAAATGGGAAAAATGGAAAGCATATAGCAGTCATTAGTTCATAGCAATTCTGAAATCCAGCCAAGCACTGTCACTGGTCCTCTGCGGATCAAGTTTTCCATTAGTGCCTAGGTTGGCCTCCCTCAGAATAGTTTCCCAATGCAGTGTTCTCAATAGCTCTTAGCTCCACCCTCTGGGGTCTAGACTAGGACCTCTGAATCAATTTTCCTTTTTCATAAGAAACTGCCTTCCTTTTACAGTTGAATAACTCTCTCAGCCTGCTTCCTGCCCATAGAAAGTTGGGGGCTTGGAAGCTTTTTTCATTTTGAACTGTCTCTTCCTTAGTCCAAGCTAGTGTAGTTTTAGCCATGTAACTCTATAGTTTTGTGACTCTTATTGGAGTTCACTTTTTGCCCACAAAGCAACATCTATAATTCTTTCAAAAAACAAACCTCTCTGCCTACAGTCCTAGCACTTTGGGAGGCCAAGATGGGAGGCCAGCAGTTTGAGACCAGTCTAAGAAACATAGCGAGACTCTGTCTCTGAAAAAAATTAAAAATTAAAATTAAAAAAAACCTCTCTCTACTGTGGACTTGTAGAGGTGGCTACTGTAGGACAGCCCTTAAGATTCTTAGAAGACCTTTTATGTAGATGTGAGACAGTATCTTAAATATTTTAGAGGTCTTGGCACCTTGATAGGATCTTTACCTTCAGGCCAATTCTATAGGCAGGGCCTTGAGGCCATTTCTTACTTTAAGAGTCTTTCTGGCATAAAGAGACTCTGCTTAAAAATGAAATAGTTCCTTTTTTAACGCATCTCTGTTTCTAGTGATATCATCATACATCACTTGTGTATCCTTGTACATCCCTAAAAGAAGCAAACTGACACTGAACATTCAGCCTGAATGTTGCCAAATCCGCAAGTTTATTAGGTACACTCTCTGTCTTCTATGTTTTACCATACATTTACCATACATTGGGTTTTCAAACATTTTGCTGCTACTAACATGATTTTTCCAACCTTCAATAGCTATTTTCTCACTGCTCTTACAGCCTCTATTACGAGTCTTTTCCCCAGACTAAGGAGACATATCAACTAAGTTCAAGCGTGGGAACCTGGCTTAAATCTTGGAACAGAAAAAGAACATCACTAGAAAAACAAGTGAATTTCATATAAGGTTTGCACTTGGTGTTAATTTCCTGGTTTTGATCATTGTTCTGTGGCTATTAATAAGTTATTGGCCAGGAACAGTGGCTCATGCCTATAATGCTGACACTTTAGGATGCTAAAGCAGGAGGATGGCTTGAACCCAGGAGTTCAAGATCAGCCTGGACAACATAGTGAGACCCCTATCTGTTGAAAGCAGGATTTTTTTTTGGTGGGGGCAGAGTCTTGCTCTGTCGCTCATGTTGAAGTGCAACAGTGCAATCTCAGCTCACTGCAACCTCTACCTCTTGGGTTCAAGCAATTCTCCTAGCTCAGCCTCCTGAGTAGCTAGGATTACAGATGCATGCCACTACACACAGCTAATTTTTGTATTTTTAGTAGAGATGGGGTTTCACCATGTTGGCCAGGCTGGTCTTGAACTCCTGGCCTCAAGCAATCCACCCACCTCAGCCTCCCAAAGTGCTGAGATTACAGGTGTGAGCCACCATGCTTGGCCAAGACCCCCATCTCTTAAAAAAAGTTAACAATACTAGAGCTTCTGGGTAACAAGTATACATAAACTCCACACCAGGCCAGGCATGGTGGCTCACTCCTGTAATCTCAGTGCTTTGGGAGCCCAGGTGGGTGGATTGCTTGAGCTCAGGAGTTTGACACCAGCCTGGGCAACATGGAAAACCTTGTCTCTACAAAAAATACAAAAATTAGCTGGGCATGGTGGTATGTGCCTGTAGTCCCAGCTACTTGGGAAGCTGAGATGGGAAGATCACCTGAGCCCCAGAAGGTCAAAGCTGCAGTGAGCAGTGATCATACCACTGTACTCCAGCCTGGTGGCAGTGAGACCCTGTGTCAAAAAAAAAAAAAAAAATCCACATAATTTTTGCAACTTTTTTGTAAGTCTAAAATTCTTTGCAGGCTGTACCCAGTGGCTCACACTTGTAATCCTAGCACTTTGGGAGGCTAAGTCAGGCGGATCACTTGAGGTCAGGGGTTTGAGACCAGACTGGCCAATATGGTGATACCCTGTCTCTGCTAAAAATATAAACATTAGCCGGGCATGGTGGCACAAGCTTGTAATCCCAGCTATTTGGGAGGCTGAGGCAGGAGAATAACTTGAACTTGGGAGGTGGAGGTTGAAGTGAGCCAAGATTGTGCCACTGCACTCTAGCCTGGGTGACAGAGCAAGGTTCCACCTCAAAAAAAAAAAAAAACTTTTAAAATAAAATATTTACAAACCAAATTAGCTAGGCATGGTGGCTCATGCCTGTAATCCCAGCATTTTGGGAGACTGAGAGAAAAATCGCCTGAGGCCAGGACAACATAGCAAGACCCCAGTCTCTACAAAAAAGAAATAATTAGCTGGGCATGGTGCATTTGCCTGTAGTTCTACTGGGGAAGCTGAGGAAAGATTCAAGGGAGGGGAAACAGACTCCACCTCTTTTTGGTGGGACAGTGGCATGCGTGTAGAGTCATGGAGGAATTCTTGGTGGCCATCTTCCACAATGACCCTAATCCTCTCCCCTATAATATCCCCCAAAACAGACCATTTTACATGGTTCTTCTCTCACATAAGTTCTGCCTAGAATATCTGTTATTTAAGAATCCTCACTATCAGCTGACAATTTGATTAGCAACTGGATGTTTTCAGTTGTTTTCTATTTTGCTCCTTAATCTTCTAGCTTCTTAATTTCCTTACTCATCTATTCTACATTCATAATTCTACCCTAGGACTAATGTATTTCCCAAGAGATTCATTAAAATTCAGTGAAATAAAACAAAAGTGATAATACATATATATACACGTGTTTGCATAAATACATATAAATTACCTGGAAGAATAAACAAGAGATGAGATAACACATTATCTCTGAGGGCAAGATGGAGAGGGAAGGCATCCAAGGGAGAGGAATTTTTCATTTATTCCTTTTTATATGGTTCAAAGGTTATTTACAATGATTATTATTTTTATAAGGTAGAAAGGTGATTTCATCCATTAGAATTAAAACAAAAAATGTCTATTGTCAAGAAAATATTAAATAATTAGGAAGGAAGTTTGATTTTAATTTTATTTTAAAGTAAATGAGCACCCCAAAGAATTTCCACCATTTAAGGATAAAGGTCTGTTTGGTGTTTGCTGGACCATAGAAATATATGGGAATATCTGCCATAAATGCTACCTAGTAGAGACGCTGTGTGGGAGACAGGCTGTATCTTATCCTGAATACCCTCTCTTCCCCAGATCAATGGTCTTGACCAAATCTATTTTTCACTCTTTATGCTATTTAATAACTTTTGCTGCTCAAAGAAAATGTCCTCCAAAAATAATCCTATGACGCCACAGTACTCCCATCTTCTTCCATTGAAGATAGTGGCAGATTGCTTTATCATCAGTGCATAAAAGCTAGAAAAAACTTCATAGTTCACCAATCTCATTTACAAATGAAGAAACTGAGGCCAAAGGGTTTATATGCCCCAGATTACATAGCAGCTCAGTAAGGCATCCTCAGTTGGAGCCTGAAGAATTTCCTGATAACCCATCAGTGAATAAGATGGGAAGAAAGTCTAGCTTTTATAGAAACCTAAACGAATTAGTTAGAAATTTGACTAGAGATGGCCTTTAATGACAGTTTCAAGGCCTGGAAATGAGTGAACAAACAAAACAAGGAGACTGCTTAAGTAGAGATGATAAATAGGGTTTTGGATAGAGAAAAGCAGGGATAAGTGAATGAATGAGTCCCGATGTTCACTCTCTAACCTTAAATGTCCTGGAATTAGCCCATAATGCTTAGCACCTTAAGGATCAAACATGAAAACATGAATTGCCACATGTTGCAAATTTGTTTCTCCTCAGTTCCTACGATTACTGGGAGAGTGTCTTTCAGACAAGAATATAAAGGAGGCAGCCATTATGTGTGGACTGAAGACAGAAAAGGGACTGTGAGGCCTGTGTTCTTTTGAAAGGAAGGCAACACCAAACCCACAGGGAGCAAGGAGAACGCTGCCACCTGCTGAAGGGTTGGAGTCAATGAAAATGCTGCCATACAGTTACAGTTAGCACTTTCATTATGGCTCAAAATCAGTTCGAGAAACTCTTTGCAGTCTGAGGCAGGTGAGTGCGGAGAGAAAGCTTAATTCTAGATTTCATCAGGCCAATTTGTGCTGGAGAAAGGTTAGTTTGTCTCTGGTATGAGGTGATAGAAGTCTGCATATCTGCTTCCCTTTCTTGCACAAATATGTTTATTAGCTTTGGATTTTTTCCCAAAACCTAAATCTCAAAATACTAACATATTCTTGGTTGAATCTAGATAAAAGTGATAAAAGAAAAAGCAATACAAGGAACTTTATTCAACTAATACATGCACAAAGTTAAAAATTCTGTGGGGCTCACCACTATCCTTCCCCAGATAAGCGGCTTTTTTTTCCCCTTTCCATTTTTTCCTCTTCTATTCATATACAAATATATACACAAACACCAAGAACAACTGTGAGAGAGGATTGAAAAGTTCCCAGTCACTTGTATAAGGCCTCAGTCTTTCCCGCTTTTCATTCATCCTTCCACTCTCCTTTCTCCTGCCCTCTCTTGCCATTCTTTCTTCCAAGCCACAATTGATATCATATGTGATGCTGTTGTTTTGTGCCTTTTGATTTTTTCAACCATATAAATGTGTAGTAGCTTTAATTTATATTTAATCTTTTTGAATCTAACCTTGGTCCCCAATGGTAGACCAGTTTAATTTCATGGTTACACTAAATAATAAAGCAGTTCTAGACCCAGCCCAGTTAAAAGTCTCTGATTAAATAATGTTTTAGGATCAATAGAATAAGTTCTAAAAATACTCCTATTGTGATTTAGATTTTTCTGTCTTGTAGGAACTTCAGAAAGAATACCACAGAAAAACCTAAGGTTATCAGAACTAATTTAGGAGGGAAATTTTATCTTTTCTAAATACAACACAACAGTTCCCTTTTATAGATTTTGGTTATTTAATTGTACTAACTTTGTTACTTTCCTTTCTTTCTTTCTTTTTATTTTTTTGAGATGGAGTGCTCAGGCTACAGTGCAGTGGGGCAATCTTGGCTCACCGCAACCTCCACCTCCCAAGTTCAAGTGATTCTCCTGCCTCAGCCTCCTAAGTAGCTGAGACTACAGGTGCACACCACTCTGTGTGGCTAATTTTTGTACTTTTAGTAGAGATGGGGTTTCACCATATTGACCAGGCTGGTCTTGAACTGTTGACCTTAAGTGATCCACCTGCCTCAGCCTCCTAAAGTGCTGGGATTACAGGTGTGAGCCACCGTACCTGGCTTAAATGTTTCCATTTCTTAAAGGTACACGTTTGCATTGCAGGGAACCCTAAAGAAAAAGGAAGTCTGTAAGTAAAGTCATGGTATTTGAAAATTAATTTGGGAATATTTCAAAATCGTTAACATAAATTTTATGAAGTCAGGGAACTGGGAGAAAGCTAATGGATAGAAACAGATCATTTTCAGAGGAAAAACAATAACCTCATTTACATACATGGCTCTGAGTCATAAGTCTTATCTGAAATTTCTTTTCTGGACATGGTATCTTTGTCTTGGCTAGCTCCCAGGATGCAGCCCCAGGCCACTGGCTACTGCAGCTCATGGGACCACTCTTTTCCTATATCACCTGTTGAAACAAGTTGGAGGGAGGACTTAATTAAGATGTGCCTTATTCTTGTGTTCTGATAGAATTGTTCATTATAAAATAGGATTGTCTGCATTTCAAATCTTGTTTATTTTACAATGTTGTGGCATTTTCCTATCAACTGGTCAACTTTTCCTTATGACTTGAATTTGGCAAATTAAATGTTTTCACTCTTTTCAAGTAGAATTAAACTGAGTCCTGCTTGAGAATGGCCATTATTCTGTTTTCGAAATGTACTGTCCTTTGCAACTACATCCAGAAATCTGCAAACCAGAAAGTGTTTGCCTTATTCTTTTTTGTCCTTTGCCTTATTCAAAATATTTTCTGGTTTGCAGATTTCTGGATATAGTTACCTTGGTAGCTTAGTGGGCTTGAGTCCGTTTCAGAAGCTAAGTCAAGTAATCCTGACCCCTAGTTCTCCCAAACTGCAGGAATTATTGCTAATAACCTTCTCTATTAGACATCTGTTTATTTTGCAACTAATAGAGAGTTAAGAAGCCCTTAAAGGCATTTGTGTTTCAGGGAACTCAATGTAAATGAATTACAGCACTGTCTTTGTATAACATCTTGGATGATGGTAGACTATAATGCTCTTTAAAGAAAAAACTGTTGAAATCATGAATAAAAATACTTCCAGAAGTTGTCAAAAGCAAATTATAGAAAGAAATTTGTGTCTCACAGAACACTGATGGATTACTACTCATTAGTCACTACTCATTAGTTATTTAAATAAGGTGACCAAGAGATTTCCCCAAATTTAGAAGATTCCTATGGCTCACATATATGGACCTTCAGAGGGGCTGTTCCTGAGTCCTTGAGAGGCACAACAGTGTCCTCAGTGATGTGGCTTCAGTGAAACAGTCACACAGCTTAGGAAATTCCAACATAAGCAATTTCACTTCTGGGTATAAACATCAGAGCAGTGGTCTCTGAACTGGAGAAATAAGGTTCTTAGTTTCAAGAGAATTAATTCCAGATCTTTAACTTCCATATATACTCTTTCCTAAATATGATGTGCCTGAGAACTAGTGTAATCAAGAGGACCTAGTAGTTCCTTGTCCCCATCTCCCCTTTCACAGTGCCCTTTATCCCACTTTAAAAGAGAACAGAATACCCCTCTCCATCTGAATCTGAATGCTAAAATGATGTCCTGCCTGAAAGTGCAAAAACCTGCAAGGAGCTAAAGAGATCATCTGCAATAATGATATTGCTGCTAAGTAGCTGAATGATTTTACTAACAAACTCTTTTGAAAATTACCCCATTTAACATTAATTTTTTTTCTGGTAAATTGAAGCAGAACCTATTCAAACTATTCATTGAAAAATCATTAAAAATAATATCACTAAGTAATGTATGACATATAATTTGGGAACCTTTCAAATAAATGAGGAACAATGCTAAAACAATTCCTTCCAATCACCATCTACTTATGTGAATACTACTACTCAGTGTTTACAACATAAAAGCAAAAACTAGGGATAATTGATCTAATGCTGAACTTGTCTCCTTCTAGGAATATGTACAATTTATTTATGATATATAAACCCATTTTTTTAAAGCCCATTTGATTTTTTAATATGTAATAATTATCAAAATTTAAAAGTACTTGGTTATAAAAAATACTAATGATATCTTTGGAATAATTTTTAACACTGAGGAGCATTATGTTCAAGAAAATTTAATTTAATTTAATGCAATTTAAATTTTTTATATAAAACTTGTTACATGGAAATATGATAGTCATCATCAATAAAAGATATTCTCACATAATATATATTATATCCAAATAAAAATATGTATCAGAATTAGAAAAAAAATTCAAGTTCAAAGAGAGAAGAGAATGATGTAAAATTTCTCATTGTAAAAAAAAGCTTGTTCATATTTTTAATGTTTTGATGGACAATGGCAACAAATTACTACGGTATTTATGAATAGTGGATACACTTAAGAATTAGCCTTTTAAATGTTACATAGGCCGGGGGGCATCCCAACACTTTGGGAGTCCGAGGTGGGCGGATCACCTGAGGTCAGGAGTTCGAGACCAGCCTGGCCAACATGGTGAAACTACATTTCTAGTAAAAATACAGGTGAAATCCTGTCTCCACTCCAAAACAAATTAGCCGAGCCTGATGGCAGGCGCTTATAATCCTAGCTACTCAGGAGGCTGAGGCAGCAGAGAATTGCTTGAACCCAGGAGGTGGAGGTTGCAGTGAGCTGAGATCACACCACTGCACTCCAGCCTGGGCGATAAGAGCAAAACTCCATCTCAAAAAAACAAAAAAAAAAGGTACATAACTAGGAAATTACTTCCTTTGCACCTACCTAAACTTACAATAAAAAGTTCAATTCTAACTCTACCATGTGTAAGGAGGAAAAGGTTTTCCAAATTGTTTGTGGGATAAGCTAACAAAAAGTTTAAAAACGCTAACTCTAGCAAAACTTTCATATATTGCATAAGAAAGCAGAAACATATATAGGGAAATTCATGGATATATTATTTAAAACAGCAAAAAATTAGAACCTAAATGGTCCATATAGACAATTCAAATGTGATATTTTCATATGATAAACATTATGCAGCAGGTTAAACAAATAAATTAGATCAATTTATCAACATGGAAATATCACAAGCTTTATCAGAAACTAGTTAAATCTGATTCGCAGAATTACAGTGGGATCATCCTTCTTTCATTTCCCACTCTTCTCACAACAGAGAAACCCAGTAGAATAGGTGGGACAGTGCCCATACTTTGGCCCTGAAGCAGAGAACTCTGAGTGGGTATGTAACATGATCATATCGCAGTTATAATCATGAAGCCTCTGTAGTTATGTAAGGCATTTTAATGACTACACTTGCTGGGAGTGGAAGGAAGATGAAAAGGCTCAAATAACCAATTAGGAGGAAAAAGATTCCCTCCTCATCTAGTTTTGCGTGGCATAATGACGTTTCTGTCAACAACAGCCCGCATATACCAAAGCAGTCCCATGATTATAATGGAGCTGAAAAATTCTTATTGCCTGTGAACCTAGCCATTCCAACGTCATGGAGCAATGCATTAATCATGCTTTGTGGTGATGCTGGTGCAAACAAACTCACTGCACTGCCAGTGACATACAAGTATAGCACATTCAATTATGTATACTATGTAATACTTGACAATGATAATAAACAACTGTTACCAGTTTATGTATTTACTATATTATACCTTTGTTATTTTAGAGTGTACTTCTTCTACTAATTTTTTTTTAAAGTTAACTGTAAAACAGCCTCAGGCAGGTTCTTCAGGAGGTATTCCGGAAGACGGCTTTGTTATCACAGGAGACAACAGCTCCATGTGTGTTATTAACTCTGAAGACCTTTCTAGGGGGACAAAATGTGGATGTGGAAGACAGTGATACTGATGATCCTTACCATGTGTAGGCTTATGCTTACATGGGTGTTTGTGTCTTAGTTTTTAACAAAATAAGTTTAGAAAATTTTTAAAATTAATTTCAAAATAGAAAAAGCTTATAGAATATAAATATTTTATTAATAGGCAATAATAACTTATTAAGTTATTATTTATAACTTTATGTTATTATTTAATAACTTATTATTGGAGAAAGAGACTTTTAAATAAATTTTAGCCTAAGTGTTCAGTGTTTATGCAGTCTACGGTAGCGTACAATAATGTCCTAGGCCCTCACAGTGACTCACCATTCACTCACTGACTCACCCAGAGCAACTTCCAATCCTGCAAGCTCCATTCATGGTAAATAGCTTATACAGGTATACCATTTGTCTTTTACACCATATTTTTACTGTACTTTTTTCTATATTTAGGTATGGTTAGATACACAAATACTGACCATTATGTTATACTTGCCTGCAGTACTCAGTATAGTAACATGCTATACAGGTTTGTAGCACAGAAGCAACAGGCTATATCACATAGCTTAGGTGTGTAGTGGGCAATATCATGTAGGCTTGGGCAAGTATACTTTATCATATTTGCACAAAGACAAAATTGTCTATGGATGCATTTATCAGAACAAATCCCTGTTATGTGACACATGACTATCTTTGGAACCTCTTCTTGCCTGGAAGAGGAAGTAAGGTATTTAGTTACTTATATATGAAGGATGGATAAAGGAAATATTAGTGATTTCACAAATGTCTAATGGCAAGATAAGCAAAAAGGACTCTTAGCGAGAAATTAATTCTATACTAATAAAATCAGTTGTAGAGTTATTTTCTGTAGGAAAGCAAAATCTGTAACATAATGCCCAGTAGTAACAACTAAATTGTTTGCTTATTCTTATTGATTCTATTCTATTCTTTCTGTTTAGGGAAATCTACTTAAACATTTGAGTGTTATTTTATTTATTTATTTTTTTAAGTTAAAAGTCCCTTACTAGTCTGGCTTCCATTAGTGGCCGTAACCAAGGGAGAGGAACTAGTTGGCATGGGAAGGGGCCATCTCCACAACATTCCATTTATACACGAATGAAACAGACAAGCATCGTCACTATTGTGGTTAGAAGTTGGTAGCATGGGAAGGGGAACAGGTGGAGAGTGGGGGTGTTTTTAAACAACAACAACAACAAAGTGTGTGTGTGTGTGTGTGTATTTTGTAGGCCTTCCCTAACTGGGGTTCCTCAGGGAACTTGGTCTGCTTCAACCCGAGGAATCAGAAGATCCAAGCAATTTGGAAAGGCCAGAACCATCAGGATTGGAGAAAGGAAGAAAATCCAGGGAGTCAGGGTGCTGGTTTGGCAATTAGGGAGAAGGGAGTGCCTTCCTCCTGCTGGGATTCCCCCAGCCCCTCCAGTCTGGCAGTAAGGGGGCAGCCTGCAACCCCAGAGGGCAGGTCTGGGACTACTGGATCCTCCAGGAGGAGGGCTAGAGGGGATCACAAAGGTTTGCTCTCCAGGAATATGATGGTGCTGCCCCCTAGCTTCTTCTTGATGGTGTCCTTGGAGCTGGCATAGATCATTTTGTTCTTAATGGGTGGAGACTCAAGGGCCCTGAAGATAAACACCAGGTCCTTCTTGCTGTCCTTGGTAGCGTCATGGGGGGCAAAGCAGCAGTCCTTGTCTGTCAGCATCTTGACAAAGGTGGCATAGGGATCATCAATGGTTTGGCCCACATTACTTACCAGCATCTTGTTGGCCTCTGCAAGGATGATGTTCTTCTTGTCCACACTCAGGCAGAAAGTAGCAACTTCTTGCGCTTCTTCTCTTTCTCTACTGTTGAAGACTTGCACACTTTCATGTCACTGAATCCCTTGATGACACCATTGAAGACAGCCACATGGGAGCCGAAGTTTCCAGAAGCGAAAAGGAGATGGCAAGGAGAGCCGCTACAGCTGCTGCCAGGATCGAACTAGACATTTGAATATTTTGAAAATGAAGTCCTATTTTCTCACTGACCTCATTAAAAGATCAGTAATAACATAAAATGGGGCTCTAATAAGAACAATAATGATAGTAACTATCAATATCTATTAGTACTAACATTTGTTGGTAACACTAAATGGAGTCATTCATTAAAGAGTATGTGTGGTCTTTTTTTCTTTTTCTTTTTTTTAAGAGATGGGGTCTCGCTATGTTACCCAGGCTGGAGTGCATGGGAGTTTGACCTGTTCCATTTCCAACCTGGGTAGGTTCACCCCTCCTTAGGCAACCTGGTGGTTCCCCACTCCCAGGAGGCCACCATATTGATGCCCAACTTAGTGCAGACACCCAATTGGCATAGCGCACTACAGCCCAGAACTCCTGGGCTCAAGCGATCCTCCCACCTCAGCCTTGTGAGTAGCTGGGACTACAGGCATGCGCCACCGTGCCAGGCATGTGTGGTCTTATGAAGCCCTCTGGCATGTTTGCATTTTCTCCCCAGGTCTGTGCAAATATGCTTCTATAAGGACAGTGTGGGGTGAGCACTGTCACACAAGTAATAATGAATATTTACTAATTTCATTCTACTAATAAATGACCTACCAGCATGATCTACTTAAATATCTCTCATATATTTCTTAAAATGTGCTGCTATACTGCTTCTCTAGCACACATACTAAAACTATTCTTCTCCTATCACAGCTGAGGCTTTATTATAACTTCCGCAATTTTCCACCTTCAGGAGGAATTTTCTCCCTAAGGTTCCCAGTATTCTGAAAGTACTTTCCTGGCAGACTCCTCCCATCAGCTCACCAGACATGCCTAGACAAGTTCTAACCTCAATTGTGAATGCAGCCTTTATGCAAGTATTTCTACCAGAGAAGGGAGAAAGGAGGAAAAGAAATGTTATCAAAATGATTGTATTCATTAATCTTCATAATATATATGTGGAAGGAGGATATAGTGGAATAAGGGTTGTGGCCATTTACATAACATTAAACTAGATTGCCATCTGTTGATAAAGATTTCCCATTTCTTGCTACATTTATTTTTATTTATTTTTTATTATTTTTTAAAGAGACGGGGTCTCACTATGTTGCCTAGGTTGGTCTTGAACTCAGCTTCAAAGTGCTGGGATTACAGGGATGAGCTACTGCACTGGCCTCTTGCTACATTTAATACTTCACATTACTCCATTTTTTTCTTTGGAGCAGACTGTAGCATTCCTTTTTTTGTTCCCTTTTTGTTCCAGTTACTTTTTTTTTTTTTTGAGACAGGGCCTCACTCTGTTGCCCAGGCTGAAGTGCAGTGGCACAATCACAGCTCACTGCAGCTTCAACCTCCCAGGCTCAAGTGATTCTCCCACCTCTCAGCCTCCCAAGTAGCTGGAACTACAGGCACGCACCATAATGTCTAGCTAATTTTGGTATTTTTTGTAAAGACAGGGTTTCATTATGTTGTCCAGGCTGGTCTCGAACTCAGGCTCCAGTGATCCTTCTGCCTTGGCCTCCCAAAGTGCTGGGATTATAGGCATGTACCCCCCAGCCTCTGAAGCATTCCTTGAGTCAGATATGCTTGGTGTTGTTTTACTTAACCTGAGTCACCTCTTGCATGCCTATTCACCATTACCTCCTGCCTTACCCTTAAAGGGGAGGTACTTACTATGTATACTCAGATCATAAATTCCTCAGGAGGCTATTTATTGTGAGGTTAAAAGCACAGTTTCTGGAACCAGATTGTTTGTTTTTAAATTTTGCTCAGCCACTTAACAACTGTGAAATCTTTGGCAAGTTACTAATCTTTATGTACCCATGTCCTCATCTGTAAAATAGGGATGATAATAGTAGCCACCTCATTAGGTTTTTGATTTTTTTTTTCTTTTGAGATGGAGTCTCACTCTGTTGCCCAGGCTGGAGTGTGGTGGCACGATCTTAGCACACTGCAACATCCACTTACCAGGTTCAAGTGATTTTCCTGTCTCAGCCTCCTGAGTAGCTGGGATTACAGGCACCTGTCACCACACCTGGCTGGTTTTGTATTTTTAGTAGAGACAGGGTTTCACCATGTTGGCCAGGCTGATCTCAGACTCCAGACCTCAAGTGATCTGCCTGCCTCAGCCTCTCAAAGTTGCTGGGATTACAGGCATGAACCACCACACCTGGCCTCTCATTGGGTTTTTATATGGATTGAGTGAGGGTGTGTGTATTTGTTTGTGTGTGTGTGTGCGCGATCACTTAGGACAAGTCTGGCAAACAGAAAGCACTATATAAATGTTAGCTGTTATTACTGAGTGCAGGTACTCTGTCTAACTCAATTATACTCTCTTGGCTGCTCTCTCTGACACCTGGCATATTGTTTGATACATGATAAGCTTTCAGTAAAGGCTGAATGAACGATGAATAACTATCAACAAGTAAAATATAGCAGATAAGAAAATAAATATTTTCCCAGTCCTTCAAGATGTCCCAATAAAACAGTACGTTTGAAATAACTGTATATCTTTTATTAATTATAATTTTATGTCATATCAATGTTTTGGTTAAGAGTCTAAGAAGGCTGCATTTGCCTCTGAATCGCTCTATGGTCAAGGCTTTGTATTGTGAGAACAGCCCAATCACATTGACCTGCCACATGCTTCTCTGAAGTCACATGTCCAGCATTGTGATATGAACAAGAATGCACACAAACTCTTGATTCCAATTGTTCAAAGTTCTCTCTGGGGACTAGGTTCAATATGTCAGCTCCCCCATAGACTAGCTTCCCAGAGAATGTCACCTACAAACTAGAAGGATGCTAGTCCCAGCTGAACTGTGCAAAGAGAAAACCAGAACAGGCTCCCCAAGAACCAGCTTCATTCACGGTTGTCAGAAGGTACAGTAATACTTAGAAACAAAACTTCATAGAGGCTCTAGTGTAAAGCTTGACAACTCCTACCTACATTTTAGTTTTCACTTCAGTAAAGCAGTTCCTGCTTCCACTGAAGTTTCTTAGAGATTAAAAACAAAATTACTAGGTAAATCTTTGTACCTTTGTACTTCTCGTAATGCTAGCAGTATTTTTTACATATCAGAGAGATGCTCAGTTAAGTATTGATAAGCTCAACGACTAAAAGACTACATACTTTTTCAATTATAAACAAACACATGAATAAAATGTATCAGCTGGATATAATATAGTCCTGAGATAAAAATATCATCATATATTACTTTACGTTATCCTGTCATGTTATGTTCTTTCCATGCTTTGGTATGGAACACTATGTATGTTCTTTCTACACTTTGGTACGGGACATTATCTGGAAAGACTTGAATTACTTTTTATATTTTTTGTTTCCCAAAGGGAACATCAACAGAGGAAATGTCAAACTTAAGAAATATTCTGTTCCCTGAAGGGGGAAAAAAAAGAGCTATGAGTACTTATTAATCATAAATCAAATATAGTAATATATCTATTTCCTCAGTTGCAGAAGAAATAACCAAAATTCCCTCAAATGTGCACTTCTAATTTTGTTCAAGAGACTAACTTTTCTCTTTTAAAAAAGTTCTGATGAAATTATTGTTTTCTTTTTTCTTTTTCAGAGACAGGGTCTCACTTTGTCATCTAGGCTGCAGTGCAATGGTGCAATCGTGGCTCACTGCAGCCTCAACCTCCTGGGCTCAAGTGACCTCCCACCTCAGCCTTCAATTAGTTGGGACTACAGGCGCACACCACAACACCTGGCTAATTTTTTTACTTTTATTTTTAGAGACAGCGTCTCACTATGTTGCCCAGGCTGGTCTCAAACCTTTGGCTTTAAGCAATCCTCCCACCCTATCTTCCCAAAATGTTGGGATTATAAGCGTGAGCCACTGCATCCAGCCTGAAATTAACATTTTCTAATATTTCTCTTTTAATTTTCCCTACGATGGAAGTAGCCAAATCATAATTGAGGTTTAATTTCACAGAGCATCCTGATTAACTCTGGAACAATGTAAGACTTTAGTAAAATTATAGTGTGGGAAAGCAAAACTACAGTATTTTTATTCTAGAATTGAGGTCAGTAATAATCTTTTTATTCCTAAGTGACTCAAACAGAGGTAATTCATGTCTCTGGCCACCAGTGGCAGAGCTAAAGCCTGGCCATGAAGTGAAGAACAATATGGAGAAGTGGAAGAGGAATAGGAATGCAGCATACAAGGAAAAGATGGGAGGTGTTGATCGATTTAAAAAAGGTACTACCTCAAGGATCAGCAGCTTCTTTAAATCCCACTACTTCTTTAAATCTATTGATTCATCCAGGTTCACAGATATAAAAACTGTGAGGAAGAGAAAAAGAAAAGGGAATGGATGAGAAGGAAAACATTATTGGAGGAAAAAAAAAAGAAAGAAAGAACTCCATTTGGTGGAGAGCAATAGAGCATAACTGCCTTAGGAACAAAGCTCACTGATCTATTCTAGAGTCTTCGTCCCACTTGAGACAGACAGTAGCCTAGTTCTAGTCCAGTGACACTCCAAGTATAAGCACTTGTCCTTCTTTTTTGATGGTCAAGAATTACTCATGTTCTGTTTATTATTAGATGCAAATTTATGTAAAACTACTATCTGCAGAAGACAAGCAAATTCCTTTATCTTCCTTCTACTCGTTTATATTTATTCAATAAGATCCTTGTTTCTTATATTTTAACAGGATGTATGTGAAAGAAATGGGCTGTTGGCTCCTAACCATATGTTCTCTTTGAGGCAAACTTCTCATACAAAAATAAAAATAATTGGCCCAAAGAGGGCCTAGGTCACCTAGCCTGGAGATTATTTACAGAGAAACATCAAGAAAATTTAGTCAAGGTGACTGAGGACCAAACAATTAAGCAATAAATTAATCCGAAAAGACATATCAAAATATATATATTTGAAGTGTTATAACTACATGACACAAAATTATTGAATCTCTAAAGCTACCCATCTAGTTTTGAGGGGTTGTTTCTATTTCTGTCTAGAAATTCAGCTAAGTATAATTTGTAATAAATCTTGCAGAAAACATATACAGGTAGAATTATAAGGAAAAGTAGTGATGAATTAGGAAGAATGATGCAATATGTAGTACCATGAATTTTTTCATGAATATGTTGGCAATTGCCTTCATCTGCTCAAGATGCCAAAACAAAATACCATAGACTGGATGGTGAAAACAGCAGAAATATATTTTCTCACAGTTTGAGAGGCTGGGAAATCCCGAATCAAGGCGCCAGCTGATTTATTTCCTGGTGAGGCCTTTCTTTCTGGCTTGCAGACAGCTGCCTTCTTGCTATGTCCTCACAAAAAGGAGAGAGAGACAGAGAGACAGAAAGACAGAGAGAGAGAGAGGGAGAAAGAGAGAGAGAGAGAGGAAAGAGAAAGGGAGAGAGGGAGAGAATGAGCTCTCTCCTCTTAAAAGGGCACTAATCCCATCATGATGTCCTATTCTCATGACCTCATCTAATTAGCTCCTAAAGGCCCCATTTCTAAATACCATTACATTCGGGAGTAGGGCTTCAACTTGTGCATTCTGAGGAGACAAAAGCATTCAATCCATAACAGCCATTTAAAAACGATGTTCTATTCCAGCTCTAGGTAAGATGGAGTAAGCACATTCCACCCTGATATTTTTTTTTTTTTTTTTTTTTTTTGAGACAGAGTCTCACTCTGTCACCCAGGTTGGACTGCAGTGGTGCAATCTGAGGCTACAGGTGTGCACCACCACACCTAGCTAGGTTTTCTATTTTTAGAAAAGACTGGGTTTCACCATTTTGGCCAGGCTGCTCTGGAACTCCTGACCTCAGGTGATCTGCCTGCCTCAGCTTCCTAAAGTGCTGGGATTGCAGGCGTGAGTCAATATGCCTGGCCCACCCTGTCTTTTTCATTAAATACTGTTATAAAACCTAGATAGAATGCATGAAACAGCTAATTGAGGGCACTGGAAGATAAAAAGTAGTAAGTGAATTGGGGAAAAAGACTAGAATTTAAAGTACTACTGAACAAGCGGTGAGTTTTCTGTATTTGTTTTTTCCCTATCAGAACTCCAGTCTAGAAATAAGGCAGTCTGAAACTCAGAATAGGCACAGACAGACAGAACCTCAGGAGAAGCCCTACAGTTCTGGCTCAAAGAGCAGGAAAAGTTTTTCCTAATACTTAGAGAGAGAGAGGGAGAAATTTGCCATTTTTTTTTCTTTTGTTCTCCATTCTCTAGCGCTCTAGGTCCCTAGAAATCTTGTCAACCAAACAGTGGTAATGACAGCGATGTCAGCAGGTGGCCACAGGCTCCAATATCTCTGAGGAAGAGGAACCTTCTTCTGTGGAGAAGTGAGGGCCTTGGGAGGGTGGGAAAAACACCAGTTGCTTTTTTCCTCTCTGTCCTTCCACTGGACATAGTGTAGTCCCAGAAAGTACACACCGGAGCAGGGTAACTAAAGCACTAGGTTTCTGGCTGTGAGACTGAAAGAGGAAGTCCCAGGAATAAGAAAGCACTAGAAACCATAAAGAGGGAGGAACTCAGGAAAGCAGTAATTAAGTTGATTATAACCTTTTAGACTCACCTTCAAGTTGCACAAGGATGGATCTGATCACAAACAGTATATGTACCAAAAAGACTTTGAGACTGAACTAAAGGAGAGTCTACCACACAGGTCCACCACTCTCTACCACTACTGGCTGGTAGTACACATAGAGGATGGATCCAAATAGCATGGAAAGTAAAATATTCTTTCCGAAACAGAATTGACATTGAAACTACAACTGACAAAAGGTTGGTTGAAACTTTTGGCTTAAACCAAAACAGATCTATTACTTCCTAAAACAAAAATATCAGTATTCTCCATAGGATTTAAATGAAACCCAGGGTCTTATAATGTATTAAATGTCTGGGATACAATTCAAAATTATTCAGTGCAAAATAACCAGAAAATTCTCAACTTACATAAGAAAAGATAATTAAGAGAGGACAATGACAGGATGCTATAGATGCTGGAATTAGCTGACTATAGCTTTAAAATAGTTATTAGAAAAGTGTAGCAGAACAAAAGTTCCTGAAAGAAATGCAAAAAAATAAAAAACAACAATAAAATTGAAATTCAGAGCTAAAAAATATAGTAAAAAAAATAAAGAACTCATTGTATGGGCTCAATTACAGAACAGAGATGAGAAAAAAAAGAGTTGTTTAATTTGAAGATGAGGCAATAGAGATTGTCCAATCTGAACAACAGAGAGAAAAAATATTAGGGGCAAAAAAAACTGTGCCTAAGGGACTGGTGGGATACCACCAAAAGATCTAACATTTATGATACTGGAGATCCAGAAGAAGAGAGGAAACAATATAATACAGTAACAAATATTTGAAAGAATAACTAAAAATTTCTCAAATTTGGTAAAAAACATAAACTTACAGATTCAAGAAACTCAGAGAAGACCAAACAGGTTGTAACCAAAGAAATTCATGCCCAAACACATCATAATCAAACTGCTAAAAACTGAAACAAGAAAAATTCTGGAAAGCTGGTAGAAAAAAAAAAAGATACTATTTACAGGGGAGAACCAATTTGAATGACTGCAGATTTCTCAACAGAAACCATGGAGGATAGAATGAAGTAAAACAACTGAAAGGGCTAAAAACAAAAACCTGTCAACCCAGAATTCTATTTTTAGCACAAATATCCTTCATGATTAAATTTGAAATAAACACATTCTTAGGGGAGGAAAACAAAGACAATTTGTTGTCAGCATACAAATTACTAATGGAAGTTCTTCAGACAGAAGGAAATGACACCATAAGGTAACTTGAAACATTAGGAATAAAGGAGGAGCCAGGCATTGTGGTAAGTCTTAGTGACTTGGGAAGCTAAGGTGAGAGGATCACTTTTAGCCCAGGAGTCTGAGGTTACAGCGGGCTATGATTGCACCACTGCTCTCCAACGTTGGTGACAAGACCCTGACTCTAAAAAACAAAACAAAACAAAAACACGGAATAAATAAGGAAAAACATAAAGGGTAAATATCGAGGTAAATAGATAATTCACTTCTTAGGTTCCTTAAAATTTCTTTCATGTTTGGAAGCAAAACTGATAACATTAATGGAGCTTTCCGTGTATGTAAACGTAATACATAAGACAACTACAACATAAAGAGGGAAAGGTAATGGGATCTAAATGATTATAACATTTCTATATCCCCCTTGAAGTGATAAAATATTGATTCTAAGTAGGTCGTATGAAATTAAATATTTATATTTTGATCCCAATCGTTAAGAACTTTTTTTAGAATATTTAAAAATATTTTAAATATAAATATTTATATTTTGATTCCAATTGTTAAGAACTTTTTTTTAGTCAAAAACTAACAATAGATAATATAGAATTTTAAAAAATATACAAATGCCCCAAAATAAGGTAGGAAAGAGAAAACATATAAATGAAAGAAAATAAAAGGGAACCAACAGAAAACAATTAAATAAAATGGTAGGCCTAAATCTGAATATATCAATTATTACATTAAATGGAAATAATCTAAATATACCCACTAAAATAGACTGGTAAAATGTATGCAAAAACATGAATGAGCTATGTATGTGTTGTAAAAAAAGAACTCAATTCAAAATATATTTATATAAGTATGTTAAAAATAGAAAAATATACGCCATGGGAACACTAACCAAAAGGAAGTGAAAATAGTTATGTTAATATCAAAGTAGACTTCAGAGCAAAGAAAATTACTGGAGATAAAGAATGGCATTATAAAATGCGTGAATCATAACCTGATAAAATTGAAAACAGAAACAGACAAATCCACAATAATATTTGGAAACATCAATACTCCTCTTTCAGTAATGGATAGAAGTAGTAAACAGAAAGTCAGCAAAAATATAGAAAAATTGAACCATACCATCAACCCAACTGTACCTAAAAGGTGTTTGCAAAGTACTCTACCCAACAATAGCAGAATACACACTTTTTTTTCTTTTCATTAATTTTTAAATTTCACCCTGAGAACAGAAATACATACTCTTTTAAATGTATATAGCATGGAACATTCATCAAAACATAATCCAGCCTAAAAAAGAATTGAAATCATACAAAAATGTTCTCTAATCATAATAGAATTAACTTCAAAATAACTAAAAGTAAAATTTCCAAATATAAACATTATACTTCTAAGTATAATGACATGGGTAAAAGAGGAAGCCAAAAGGGAGAAATATTTTGAACTGAATGAAAATGAAAACACAACGTATGAAAATTTGTGGGAATGGGATTTAGCTAAAGCAATCCTTAGAGGGAAATTTATGTTTATAACATGAAATACTGACATTAAAAAAAAGAAAGATCTCACATCATTGATCTTTAAGAAACTAAAAAGTTAATAATAATAATAATAAATCCAAATCAAGCAGAAGGAAGAAAATTTTTAAAAGCTAGGAGCAGAAATGAATGAAATTGAAAACAGAAAATCAATAGAGAAAAATTAATGAAACAAAAAACTGGTTCTTTGAGACCAATAAAATTCACAAATCTCTTGCAAGATTACAAAGAAAAGGCACAGCTTAACTATATCAGGAATGAAAGAGAAGACATCACTACAAATGCAATGGTATTCTAAAAATAAGAAAATACTATGAACAACTAAAAACACATAAATATGATAACCTATATGAAATAGACTAATTCCTCAAAAACAACTCAACAAAACTCACATAAGAGAATTTTAATAACCTGAAGAATCCTATACCTATAAAGAAATTGAGTTCATAGTTTAAAACCTTTCAAAAAATTTTTCCAATCCCAGATGGTTACACTGCCAAATTCTCTCAAACATTTAAAGATGCATTAATACCAATTCTACACAAATTCTTTCCAGAAAATAGAAGAGGAGGGAACATTTACCAATTTATTTTTATAAAACCTGCATTATTCTGATACTAAAGCCAGACAAAGACAGGACAAGAAAAAACTATAGGCCAATATCTGCCTTGGACATTGACACAAAAATCTTTGACAAAATATTAACAAATTGAATCCAGCAGTATATAAAAAAATTATACACCATGCCAAAATGAGATTTATCTTGAAAATGCAAAGATCAATATTCAAAAGATCAGTCAATGTAATCCACCATATTACTAGAGTAGAGAGGAAAAGCTACATAATCACGTCACTTGATGCAGAAAAAGCATTAACAGGCTGGGCTTAGTGGCTCATGCCTGTAATCCCAGCACTTGAGGAGACTAAGATGGGCAGATCACCTGAGGTCAGGAGTTTTGAGAACAGCCTGGCCAACATGGTGAAACCCTGTCTCTACTAAAAATACAAAAATTAGCCAGGTGTGGTGGCATATGGCTGTAGTCCCAGCTACTTGGGTGGGTGAAGCAGGAGAATAGCTTGAACCTGGAAGGTGGAGGTTGCAGTGAGCCAAGATAGAGCTATTGCACTCCAGCCTGGGTGACAGAGCGAAACTCCATCTCAAAAAAAAAGTAAAAGTATTTGACAGACTTCAACATCCATTCAGATTGAAAAGAAAATCTCAATAGATGAGGATAGAAGGGGATTTCCACAACCTCATAAAGGTCACATACAACAAAAACAACATCTAATATCATATTACATGTGGTGAAAGATTGAATACTACCCCATAGGGTCAGGAACAAGGTAAGAATGTCTTCAGTCACCATTGCTATTTGACATTATATTAGAAGTTTATTCAGTGTAATAAGGCAGGAAGATAACAGATTTATAGATAGGGAAGGAAGAAATAAAAATGTCTCTATTTGCAGATGACATGATTGTTTACATAAAGAACCAAAGAAGTGATTTTTAAAAAATTCCTAGAACTGAGTTTAGTAGGGTCACAGTACAAAAAGTAAACACATACACAAAATTTTACATCCACATACCACCAATGAATAACTGGAAACTAATATTCTTAAACAATACCACTTATGAAAGCTCCAAAAATATTGAAGTACTAAGGTACAATTTTTTTTTCTTATTTCTCAATTAACAAGTGTATGCACCTAACAAATAAGGTGAATAGGATATGTATGTTGAAAACTACAAAACATGAATAGGATATGTATGTTGAAAACTACAAAACATTAATGAAAGAAATCAAAGAAGATCTAACTATAAATAGATGGGGGGATATACTATGTTCAGAACTGGAAGAATACCAGGTACTCAGGAAGGAAAAGTGCTTGAGCCCAGGAATTCTGGACTGTAGTTTGCTCTGCTGCTTGGGTGTTGGCACTAAGTTTGGCATCATTATGGTGATCTCCTAGGGGTGGGGTACTCCAGGAGGAGTGAACCAGCCCAGATAGAAAAGGGACAGGTCAAAATTCCCATGCTGATCAGTGGCAGGATCATGCCTGTGAATAACCACTGCACTCCAGCCTGGGTAACATAGCAAGATGCCATCGCTAGAAAGAAGGAAAACTGAAGACTCAACCCATCAAACTAATGTATAGTTTAATTCAATTCCACTAAATATCCCAACAGAATTCACAAAAGAAATTTTGTAAAATATAGCAAGCTGATGCTAAATTAATTTTAATTATATTTTAAAATTTTATATAAATTATAATTTTATAATTAAAAATTTTAAAATATAGCAAGCTGATTCTAAAATTAATAAAGAAATTTAAAATAATTAAAAAAGTCAAAATAAGTTTGAAAAAGAAAAATAAGGTTGAAGAATCAAACTACCTGATTTTAAGCTGCACTATAAAGCTAGATTAATCAACACAATCTAGTATTGGTGAAAGGATAGACACTTAAGATCAGGGAACAGAATAAACAACCTAGAAACAGTCCCACACAAACACAGCCCACTGCAGTCATGTTTTTTGTTGTTGTTGTTTGTTTGTTTTCTGAGATAGGATCTCACTCTGTTGCCCAGGCTGGAGTACAGTGGTACAATCACAGCCTTCTGCAGCCTCAAACTCCTGGGCTCAAGTGATTATCCCACCTCAGCTTCCCAAGTAGCTGGGACTACATGCATGGGCCAACATACCCTGATAATTCATTTTTAATTTGTTGTAGAGATGAGTGCGGGGGAGGGGGTCCTGCCATGTTGACTGGTGTGGGGTTGCTGAGGTAGGAGGATCACTTGAGCCTGGGAGGTGGAGGCTGCGGTAATTACTGTAACTGTACTCCAGCCTGGGCAAGAGGGCGAGACCCTGTCTTAAAAAAAAAAAATGCCATAACAATCTATGCAACAAAAATTTGGGGAACAAGGCATAATGTATACAAATACAGGCTCTGGAATTAGATAGCTGAGATCTAATCCTAACTTTAGCACTTACTATTTAACCTTGAACAGGTTTCTTAACTTCTCTGTGCCTCAGTTCCCTTATCTGAGGATAATTATAGTACTTACTACACAGATTTGTTATGAGAATTACATGAGTTGATATGTGTAAAGCACCTAAAACAGTAGCTGGCATATATTAAACACTAAAATGTTGGTTAAATAATATGCACCAGGTTCTTAACCACTTGTTAGTCACATTAACTTATGGGTATGCCATATGACATTATAACTGATTAAATAGCCAAATTATATTTGCTGTATCATAAGGAATTTAACATTTATTGGAAAATATGACACAAATTAAATTGTAAGGCTCTGTACTTGAGTCTCTCCCTCAAAATTGTGACTGGTACAGCATGCAGGACCCAAACTCTAGTGAAGAAGAATAGGCTTTATGAACAACAAATTCAATAGGTATCAAAAGGGTGGTTACTAGCAAAAGGAAGCTAGTTTGATCTTAAATTGTGATGATAAATCTGTAGTATCTACACGGGTCACACCACTCTTGAAGCATATATTCCATTCTAGTTTCACACTTAATTTGATTACATCATCTGTGCAGTCTCACTGGCAAGAATAAAAATCGTGGCTAAAAGTTCTAGGGGAAAATATTTAGGCTCAGTTAAAAGAAGTAGCACTGAAAGGTTCTCTGAACATGGAATGACAACTGGAGCAGTCAGTGAACCCTGTGTCACCAGAATGTTTAAATAAGTTCAATAACCACTTGATGGGATAATTATGACAACAAACACAGTTATTTCTCAAATGCTTATTGTGTCTATCTTAGTTCCTTTACATAGCTTATATCCAATCTTCTCACCAACTCTATACTGCAGACACTATTCCTATTTTATAGATGAGAAAACCAAGGCTCAGCGAGATTAAATAAATTACCCAAAATGTGCAGGCATTAAGTGGTAAAGCTGTGATTTAAACCAGGACCTCTAATTCCATAGCAAACATTCTTTCTACAATCCAAACTACTTTCGGTTGAAGACTCAATAACATTCAGTGTTCCTTTTAATCAGAAGAGTCTGTGATTTGTTGAAATTGTATCTTCCCAGATACAGATCTAGATCTTCCCTACCCATTTCTAACCACTAGAACGGGTGTCTTTCTTAAGAAAAAAAGAGGCACATGCCTTATCATTCTTAAGTTTGTGGTTGATTTGTTACTTCTATGAGAGAAGTGTTACAAGCCAACATACTACTTACTGTGTTAATAGACAATGAAATTAACAATAAATTGGATCATGCTGAATAGATATGGAGTTTTTTATTCCTGAATTTACTTTCCGGAGAGTGGTATTTAAAAACAAACAAAAAAGAGCTAAAATGTTATTTTTCTTGATAAAAGTAGTAAATGAAAATACAAATAGAGATAAATCTATGTCCTTACCACTCTACTCTTTCCCCTTGGCTAATTCTCAATTAAACATGATTCATTCAGCACTATAAGACAGGGAAAAAATATAACATGATTCATGAGAATCTATGTGAGTGTTTCAGAATTTGTTACAGTAATCTCTCACCAACTGAGAGTGGGGATAATTACATTCCTAAAAGGTGCCATGTTAGGTAAAACCTCCATTGGCAAATTCAAGAAAATAGGGAATTTGTAAGACAATAAAGCAAAACAGTTGGTAATAAAGCAGAAAAGAATCTTCTCCTTCAGTTGTTTATGAGTTCCTATTCTGAAAAATCATCATTGCTGTGAAAGATAGAATTTATTGATATTATCCATACTTCAGCTTTTGATCTGGCCCTTATTATACTGCTATTTCATGCTCCTTGCCTTTGCTTTCTCACTGGTATCACATTTGCAAGTCTTGGCAACATTCTTAGTGATCAGCTGATCCTTCCATAGATGAAGGGCATGATTTGTTTTTAGGCCCAGTGTCCTACTGTTATTCCCCACTCATTGTATGTGGAGGGCTGAGGGTGGAGGCAACATTTGACCCTTTCTTTCATAAGATTTCTCTGTAGTATGTGATGCTGTTTGATAGTCTTTCACCCACAGTAGAACTTCTTTCAAGATTGCAGTCAATTTTCTCAAAAACTGTCACTGCTTTATCAACTAAGTTGATGTAATATTCTAAACTCTTTGTTATTTCAACAATGTTCCCAGTATCTTAACCAGGTGTAGATTCTATCTCAAGAAACCAATTTCTTTGTTCATTCATAAGAAGTAACTCATCTGTTCAAGTTTTATCAAGAGATGGCAGCAATTCAGTCATATCTTCAGGATCCACTTCTAATTTTAGTTATCTTGCTATTTATATCACATCTGCAGTGACTTCTCCACTAGTCTTGAACTCCTAGAAATCATGTAGGAGGGTTGGAACCAACTTCTTCCAAACACTTGTTAATGTTAATATTTTGACCTCCCATAAATTATGAATGTTCTCAGTGGCATTTAGAATGGTGAATCCTTTCCAGAAGGTTCTCAGTTTACTTTCCCCAGATCCCCCATCAGCAGAATCACTATCTATGGTAGCTATAGCCTTATAAAATATCTTTCTCAAATAATAAGACTTCAAAGTTAAAATTACTGTTTAATCCATGGACTGCAGAATGGATGATGTGTTAGTAGGCATGTAAACAACATTCTGCTGTACATCTCCATCAGAGCTCTTGAGTGACCAGGTGCATTGTCACTGAGCAGTAACATTTTGAAATGAATCATTTTTTTTCTGAACAGTAGGTTTCAATAGTGAACTTAAAATATTCAGCAAACTGGCTGGGTGCAGTGGCTCAGGCCTATAATCCCAGCACTTTGGAAAGCCAAGGTGGGCAGATCACAAGGTCAGGAGATAGAGACCATCCTGGCCAACATGGTGAAACCCTGTCTCTACTAAAAATACAAAAATCTGCTTGGCGTGGTAGCATATGCCTGTAATACCAACTACTCAGGAGGCTGAGGCAGGAGAATCGCTTGAACTAGGGAGTCGGAGGTTGCAGTGAGCCGAGATTGTGCCACTGCACTCCAGCCTGGTGACAGAGCAAGACTCTGTCTCAAAACAAACAAACAAACAAATAAACAAAAATATATTCAGCAATAAAACAAAAATAAAACCAAACAAAAAATATATATATGTATATATATATTCAGCAAACCATGCTGTAAACAGATGTGCTGTCATCCAGCTTTGTTGGTCCATTTATAAAGCACAGGCAGAGAGACATAGTGTAACTCTTAGGGCCCTAGGATTCTCAGAATGACCAATGAGCATTGGTTTCAACTTAAAGACACCAGTTGTATTAGCTCCTAGTAAGAGAGTCAGCCTGTTTTCGAAGCTTTAAAGCCAGGCATTGCCTTTTCCTTGCTAGCTACAAAAGTCCCAGATGGCATTTTCTTCCAATAAAAGGCTGTTTTGTCTACATTGAAAATCTATGTTTAGTGTAGCCACCTTCATCAATGATCTTAGCTAGATCTTCTGGGTAACTTTCTGCAGCTTCTCCATTAGCACTTGCTGCTTCACCTTGCACTTACATGTTATGAAGAACGCTTCCTTCCTTAAGCCTCATGAACTAACCTCTGCTAGCTTCAAATTCTTTTTCTGCAGCTTCTTTCCCTCTCTTAACCGTCACAGAATTGAAGTCCTTACCCTGAATTAGGCTATAGAAATGTGGTTGGTTGGATCTTCTACCCAGAACATCTAAAACTTTCTCCATGTCAGCCATGAGGCTGTTTTTACTTCCTTATCATGCATATTCACTGAAGTAGCACTTTGAATTTCCTTTAAAAACTTTCTAGGCCAGGCACAGGTGCTGATGCCTGTAATTCCAGCATTTTGGGAAGCTAATACAAGAGCATTGCTTGAGGCTAGGAGTTTGAGACCAGCCTGGGCAACAAAATGAGACCCCATCTCTATAAAAAATAAAAAAAAAAAAAACTAGCCAGGTTCAGTGGTATCAGCCTGTAGCCCCAGCTACTTGGGAGGCTGAGGTGGAAGGACTGCTTGAGCCTGGGAGTTTGAGGCTGCAGTGAGCTATGATAATGCCACTGCCCTCAAGCCTGGGCAACAGAGTGAGACCCTGTCTCTTAAAAACAGCAAACAAAGACCACCTTTCATTTGCATTCACCACTTGACTGTCTGACTCAAGAGGCCTAGTTTTTGGTCTATTTCAGCTTTCAACATACCTTTTTTCATTAAGCTTAATCATTTCTAGCTTTTGATTTAAAGTGAGAGATGTAAAACTCTTCCTTTCACTTAAAATATTTAAAGGCCACTGTAGGTTATTAATTGGCCTAATTTCAATATTGTGTCTCAAGGAATAGCAAGGCCTGAGGAGACGGATAGGGACAGGAGAATGACTGGTTAGTAAAGCAGCCTGAATACAACATTTATTAATTTCACTGCCTTATATGGCTGTGATCTGCGGTGTCCAGAACAATTACAATAGTAACATCAAAGACCCAGTGATCACAGATCACCATAACAGATATAATTTAAAAGTTTGAAATATTGCAGGAATTACCAAATGAAACACACAGCACACAAAGTGAGTACATGCTGTTGGAAAAATGGCACTGACACACTGGCTTGATGCAGGGTTGCAACAAACCTTCAATTTGTAAAAATTATAATATCTGCAAGCACAATAAAGGGATACATAATAAAATGAGGTATGCCTGTATTTTCATTTCAGAGGACGAAACCTAGAAGGGCTACCTGACATGTGACAGGTCACAGAGCTGGAACCTCATTGAGTACTGTTATAATTTAGAATTTCTCAAATATGGTATAAATACTGAAACAGAATTTTATTAAATTATTAAGTAATGTTAAATATTTAATAATATTTAACATAGAATTATATAAATAGCATCATGATATTTAATAAGGGTAAATAATAGTATATTAAATACTGAATAAAACAGTCATAATCTACATCCTGCATGCTTCAAACTACTTTAGCAGAGACTATATTTCTTCTTTACCTACCTGGTACTCTATGCTTGATAACTTTCATGTGTTGGGTTCAGAAACAGATTTTGGAAATCATCATTAAAATGAAGTGTGATGGACCCCATCTTCCCGTAGAATGAGGAGGAAATGGGGTACCCCTAGAGAAACTTTGAGTTGTCTTCTCTTTTTGGCCTATGAGTGTGTGTTCAGGTGATTGGATTTCACTGAAGAAATATGACTAGTCATCAAAACAAGACAAAATATAATCAGTGTATTTTATGGCCTTAGACACCATTCATTTAAGCTCTTCTATCTGTTTATTTCCCAGAGTCCCAAGGAAGGGGTGAGAGAGAGACAGAAGAGGTTTCTTAGATACTAGCCTGTGAGGACACTATAATGACCATCTACGGAAAGCTAGTTTCTGTAACATAAGTAGAATAAAGTAATGGAGGGACTATAATGTGGAAGGTGGCACACAGTCCAGCCAGAGGTTTAAGAATATCTGGACAGAATTCTAAAGCTGCTTTTAGCCAGCTAAGAATTATTAGCATTTTTTCAGCTTTTTACAAGAAAACATGATGGAGGAGTCAACCTTTTTGTTTACTCTCCTTTACTCTCCCCTTTTCTGATCCCTTATTAACCTGAGAACTCAGAAGACATAAAGAAATGGGTGGAGGCTTACCTCTGGCACTGGGCCTTACTTGGGCATTCAAAGGTTTCAGAATGGTGCTGGTATTTCAGCTGAATAAGCAGCAGGCCAGAAAGCAGAAAGACTTGTGAAAATCTATGAGGTATACCATTTTGAAGTTGAATTACTGCAAATTTGGTATACTTAATTTGTTTCCTGTACTTCTGTAAAACAAGTTACAGGCTTTTTCTTCCCGTCCCCCTTGGTGGTGGTGGTGGTGGTTGTTGCTATTTTCTGGTTCCAGAAACAATGACAATAAAAGAGTCAGAAGGGAGATTTTTAACATCAGCTTGCCAGTGAACTACTGCTGGGCCCCCCTAGGTGAAAGAAAGCCTAGTAGATATTTCATCCATAAACACCTAAAATCAGCCAGCTTTGCCCTGGCCTTTGGAAGAAGTGCATTCAGCATCTGGAGAGGATATATCATTCATTTTGCTCAGTAAAGCTCCCTCAACTTTGGGAATGTTTCTACAAATTGCCCATAGTAAAAATTTTTTTTTAAATGTGTTGTACCTGGCTGGGTATGGTGGCTCCTGCCTGTAATCCCAGTGCTTTGGGGTAATTTCTATAAGTTGCCCATGGTAAAATTAAAAAAAAAAAATGTGTTCTACTTGGCTGGGCATGGTGGCTCCTGCCTGTAATCCCAGTACTTTGGGAGGCCAAGGTGGCAGGATTGCTTAAGTCCAGAAGTCTGAGGCTGCAGTGAGCTACAATCCAGTCACAGCACTACAACCTGGGCAACAGAGTGAGACCCTGTCTCTAAAAATTAAAAAAAAAAAAAAGCGTTGTGCTCAAATGAATTAAATTTTATATGTAGAATAACAGCTCTGATGCAATGGTTGTCCCTGAGGTTAATAGGAAGGTTATGATCTGCAGAGAAAAGATAAGGCATGCAAAGTATTGGCTTCTCAAATCTCAAGGCTGTTTCAGCATCTCACTTTCATCTACTAAATTAATTTCTTTTTCTTGTGCAAAATCCACTCAGCAATCGAAGTGAAAAGCAGTAAACAAAAAAAGAAGGAATGAAATACAGGGTAAACCTCTAACTTAAAAAAAAAAATCCACAGCTGTATGAGGACTTGCATTTTTATAAGATGTTTTGATCTTTAGAAATTCATAAAAGCAAAGATTGTATACTCAATAAATGGTTGTTACTTGATAGATGGGAATAACAGCCAATATTAATGATGGTCTTCAGTGAACTGAGAAATATCCACACAGTTATTTTCATGGATCGATAAATATGTTAAAGTTAATTATCTCTGGGTCATAAGGATGCAATCTTACAGGTTTTATATAACTATCATAAATGTTTTATAGACTACTGATCAGTAAGACTCAGCTGGAGGGGTGTGTTAAGAATGGGAATGTGAGAACCAAGAGGTCAGCGAGACAGAGAGGCACAGCCTCTTCACAAGTCAGAGAAGTTAAACATTTCAGCCAAGATGCCATGGTTGAAAGCTGAAGAGGTAAAGTCCTCATGCAAACACAGAGGAGATATGAAAGGATCATTGTCCTTACAGAATCAAGGAAATGAGAGAATATCACCTCATCATATAATGAAAATGTCATCTGGGGTATTACACGAGCATGCTTACTGAGCACTTGTTAAGTGCCAGGCATTGAGTTCAGCACTTTACATGTATTGTCTCATTTAATTCTTAATGCAAGTCCATGGCATGTGTAGTGTTATTGTTCCCACACTAAATATAAGGAAATGGAGGCTTGAGAGCATAAATAAGTTGTCCAAAGTAACATAGTAAACAGCAGATCTTAAATTCAAACCCAGGTCTGTATAGTCCATGCTCTTATACACTATAACAAGACTGTAACAAGACTCCCCCTGACTGGGCTAGCTTCTAATGGACACATCAGGATAGGGTAACCATATTAAGTATGATCAGTAAAATGGTTTGAATCATATGTCATACCTTTGGACCACTTGTCTTTCCTCCCCCCTCCCTTTTTTTTCCTCTTTAGTCAGGTTAAATCTATACCTCTCCTATGTCCTAGGCATCCTCTTTTCTCTCTAGTCAGGTTAAAATCTAGTTAAGCCTTTCCTATGTCCTAGGTACCCTCTTTTTTCAAGATGCTACTATCTTATAGCAGAATAAACACTTCAAGTATAATTCTATGAGCTGAGTACTATGCCAGTGCTAAGCAAAGCGAATTGGGAACCAACCAAATGGACACAGAGTTTAGTGTACTTGTGCTTAAAAGATAAAAGATCTCCAATTATTCTTGTTCATTTTAATTTCACATATGCTTCCAGGTTATCAGTTATTCTGGCTTTTAGGGAAACGGGTGGGAGGAGGAAGGTTTTATACAATCTTAATTTTTAAAATATTAAGTACCAGTACCTATTATTTTCTAAACGCTTTCAAGGGCATCTTCCAAGAATCAGGTAAATGAGAGCAGGCAAGTGACCTACTTAGAGCAAAAATTGCTCTGGGTTATAAAGGATGGGAAGCCAAGTGCATCCTGAAAACCACAGCATCTGGTCTTGTTTTATGCTTCATCTATCAATCTGTTGTTATAGGAATTGAGAATTAACATTTCAACTACTATTTCTTCTATTTTAACCAATGCATTTATATCTTTATTATTCTTACCCCATCTTTCCCACTGCCTCCCCATTTAAGAAACCATAGGCAGGAGCATTATGAAGGTCCCAATTTAATTGTAGGGAGATCACTCTTGCATTTACACCTTAAAACTTCTGCTAATGAGGCTATATAGTAAGGTTAGACATCTGAAGCAATTCTGGCTTTGCTCAATCCTGACTTTTCACAGATAGTATCATTTAAACAGTATTGTACTAAAGTTAAATAAAATATTATAGATTATAAGTAAATTTCCAAGTTCTAGAAAACATTTTTTGGTAGAATTTTAAAAAAGGACGCTTGGCAATACTGCTTGAGAAAAAGGTTATGTAGAAATGCAGATTGTGGATTAGTACTATCCTGATAACACAATAAAATTATATATAACTTTTTAAAATGTAGACTCCTTCAAAATTATGTGTAAAGCTTAAAAACATAAAAGCATGGAAAGTAGATTTACAACAATATGTTATTTGAACTTTGTCCTTGTCTTTTTTTCTCTCTCTTTTACAGGATGGAGTTATCAATTTATCTTTCTACTTCTTCTAATCTTTTGAAATTTTAAATTTCCATTATTTTTTGCTTGCTTCTTATTATTTCTTGTTTTTATTTTTTATTTTAGCTTTTTTTCATTTTTGTAAGTTTATGGGTACATAGTAGGTATACATAGCTATAGGGTACATGATGTATGTTGATACAGGCGTACAATGTGTAATAATCACATCAGCGTAAATGAGGTATCCATTACCTCAAGCATTTGTCATTTCTTTGTGTTATAAATATTCCAATTACACTCTTTTAGTTATTTAAAACTTCACAATAAATTATTCTTGACTGTAGTCACCCTGTTGTGTTATCAAGTACTAGACCCTATTTATTCTATCTAACTATATTTTTGTACCCATTACCATTCTCACTTCCCTCCTATCCCCCACCACTATTCTTCCCAGCCTCTGGTAACGATCATTCTACTCTCTATCTCCATGAGTTCAACTGTTTTAATTTTTAGCTCCCACAAATGAGAATATGCAGTTTGTTTTTCTGTGCTTGGATTATTTCATTTAACATAATGTTCTACAGTTCTGTCCCTGTTGTTGCAAACGACAGGATCTCATTTTTTTAAATGGCTGAATAGTACTCCATTGTGTTCTATATTATTCTTTCTAGTGGAGCTTCAAGTACTAATTCAGGTATAGCTTCATACTCTTGCTTTACTTTTCTTTCTCCACCCATTCAACTTAATTTACCTTATCAAAATAACATATGTTCATATGATTCAGAAGACATGATTTTAAAAATTAAAAAATAATAATTGAAATTATCCTTTTATGATATTTTTAAGGAACCAAGATTACCAAGTGACTTATACTGGCATAGTTTGGAAGGTTTTTCCTTTCAAAGGGTTCTATTCTGAATCTCATCATGAGGCTTCCTTGCCTTGATTTCTTGATGTATTCCAGTTGGGTTAATGGTTTAGATGGCCAGATAGGCCTTTTAGGCTGAGGTAGTAGAGATTTTTCCAAAAATACATCTACAGTCTTCATTCACTAGGGCAGAGTTTCTCAAAATGTGGTCCAAACCTACCTGTATCCCAAACATCAGCTCAGATGTTTGTTTACTGATTTACTGATAGACTTAAAGAATAGAAATTTATTTCTCCCAGTTCTGGACACTGGGAAGTCCAATATCCTGGCATATGTTGTGTCTGGTACCCTTCCTGGCTTTCAGACAGACACCTTCTTGCATCCTCACATGGCAGAGAGCCCAAATGCTTATTTTAAAATGCAGATTTCTAGGCCAAAACCTAGAGCAGGTGAATGGGAGTCTCTGAAGAATGGGATCCAGGAATCTGAATTTTGCCAAGTTGTCCAAGTTAATCTACATACAATGAAATTTAAGAACATCTCATCTTTTTTTTTTTTTTCTTTGAGATGGAGTCTTACTCTGTCACCCAGGCTAGAGTGTAGTGGTACGATCACGGCTCACCACAACCTCCACCTCTCAGATTCAAACAATTCTCCTGCCTCAGCCTTCTGAGTAGCTGGAAATATAGGCTCCTGCCACCATGCCTGGCTAAGTTTTGTATTATTTTTAGTAGAGACAAATTTCACCCTGTTGGTCAGGCTAGATTTGAACTTCTGACCTCAGGTGATCCACCCACCTCGGCCTCCCAAAGTGCTAGGACTACAGGCGTGAGCCACCGCACCCAGTGGAGAACACCTAATCTAAGGAATCCTCTCCTCCTATCAGGTATCTAGTGCATTAACCTTGGTTGCAGCACAAACTAGCCATGCTCCATTTAATAACAAATATGGACAATTCAGTAGCATGGGCGAGAAATGCCATAACTATTTTACGAGGTATTGACACACAAAACACATACAAAACCCAAAAACTTTCTACAACAAAGTAATAATTATTTTTACTATCTTCATTCTAACAAAGGGCAAAGGCCTAGAAAGTCTACAATCTGCTCTAATTTCCTGATTAATATTATACATAATGAATTATTTATTAAGCCCCTACCGTGGGCCAAATATAGTATTTTGTGTTGCCAGAGATTATATAAAGCTATCCTGGAATGACAAGCATATGTTCACTCTGCTCTATTCTGGAAGAACCTCATTGATTTGGTGATTGCTGAAAATGAAGGTGCTTGGTATGCGGATAGGCAGTTACTTTGATGTCTTAGGCCCAGACATGAAAGGTTTCTTCAGGGTTTGCTAAATGAAAACGTTAGGTCCAAAACATATAGCTGTAGGCATTTGGTTTATAGCCGAACCACTGGAAAGGGAATGAAGTGTAGCACTTTTCGAGCTTGTAGACTCTTTATGGTCAGCCTTGATGACTTTACTCAACCATTTCCTTTCCTGTGCAATCATCCCTCAGGTATTAGGCAGATGAACTGAAACTAGATGTAACTATATTGGGAACACCATTTCATTGCAGGATTCATTTAGGATGTCTTTAGTAGAGTGACTCATGATTTGCCTGAGACTTTCTCAGGCAGTCTTATATACCAGCAAACCTTTTAATCTCATGCAAACTGAAACTGGGTAGGCTGGTCACCCTGGTCGTTGGAGGAGGGCAGGTGAGGCTCTTAGTTGAACAAATTTCACTCAGTAAATGAATGAAAATCAATTACCCTCTTTAATTTCTCAGCTCATTTTCCTTACCAGTGGGCATAATTACCCTACTGGGGCATAAAACCTGTTTCTTTCCTTTAGTGACTCCTCCCTTTTAGCCCTCTCAAACCATGTGCCCATGAGCCTCCCAAGCAATTATTCAGCTTGGGATCATCCAGGGACCCAGTGGAAAGTCCCTTGAAAGACTGCTGAGCACTGATAGCCTCTGTTTTGTTTTTTGTTTTTTTTTGGTTGTTGTTGTTGTTTGTTTTTAATGAACATTGTCCTGGTCTCATAATCTTCCTGTTCTTCTCAAAGGTCTATCTGTCTAAATAATTAGTCTAGTAATCCCCAACCTAGCTTCACATCAATTTCTTAAAAAATTAGGAATGTAGGCATGCACATATATAAAGCCTTAAAGACTAAAAAGGCATAGGTGTAAAACATGAATCACTTAAAAGTATTAAATTCCATTCTGATTCCTGTCCATGAACTCAATCATAGTTTTTCAACCTTCATGCATCCCCATCATCCCATCCTTTAAAGTCTTGTGATTTTGGCATTTCATGGTATTACCTTCAACTAGATTTTAAAGTTTAGCTGGCATTAAACTACTATCTCAAGGGAAAATGTAAGGTACAAGATTTGAATTAGACAGATGAAATTGTTATTTATTTCCTAAGTGTATGAACTTAGAAAACTTTCTCTAAACTTTAAGCTTTAAAATTTGCTCATTTGTAAAAACGGAGAAAATAATGGCTATTTTAGGGGATTTTGGGGGAGAAATTTAGATTATGCATGTAAAGGAAATAGCAGCATATTGCCCCACCTCTATTAGACATTCACTAGGTATTATCTTCACCACATTATTGCAAGTTTGTAACTAGTAACATTCGTTAAAAATCAGGAATCAAAATTATTATTATTGAGACAGGAGTTTGCTCTGTTGCCCAAGCTGGAGTGGAGTGGCTTGATCACTGTCCACTGCAGCCCTGATCTCCTGTGCTCAAGCGATTCTCCCGCCTCAGCCTCCCAAGTAGCTGGGACTACGTGCTACCAAATTCAGCTAATTTTTAGTTTTTTTTTTTTTTTTTTTTTGTAGAGACGAACTCTCATTATGTTGTCCAGGCTGGTCTCGAATTCCTGACCTCAAGTAATTCTCCTGCCTCAGCCTCCCAAAGTGTTGGGATTTACAGGCGTAAGCCACCGTGCTGGCCAAGCTGCAGAATTTTTTAGCCATCAAAGATAATGCCTCAAGTAGAAAGGCACAAACTGCCTTCCCGCGGAACACAGGGAGAACTCTAATTACATCATAGTCTCACCGACTCTATCTGAAGGAAGTGATGCTTCTTACATCTCCAGAGTGTCTAATGTCATCTGGCCCCCTGGCAGGCTGTGTAATCAAGAGGCGCTGGCTTTCAGGTTTGCTCCCTTGGGACCTCTTGTGTCACGTCACTCGTTCTGGAAAGGGAAAGGGTTTGTAAAAGAAAAAGAGAAATCACCAAAAAGCAAAACCTGTTACCAGATGCCCTATTAACGTCCCAACTACCCGGCCTGCCAGCGTGGGCTGCTAAATTTTTTCGCGCAAGGATTGTCAGGCGCCACCCCCAGGTGCTTACCAGAGATGCGGAAGGAGTGTGAGCTCACCCTAGAACTGAAAGGGAGATGTGAGGGTGGTGGTTAGGGGTTGGGGTGAGGGGTAAGGGTGGCCATGAGCTTCTGCGTTTCGGCTACAGTACAGACACAGGGCCACAGCGTGAGGGTTTGCACAGAGTGGTGAGAAAGAGAGATTTTCTTTGCAGGGTGCGCGGAGCATTCCTGCACTCTCAAGAAGGCTGCCCGATTTGTCAGGGTTGTGTCCGGAGCCCGCGAGAAGGGCAGGGACTTTTTGTGATAAGCGCCTTCCCAAATTTAATCTGTTAAACTCAGAGCCTTAGCGAATGCTGCTCGCAGACACGCTGGCTTCGCAGAAAGTCGCCGTCAAGCAGGTAGCAGGTTAAGCAATCGCCGGGTGCGCGAATACACTCTGGCTCAAGCCCTCAGACCGTTTCTAAGCCTGGGAGCACGCCCCCTCTTAGCCGGCGGCCGCGGGTCGCGCATGCTCCGTGCGAGGGGGTGGGCAGCGGCTCCTACCGGAAGCGTTCTCTCCCAGGCCGCATTTCCTTCCTGTGCGAGGCCGGCTCAGGGCACTTGTTCCCGCTGATTCTGCTCCTGGGTGAGTAGCGGGTTCCCGTGGGGCCTCGTGGGATGGGTGTCGCATCCTGCTGAAGTCCTTTAAGGATCGGCTGAGACCTGGAAGCCCCCGGAGGAAAGGTCACCCCGGCTTTCTCCCACGCCCCACCTCAGTGCCGCCCCCCAGCGCCCCGCAGCCCTTAGTATCGAGCGGATTAACCTCCAAGGGCGTCCTGGGCCTCGCCTTGGCGTCCGGCCCAGCCTGGGCCCTTAGGGTCTGCTTAGCTCTTCCTCAAGACTCGAGTTATTCCCGAGGGAATCTTTGTAGGCATCCTGGTCACTGTGGGGGTTTTGGGTCGTCCCGGAAGGCTTCAGAACCAGGCGAACTTAGACGAAGGCGGCTGGAATGAACCAGGTCTGATTGTTGCACAGGCGCTGCCACCACCTTGTGCAAAATCGAAGGCGGTTCTTCAGGGCTGGGCACGCTTTCACAGAAGATAAGTTAATAATAACCTGCCCTCTTTGTAAAGATTGGCAGGCCTTCATTGTCATAGGCCGTATTCGTAAGGCCTTTATGTCTGCAAAACTGGGACTTTTGAGTTTGAGAAACCCTTTGTGAAATACTGCAATGAATTAGGAGAGAAATACTACAGTGAATGTTATGCTATGAATGCTATACATGTTAATAAATTGCTCATAGATAGTACGATTTTAGAGCTCTCCACTCTGAAATGGAGAACTAAAAATGAAACGACCTGATGCCATATTTGCCTAACAAATAACTCTAGATTACAGTGTTTTGGGATGTTTCTCAGTTGCATACAGCACTATCATCGTATATATACATATTTGAGGATTCATTTTGTTGAACCTAATGTTTATACAGAATTGAAATACACTCCCTGCTGTTGGTTTTCTTTATGTTCGCTGTAATGGTATTGCTGTTGTAACAGCTTTACATTGCAGGTATATCAATACCAAATGAATGATACATGAGTGTGCAATAAAGTATATACAGTTACAGTCTACCAAAGAAGTCTCGGTTTCATTGAAGTATTTTTGAAGTAATTTTAAAAGGTGGACTACTATTTTACAGGTGGCCTTAGTAGACCTGACTTTACTGTACTACATTAATCATTTCAGAATTGGGAAAGATATAAACAGGTTTTGTGTCTTGACCTTTTATAGGATTAAAAGTTGTTACTATCTTGACAACTGAGATGTGCTCATAACAGCCCTAATTTCTTCGTGTAGTTCAATGAATATGGAGAGATGACAGTTTTATCACTACTAACTCTAAACAAATGAAAACATTTTACTGGAATGCCACCACTTTTTATAGATCAAGTTAATAAAACCCTTATCCTGTCTAAGTTATTTTCACCTATGAATTATCCCCACATAGTGATATAACACATTTCAACTGCATTTTCAACTTTGTGGACTAAAGGCTAGAAAAGTCAGTTTTTTACTTCTTTGAGAAGTGAAACATTGTATGACCCATGTTTTGGAATCCATGCTGATGGAAGATAGCACACTTTGATTTGTTACATGAGAGATTTCAGTAAGGTACCTTCTCCTTTTTGGCTTCTTTTGCTTTCTTTATAATTAATATAATAGCCGGGCAATGTGTTCTTCGAGTAAAGTGGTGGTATCTTAACGATTATTGTATATCCAGTATAAAGTGGGCATCATAGATATTCAGCAAGTGCTAATTGAAGGAATTAAGTCACTTAACATTCCCTAGGCCAAAGTTTCTTTCTCCAAAATGAAGGCCTTCAATTATTTAGTTGTTAAGTTTAAATGCAATTATTGTGAAGTGAATGGCTCCTAGTCATGGAGAAATGTGGGACCTTAACTTTCTGAAATCCTTTAGAAGACTGGCAGTGTCTCTGTTGGAATGATTGAATGGGAGGTTTTCTTCAGTTGCAATTTATCTGTTGAACAGATAATTTTTGAATAGCCTCTGTTTTGTGTGTGGCAATTATAAAGGTCTGTTTTTTGTGTGACAATTGTAAAGGTAGATAAGATGTACATCTTGTTTATAAGGATTTAAACTCTAGTTGAATAGATATCTCAAAAGCTGAATAAGGATTAAAAGCAAGACATTTCTTAAGATAGTGTAATAGGGCAAAATGAATACTGTAGAAGATTCATGTGATTTGAAAGGCTTTATGGAGCAGATAAAGTTGATTTATGAAGTTTGGATAGAATTTGACTAACCCTAGATGAATGAGGGTAAAGGGCCTATTCAGGGTACCAGACAGATATTCTGAAGGGAAAATATATGTGGGATTTTCGGATGCTAGTGAGCATCCCTTTGAAAAGGGGTAAAAGATAAAGTGCTTAAAATGGACTCAGCTGGATTCTAGATTAGGGTAGTTTTGAATGCTTGGGAATCCTGGAAAGGGAATACTTGGGAGTCTTTTGATTAAAGGCTAGGAATGTATATCCTTGAGTGGAGGTGAAGTCAATTAAAGGAAATAAAAAAATTTTTGGAGCTATTCTAGAGGAAGGAAGGTGAAGAGGCTTTTTAGTAGTAGTAAGAAGAGAATTTTAGAGCTGGAAGGACCATGGATATTAATCTATGCAGTACTTAACTTTCATCTGTTGCTGAGCCATACACATTCTTTTTTTTCATGTTTATGTGAGTGCAAATATATATTTTCTTTTTCTTATATATCTCATAGCATTCAGCACATTCCTGTGCTGAGAGTATAATGGCATTATTTGAAGCTAAGATCCTATCTCCCCAAGTGTTATAGTCGTATCATCCCTAGCAAGCTTATTCTTCCAGGTAGTTATTGCCTTTGACAGAGGAGTGTATGTCTCCTGTAAACCTAGCTTTGATTGATAAAGCTGTTCAGGGATATATATGTAAAAGTAGGCACATTTGCCTCATTTATTTCTCTTGAGCTTGGGTGAGTGCTATATTCTTGTAGTGGTTGTCTCAGTTCATGATTTTTCTAAATTCTATTGCTTCCTACTTAGCTGGGTTGTTGGGAGCAATAGCATGGCTCAAAAAATTTAATGCCACTTGTTAATTGAGAAAATGGCATGTTTACATTTAAGCAGGCCTTGAAAACCTTTAAAAGTAGCTATGAAGAAAAAGTGAGTCAGTTTACAATTTGAATTTCACTCAAAAACTACCTGGCATATGTTACACTTAGTAGAAGAAGTTCTTACAATCACGTTAGTATTGTTGGACTGCCTTTCTTCAGTTGGATTAGTGTTATAGTTGATACTTTCCTAGACTCTGAAATAGTTCCTTAAAGCTGTTTGAGTAAATACCTTAAGATATTTAATGTATTTTTCAAATAAAATGATTAATTCTACTACTAAATAAATCTTAGTTTCTAGTCTACTTCAGTTTGCAAGAGGAACTTTAAATGTGTTTGTTTATTTAACATTTAAAAATCCATTTCTCCTTAAAATGAAACACTTTTTTTAAGGTAGGTAATATTTTAATTTGACTAGAAGTTAGATTTTCTTGATTAGTTTAAGCTACTTTGTTAGTCGCCCAATTTTAATAAGTATAGTTATTACCTAGTGACATTTCTGTTTGTTTTTTAAGGTTAACAATCAAGATGGTACATGCTGAAGCCTTTTCTCGTCCTTTGAGTCGGAATGAAGTTGTTGGTTTAATTTTCCGTTTGACAATATTTGGTGCAGTAACATACTTTACTATCAAATGGATGGTAGATGCAATTGATCCAACCAGAAAGCAAAAAGTAGAAGCTCAGAAACAGGTATGATTGAAATGTTTGAAGATCATTTCTCTTGTGGTTAGCAAATATTTCTCTTCCAAACTAAAAACACACTCTCAGTCTAAAACTTATAAGCTAATTAAAATCTAATTAATGGATCGATCTAAAAGTTGTTAATTATTAATATAAGCTGTAGTTTTTAACTTTTCACCTACTGCCTCTTGTGGTCATTTCCTTTTTAAGATGATATATTTGGTTTCTATTTGCCGTCAAAAAATAAAAACCTTAAAGGAGTCTTAACAAATTTTTTGTGCTGTTAGGTGGCTTTTCCCTTCTGGCTCCTTTTTGTTTTTGTTTTTTAATAATAGCTAAAACATTTATATCTTAGTATCTAATGATATAATTTGTCTTATATTAACTGAATAAGATATTCATGGACTTTTAGATCTGTCTTGTGAGTTGTGACTGATTTATTCAATAAACATTTATTGAGTTCCTAGCAACTGCTTGGTACCAAAGAAAAAGTATTAGTAAATCTTGTTCTTTCAAAATGCTATAGGCTAGTGTGGGAAATAGGGATGTATATAAATGACTGTTTTACAATGGGTTATGTGTAGCCTTTAAGTCAGTAAAAAGTGAAAACCACAAGTTTATAAACACTGCCATAAGTATATATCTGAAAGGCACTTTGGATAATTCTGAACTTATTCCTTGAATTTGATTATAAAATAGTTGACTCAAGTTCTAGATTATATTATCAGCCCATTTGTAAGTTTCTAGGAAGTCTGACCAGGGTAGATTTAAAAAAAACAAAGCAAAACAAAACAAAAAAACTAATTTGAGTATATCTGTTTGTCAACCTAAGTATAGGTTTTTTTCTTTCTCCCACTTGAATCATGAAAGTCAGTTTAAGTCTGAGGTCAGAATATTACAAGTTACATTGTTTCAGCATTTTAAAAAGCAGAGGTGTGACTTTTAAAGAGAATTTTGTCTTTTTATTCCCCTTGGCTTTTAGAAAACTAAATGTAGTTGCTAAGTACTACATGAATAGACCATCATATTAAGCCTTCATTGAAAATTATGTGTATAGTAGTATTCTAAATATCAGGTATATGAAGTATTAGATACTATGTCCTTCATAGTGCCCATGATAGGGAGACAGGACTTGTTTATGATAATATCAATTATAATAAGTAGCATATGCTAGTTGCTTATTGAATAGTATAGACAGCAACTGTGGCTTTTAGAGAAAATAGTAGTCAACATAATTGAGGCAGTTGAAGATGACTTCATGAAAGAGCTTGGCCTCTAGGATAGGTAAGGACAGTTTTAAATAGAATGTACTGTTTTTTCCTTCCTCAGTCCTTTTTTGTTGTTGTTGGGTGGACTGAGGCTGATAAAAAATACACAGCATTTTAGAAGTCCATCATCAACTGAGAAGGAGGCATGCTTGCTGCTTCTAGTGTTATCCGATTACACAGTAATTTACCAGTGTTTAAACTACTCAGGATGAAATGGGATTTGCTCAGCCAAGGGCTATAGCTTCTGGGTTACCCTTTCTCCTCTCTTCCCTACATCTCTGGCCAACTATTAAACATGCTATTGTTTAATAGTCAATAGCACTTTGGGAAGCCAAGGCAGGCGGATCACTTGAGGTTGGGAGTTTGAGATCAGTCCAGCCAACATGGTGAAAACCCATCTCTAATAAAAATACAAAACATGAGCCGGTGTGGTGGCACTTGCCCAACTACTTGGGAGGTTGAGGAATGAGAATCACTTGAACCCAGGGGGTGGAGGTTGCAGTAAGCCAAGATCACACCACTGCACTCTAGCCTGAGCAACAGAGAGAGACTCTGTCTCAAAAAATAGGTAAATAAATAGGCCGGGTGCAGTGGCTCACACCTGTAACTCCAGCACTTTGGGATTCCGAAGTAGGTGAATCACAAAGTCAGGAGTTCAAGACCTGGCCAAGATGGTGAAACCCCCTCTCTACTAAAAATGCAAAAATTAGTCGGGCATGGTGGCTGGCACCTGTAATCCCAGCTACTCAGGAGGCTGAGGCAGTGAATTGCTTGAACCTGGGAGACAGAGGTTGCACTGAGCTGAGATTGGGCCACTGCATTCCAGCCTGGGCAAGAGAGCGAGACGCCGTCTACATAATATATGCATCTATACATACATACATACATACATACATAAGCTGTTGACCAATTGAAGACTTCCGTAGGCAGTCTTAACCCATTAAATGTATTTGAATGGGTGGCTGATATGCAAAGCAATGTTTTAAGGATAATTTACCTTATAGTATATGTAAAAGGAATAGGAGTCAAGAGGGACTAGAAGCAAGAACTGCTGGTGATAGACAACAACAGTCCTGGCAAAGACTTAGAATAAGAGGGTGGCAAAAGGAATGAAATGAGTGGAAAAGACTAACATAAATGAATGTAGGAAGCACTTTGTGATTATGTGAGAAAAGAAAAAGGACATCTTAAAAATGAATCAAAGATTTGACTGGATACCTCAAAGACTCAAAATATCTTTTATAGAGGTTTGGAAACTGGTAGGTAGGGCAAATTTATGAGAAGATGACATTAGGTAACAGCGCTTTTCCAAAACAAACCTTACTGCCTGTGTACTACAAAACCTAAAGCCACAAGATTAGAAGTTATGGTAATCTAACTAAGTTCAAGATGTAGCTTTTTTTATTAAATATCAGTGTCTTATTAACAATTACACAAGCAAAGATCATTCTGTTTGGGGCTGGGTTTATAGTTTTTAATCCCTATGCCAAATTTTGACACCTTATAATATTTGTCAGGGATAAGTATGAATGGCTTGATTAATAAATGCAAACAAAAATGTATGTTGGCAATTCTTAAGACACTTCTGATATGACTTTACCAATAATTTTAAAGCTAGTTTATTTATTAAAGATTTTACTTAAGTTACATAAACTCGAAAAAGCATTTGACTAGTCTTCTCTTTTTTCTTGATAAAGTATTTGATTCAAGCACTTTTATTTTCTTAAGCCAATTAGTTAGAGCTTTTTGATATATTTTCAGTAGTGAAACGTTGTGTACACAATACAAATACATAGACATATTAGACATGCTGATAGAAGTACATATTATAGAGTCATAAAAACTGTTACTTTCCTGTCTTAGACTTAGATCAAATTCTTGATCAACTTTTCTACTGCCCTAGGCAGTTGTCAGCTAAATAGCCTTTAATTTGCATATTAAAGGAAACAACTCAGGTGCAAATCAAATAGCAAAATTTACACCATAAAGTATGGAGAGAAAAAATGTAGTGTGCTAGAGGGAAATTAAGATGTTTTTAATTGCCATAAAGCTATGGAAATTATGAAGGCCTTTTAAACACACACATGTGCATGTGCGCACACACACACATACACACAGAAAGATCCTATAGCTCTCCTCAGAACTTTAGCCATGAGTTAAATACAAATTCACTGGCTTGCATAAATAAATAAATGAATGAATGAATGAATGAATGAATGAATGAATAAAATTACCTGTTAGATCCAAACAGTGATTTTTATCTTAGGAGAAAAATAACAGAAGATTTAAAGCAGGCAGAAAAGAAAGAAAAAAAGAACGTAGAAACTCTGTAGTTTGCAGTTCGACCTTAGGACTGTTTTTCCTACATGCAAATGTGCACAAAGACCATGTTACTTCCATTTTATATAAACTCTGGCAAGTAGAGGTGCCATAAAACCTACGGAGTGCTTGAAAGGGGATCATTCTTCTTGTTTTCTCCTCATTCTTAGATTGTTTCCCACCTTTTGTTAAAAGGAGGAACTGAGCTGTGGCCCATGGTTTTTGTGTGTGGATTGATGTGTGCTGTTTGTGGGCAGGACTCCACAGTGTGTCACCACTGAGTTGTTTCCACCCTCTTAGTGTCTCAGTTTCTCTCTCCAGAGGTCCATGACCTCTGAGAGAGCCCAAAACATGGGGTGATCAGGCCTTATCTGCATTTCCTGGACAAGCCTTTTTTAAAATTAATTTATATTGGGAATTTTCTTGTAAGGCCATTGCACGTTGAGGGAGATTAACCCCCTATCCACTCCAGCTAGGCCCCTGGTCACCCAGGGGTGCCTTTTGGCTGGGAGGAGCAAAATACCCTTTCTCTTCAGAGCTGAGAAAACACAGTCTCTCATTTACCTTTGAAAACAACAGTTTAGTTTCACATGCAAACAGAAATGCCAAATCGTGATTAATTTTGGGAGAAAAAGCAATAGAGGAGACCCTTTAGAATGCATCTCTGAAGCAGAATCAGGATCCTTAAACAGCAACTTCCTGGGAGAAAAAAAAAAGCCAAGACCACTTCCTGTAAGCTTTGCTCAGCCACCCATAACTTTGTAGCTCTTGTTCACCATTACACACACCAAGGTCACATCGTTTCACGGTACAGGGTAATCTCTGGTACCCTCAAGCCAAAGAGGTCAGGTCATGCAATACAGGAAAACAGAGATTTAGACCTAAGAAGAATCTGCCCATGACTCTGGAAGCTCCACAAAGAAAACAGAACACTCCAAAAGGGGTGAGTGGTGCCTTTGTTCTCAATTCTTTAAATGGGTTCAAGTCATTACAAACCTCTAGATTTTTTGGTACTACAGATAGCAAAGGGGGAAGGAGGTAGGTATAGGGTAGAAGAAAAGTAAACTAAAGAACATCTCTTTTTTTAAGACAGTAAGCAAACACAGAAATCAAGGCATGGAATTTTGCTTTTGTTTTTTTTTTTTCTTTCCCTTTTGCAGCTGTGAGGAATTTTAGCCAACTTAAAGAGGCTTTGTTACCCATAATTTGAAATTCTCACTCGGGTTTGACCAAGTCGAGTTTGTCAAATCCGATGGGAGAAAGACCAGAACAAGTAACAACAACCCAAACAGTATGATCACTGACAGCTCTAATGGTAAGGAGAAATTAAGACCAGCTAGTTGTTAAACTTTATCCAGGATAAAACCCCAGTTCAGCTACTTACCTAGGGATAGGCCTCAGGCTGAAGACTGCTCTCTACCATCCTAGAAGCAGGAAAAAAGTCGAACTTATCTTCCCTGCTAAGAGTGAGCTCAAACTCTGTGAACGAGTTACCTGCCTTCTATCATCATGGAAGCAGGAAATCTTGCCATCCTTGTTGGAAGCGAAACATTGATCAACATATGTAAGATGAACATTGGTTCTGCCTGGAACACGAAGCAAAGGCAGGACAACTTGAAGCAGGGAGGGGGCTTCCAGGTCATAGGTAGATAAGAGAAAAATGGTTGCATTGTTTTTAATTTATTAGCTTCTCCAAAGTAGGCAATAAGATATAAATCTATCCCAGTGAGCAGAGGGGTGACTTTGAATAGAATGGAAGGCAGGTTGGCCCTAAGCAGTTCCCAGCTTCACTTTTCCCATTAGCTTAGTGATTTAGGGGCCCCAAGATTTATTTTCCTTTCACGGTACAAAGCCATCTTACCCAAGAACTTTCAGAATACATATGGTAAAATGAGAGGAAAGAGATATAAGTACACGAACCCTAAAAGAGTATCACTGTTTCCACATGTATGGAAGAAGGTGTTTTCCAGAGTTTTAATATAAGTTTGTGATAAGTGATTATATCAAACATATAAACACGGATACATACTCAGAATCATTGCTAGTTCCCATTTAAATGCATTTTTAACAAGCTTTATATCAGTGATTCCTCTGCCTTCACTTAAAATTGGAACACTTCAGCTGTGACCTTGGTAAACAGATCAGAGGTTGTCCTTGTTTCTAACTTAGGTTTAATTTGTTTATCTCTGAGTTTTCACACTTGTTAATGACATGTCTAGCTTTCTAAACTGATTCTTCCAAAAGGACAATTTTATGAATCTTTCAGAACCTGAATGAAATGAGCGTTAGCTCATAAGTATTTTCTTTGCTGCTGCTTTCCTTCCTTCCTTCCTCACTCCAGGGAAAAATATTAGTTGAATATTTCCTACTCCACTTTTTAATCTTTTTGAAAAAATAATACTTTACATGAAGAAAAAATGAAATAGCATGAAAGGGTAAAAAAGTAATGTGAAAGGGTAGAAAATCACCTGGAACAGTTAACGAAAGATGGGTATACAGTAAAAAGTAAGTTTTCCTCTTTCCTTTGGCTCACATACACTCCCCAACAACTCATTTTCCCTTATAGAAACAACCACTTGGAGAGACCCACTTAAAAAACAAGCAAACCATGGTGACTTGAAAATATAATTTTCAGTAAGCTGTAAACAAGAAAGCATGTATAAACATATGCCATTTTTACAGTAGTCCAATCATAATTTTGGTTTTCTGGTTAAGACATTCTAATGGTTCACTTAAAAGCGTCAAAACCAGGTAACTGTATAACTTGTTCCTGGCACACTGTTTGGTGGCAGTTTTGGTGTGTTTTCCGGTGCTTTTCATTTATTTGCTAGCCATGTTATGTTCTCTCAAATGAGGAATATTAGTGTTTTAGCAGAATATGGGCTTCAAAATTAGACAAATCAGTATTTGAGCTCTATTAACATCACTTCCTAGCTGTATAATATTGGCATTTCTTTTAATTACTCTGATCTGTAAATTCCTCATCTAAATAAGGATAATCATAGTTACTTCTCAGGTTAATTTTAAGGGTCGATTGTAAATTACGTAGCACAGTGCCAGCCATAGCATAGGTGCTCAATACAATCATTAGTTCCTTTTCTCTTTTCTGTTAGTGGTATATTGTGCATACAACCTGAAGACGTTGTTAAAGTGGGACTGCTATTGCAGTAAAGAGACCTTAGATAAATTTGAAAGATAACATTTTCTATCTCTATATAAACTCAGCATTATCATTCATTTGTCATTTTTGTTTAGGAAGTTCCAGAAAGAAATAAAGGCTGTTCTTTAAATCAAGAGGCTGTTGTGGCATAGAGTAAAAATTTCAGGGAAACTAGCTAATAGGGAAAAAAACAGAGTTTTCTCAGATCAGGCATTATTGACATTTTGGGCCAATAATTCTTTGGGATGGGAAAATGGAGGCTGTCCTCTGCCTTGTAGAATTTCAGTGGCATCTCTACCTCTACTGATTAGATGCTGGTATCACCCTACCCCCAAGTGTGACAACCAAAAGTATTTCCAGACTTTGCAAAATGTCCCCTGGGAAAACTACTGTCTTTGAGCATTGCTTAAAAAGAACACATGTGGGAGGGTTTCACATTTACTGTAGCATAATGAAAATGAGTAAATGTTATTCAGATGCTAAAATAGGATACCTTTTATAACTGACATAAAAATGATTAATGGCAGTAAAAGAGAAAGTATTTAAAAGAGATAAAGGAATCTATAAAAAGTTATTGATTCAGTGATTTTACAGGGGCAGGATAAACAGGAAATTTATTCTATTTAGTTATTTGATGTGGTTCATAGCACTTTTTAAAAATTTTTTTGAGACAGGTTTCTCTCATGTTCAGGTTGGAATGCGGTGGCATGATTATGGCTCACTGTAGCCTTGACCTCTAGGGCTCAAGTCCTCTTCCTGCCTCAGCCTCCAGAGTAGCTAGGACTGTCAGGGTATGCTATCACATCCAGCTAATTTTTGATTTTTTGTAGAGATGGCATCTCACTATGTTGCCCAGGCTGGTCTTAAACTCCTGTGCTCAAGCAGTCTTCCCGACTTAGCCTCCCAGAGTGCTGGGATTACTGATGTGAGCTCCCATTCCTGGCCCCTATAGTACTTAAAAAAAAAGCTATTAAACACATTTATCCTAATGTCCTAACCATTCTAAAATGCTGTGTGATGTGAATTCCCTTTTAGAGCAGTCATAACTCTGGACAGAGAACAAGATTCTATTTTAGCATTTTAGGAAAATGTAATAAACCAAAATTTTGGAAAATGTGATATAACAGAGCCACTTCATTTCTAAAATGTTCACTTAATTGAAATGTGAATTTGTTATGTATAGATTTGTAAAGACTCTTTTGTGGTTACAAACTCCAATCTTAAAATTGAAGAAATCAGAGCAAATATGTGTGGTAGTTAACTATGGACTCTAGAGTTGGACTCCTTGAATTCATATCTTGTTTCTTCTGTTTGTTAGCTTTTAACCAAAGGCAAATTACTTAACCATGCTAAGCTTCAATTTCTTTTTCTGTGTTTGGGAAAAATTATGCCTATCTCATAGTATTGGCTCTGAGGAGTCAGTAAGTTAATCCTTTTACCGTATTTTGGCATAATATTTAGCACACTCAGTAAATGTTTTTCATTATCTTTATGTTAATTGAAAGCTTTGTTGTATTTCTAGAACTAATAGGTTTACTGCTGATTTTGCCCTGCGTTGAGAATATATGCAAATATACTTCTAATTTAGAGTTATTTTTATTATGACTCGGATTGCCTGGTCCCAGGAATTGACATTTATCTAAAAGGGGCAGCATATCAGAGCAATTTAAAATGGGATATGTATGGCCACCTATTGTAGATATAGTTTTTTCCCCTATTAACCAACATTGATTTGAAGGAAACTGGACATCTATTTCAGATACCCAGTTTAAAGAAACTTCAGTTATACATTTCTTGTCCTCCTTAACTCCTCTTTTATCTTGACATTTTACCTGTACCTGTCATGATAGTCTTATTTGGAAAGAGAAACTAAGTTGTATCCTAGAGTCTCAGTGAAACAACGGGAGCCCCTCTTGGAAGTACATGATCTCTTCAGTCACATACCCTGTTTTCTTTTCCTGAGAGGTGGTTAAATTTCCCTCATTTCTGTGGAATGGAGCCTCAAATCCTTTCTTTACCTGAGAGCTCACGATGGGGAAGGCTAAGATCAAGGGACCTAAAATATCCTTGGAAATTTCTTGTATATCTGTTCATTGCTCTTTAGACTTCATATATATCTATTTCAAAGTGCTTTTATCTATCAAACCAAAGGAGGTTGCTTATTCTTTTCTTTCTAGGCAGAAAAACTAATGAAGCAAATTGGTGTGAAAAATGTGAAGCTCTCAGAATATGAAATGAGTATTGCTGCTCATCTAGTAGACCCTCTGAATATGCATGTATGTATCTTTAATCTTATTTAAGATTTTTTCTTGTGTGTGGGGGGGTCCTAACATTTTGTGTTAGACCAAAGAATTTTGGCTGAATCATGAGACTCAACATATAGTTGTATTCCTGTATATGATTTATTACACTGAAAAGATACAAGGCAAAATCAGCAAAGGGAAGCGAGGCAGCACAGGATGAAGTCTGAAGGAAGTGAGGCACAAGATTCCAAGTGGAGACACACAGTGCTTAATTAGTGTATCAAGTTGTGACAACACGTGTGATATTATCACCAGGAAAGCTCACTGGAGACTCAGTCCCCAAGGTTTTTATAAGGGGCTGATTACGTAGATTCCCTTTTCCCTTAAATGTATCAAAATTGTAGGCTCCCAGAAGGCAAATGGGTGTTTCACCATAAACCATATTGTTTGCACAAACAGTTTAGGCACAGTGAGCTGTTCTTGTCAAGAACTGGTGGGACTCTCCTGAAATCTAAGTTTCCACATGCCAACCAAGGGCCAATCTTACAAGTATGCCTTTCTAAGGATAACAGTCTCAGGCCTACTTTGTTAACTCTTTTCTGTACACATTTATTTAGTAAAACTTGTACTTTTATGTATTTGCCTTTGTGGTATATAAAACATACTGTTTTAAGTCATGTGGATATTTGTTTTATGGAGTTTAAATGTAAATTTTCATAATATAACATAGCCTTGGCAAATGATTTCCTCTTTGAGTCTGAGTCCCCTCATGTATAATCCAGAGATAATAATACCTGCTTTCCCTACTTCATAAGGATTATTTTGAGGATCAGATTGATACAATGTAGAAAATCCTATATGAATATTTTGTAACAACAGGTATAAATATATAAATTCTGTAAATAGAATACATTTGCCTAATAGATTAATGTTATATTGGTATAAATAAGTAGAATGAAATAGCCCCATCTCCAAATCTAGAAAAGTCTGCAATGTCTTGTAATAGCTATGTATACAGAAACATACACATACCTTAGAATTAAGCCTGCGTTTGAATTTGATTTATAAATTTACAATGGCACCTTCTTGGAACCCTACCTATATTCATTTCTGAATAAGTCTGCACTAACAGACTTAGTTTTTTGTTGCAGTGACAATGTAAGTTACTTTTTTTCAGATCTGGCTGCTGGTTTATACTTTTCCTTTTTATCATTTTTTTTTTTGCAGTATGAAGAAAATGAATCTATTGTAAAGTATTGCTTCTGATTGACCCCACCTCCAGCTCCTTGGCTGTGCCAGTCTCTTTCAGTTAGCTTATTTCCCTTCCAAAACATTTTTTTAAGTTGAATGCGAAGGTTTTTCTTGTCTATTTTGAAAATATGTATGCCCTATTTTTATTTATAAAGATACTTTGTTAAGTTTTAACATAGGTTTACTTTTGTCTGTCTGTGTGTGTGCGTGTGAGAGAGAGAGAGAGAGAGAGAGAGAGAGAGTCTTGCCTTGTGACCCAGGCTGGAGTACAGTGGTGCAGTCTCGGCCCACTGCAAGCTCTGCCTCCCAGGTTCAAGCAGTTCTCGTGCCTCAGCCTCCAGAGTAGCTGGAACAGGCATGTACCACCAAACCTAATTTTTTTTTTTTTTTTCTGTATTTTTATTACAAAAAAATACATGTTGGCCAGGCTGGTCTTGAACTCCTGACCTCAAGTGATCGACTCACCTTGGCCTCCCAAAGTGCTGGGATTACAGGCATCAGCGACCATGCCTGGCCCATAGGTTTACTTTTGATGGATAAAATTCAGAAGTCATGTGTTGTAAGACCTTATTTCTGAAATTAATTTCTATGATGCTCGACAACATCCTCCGTAGAATAGGTACATTCCTGATGAACTCTTTCCCATCAGCCAGTGCTAAAATATGTCTCATCTGGTTCTCAATATTCTTGTGGCAGAATATTTCCTTCTTGTAAGTGGAATGAATTCAGCTAATGCAGATTTTTTAGTACCTGACTTACAGATTTTTAATAGTGGATAGTTGACTATTAAATTCCTTTTCCAGTTTCTTAGTAGTTTATTTCATTATTACTTGGAAAAGTCTTTACTCATGTTAATACATAATTTTAACTTATTTATGTATAATCATCAGATTAATATTTGCCATTTTGAGAGGGTTCTTTTTACTTTAGTGTGTGTACCTTTGTAGTAAAATTCATGCTGATCTTAACTTTTGCCAGGTTACTTGGAGTGATATAGCAGGTTTAGATGATGTCATTACGGATCTGAAAGACACAGTCATCTTGCCTATCAAAAAGAAACATTTGTTTGAGAATTCCAGGCTTCTGCAGCCTCCAAAAGGTATGGTAAAATGTATATATTTGCCTAAAGCATTAAAATCCTAGAAAACACTGAAACTTTCTGCCATTGTAGACGAGTTTTTGTGAAATCAGATTCTCAAGAGGATCCTGAGATCCAGGCAAACAATTTCTTAAAATATTTGCTCATTCTTCAGCTTCTGAAATCGAGATAAACTTTTTCCCTGTATTTACATGTTCAAATAATCTTATTTCTGTTTCATTTTCCAAGTAAATTAAAATTTGGAAAATCAAGATCAAAGAAAAATTCAATCATAATACAAGGATTTTTTTGTTTTGTTTTGTTTTCAAGCCAAGACTTTTTTTTCTTTTTTCACAACTCTAGTGAATTTTTTTCCTGCTAACGATCTTATTTTTAGAATGTAGTGATTCATTTCAGGAAATACTGATCTGCAGATGAACCATAAATTAATGTTTCACTTTGATGGAGTCGTTTCCTTATTCATAATCACTTTGAAAGTCTTGGGATGCAAGAATTGAACATGCTTATAACTGCATCATTAAGTGTAATTCTTGTTCATTCAGCTATTTCTATTCTTTCTTTTTTTTTTTTTTTTCGAAATGGGGTCTCACTCTGTCACCAAAGTTGAAATGCAGTGGCATGATCTTAGCTCATTGCAACTTCCACCTCCCAGGCTCAAGTGATCCTCCCACCTGAGCCTCCTGAGTTGAGTAGCTGAGACCTCAGGCACGCTCTGCCATGCCTGGCTCATGTTTTTGTATTTTTGGTAGTGACAGGGTTTTACTGGGTTGCTCAGGCTGGTCTTGAACTCCTGAGTTCAAGCCCTTCACCTGCCTTGGCCTCCCAAAATCCTGGGATTATAGGCATGGCACCCAACTTGAGCAAATATTTCTGTCATGCTTAAGGCTTGTTAAAGGTGATTAAGATGAAGTGTACATAATTTACAGTGAGAGAGATATGTATGTGTTACTATGGCGTTCAGATCCAAATTCCATGAGACAGCTTATTTTCCTCTAGCAGAATCCCCTATCTAATGTATTGCCAAAATTAGATGGGTTTGATATATGTTGTTAGTCAAGACTGAACTCAAATTATTAGTCACATTGATTTTTCAAAAAAGTGGATCTTTAAAAATATCAAAATAGCATTATGTATGTTTAAATTTTAATGCTTATAATTTTCTAAATTTGCAGCTATATCAGTAAAGTGGATTAATTTACATATCAAAGGTAACTGAAGCCTATACCTGTGCATTTTTATGAAGTACATAACTTTTATTTCTGGAAAGTGGAGGATGACAGTTAACAGCAAAAATGAGATTTTCTTTGTATTAAAACAACAAAGCTATTAGGCATTTCTTTTTGCTTTCTGAAATAACAACACTGCCTGTAGTTTTTCCTAACAAAACGCATTTAGTTTATTATGATTTTTGTATTTTTTTAGTAGAGACAGGGTTTCATCATGTTGGCCAGGATGGTCTTGATCTCTTGACCTCATGATCCACCTGCCTCGGCCTCCCAAAGTGCTGGGGTTATAGGCGTGAGCCACCGTACCCGGCAGGTTTTTGGACGGTTTTTAATCAAGAATAACAGTTTTGAGGATCGTTAATTTACTTTTTGACTTTCAACATAAGTTGAGTATTAGTTTATAGAAGCAGAGTATAAAATCAGATGCATCCCTTTTTGTTCCATTTTGGAACTGGAAATAGATTACCTAGACTAGAGCTATTGGCAATTTCCTGTTATTCTTAGATAGTTTATTGTTATCTGAGCTGAAAGTGATCACTGTTTCACATAGACTACAAAAAGAATTTGAGAGTGACTTATTATGCAGTATCCATGCAGGCCATATGTAACCAATAAGATTGCATATATATATGAAGTTGAAGCTAATGCACACCATCATACCACTCATTGATGACAGGAAAATGTCATCCATAAGAAACTGATGGTAATATTTAAAAAGTGATTTTTTTCCCCAAACATTTAAAAATTTACAACAGTTAAAATTCCAACAAAATTCCATCTGAATACCATATGACTTCCTCTGTAAACTTTCTGAATTCTGTATTGTTATTTTGCCATGTTAATTTTATTATATTTGTGAATGTTATCATACTTCATGTTTTGGTGCATTCTTTAAAATCTGAATAACCTAAGGAAAAAATTATAAGCATAGGTTTTCTGAGGTTATAAAGACCCATATTCTCCTCAACTTTATATTTAAGCAGATTTTTATAGATGTTTATTTTTGCACCAATAGGACAAATTTTATATTAAAGCCAATAAATAGTTCTCTAAAAAAGAAAAAAGTCAGTCACTAATAAGGTGGAGCATTTGTTGCAAATGAGGATTATCTCAAAAGTTGGATTTGTTTGTCCCAGTACTTTTTATCTTCCTTATCCTTTTTTTTTTTTTTTTTGATACAGAGTCTTACTCTGTCACCCAGGCTGGAGTGTAGTGGCGTAACCATAGCCTACTGTTGCAGCCTCCTGGGCTCAAATCATCCCTCTGCCTCTAGGTCCTGAGTAGCTGGAACTGGAAGGCATGTACCACCATGCCCACCTAATGTTTTAATTTTTTGTAGATGCACGGTCTCACTTTGTTGCCCAGGCTGGTCTTGAACACCTGGGCTCAAATAATCCTCCTGCCTTGGCATCCCAAAGTGTTGGGATTACAGGTGTGAGCCACTGTGCCCAGCCTCTTCTGAAATCTTTTATTTGCATGTAAGCACTTACTAAGTAAGGCTATTAACAAAAACATCTGCCTTAAAAAGGGATTTAAATTTTTAAGCCTCTACGAAGCGTAAGATAATAAACACAGAGTTTTTATTTGTTGAAATAGGTTGTAAAAGTATCAGATTAAGCTCAAGGAACTAATTTAAAGGTTGCAAAACTAATAATTAAAGCCAAATGCCTCACATTCATTTGCAGCACTTGTTTGTCACCCATCATAAATATTAACACTGTGGAGACTATTTTAGGAAAGTATATAGAAAAGGTGTCACTCTAAATAATGTTATCTCTAGGCTCACTGATAAAGTGTCAGAGGAGCTAACATGAATTTTAGTGTAAAGTAACATATGTACAGGAATGGAGATAAAGCAGTTTACTGAATAATTATGAGACTAACAATCCAGGTCAAGAAGGGTATATTGACAGCTTGTGTACCTTATCTGTTACGGCCTATCTCCAGAAAGTTAGGATAGATAAAAGCTTTCTTTGCATATTGAATCTTTAGACACTCCAGACACTTGTAACTGCTCAGTTAATAACACTAATTGTAATTCTTGAAGAGGAATATTTGGAAAAAACTTAATCCTACTGAGAAACAAAACTGAACTACTAGAAAGAAGATATTCAAAATGATAAATGAATAATTTGAAATAAACACAACATTCTAAAAGCACCGAATATGTTTATGAAGTTGTAGAGTAGCTACAAAGTCAAAATATGGAGGGCTTTTACATAAATATTTTGTTCTAAAAACCTTGAATTTTAATTTTTTTTTTTTTTTTTTTAGGAAATTACTATGTGTAACAGTATAAAAACCCTGAGATTTAAGTAACGTGTATAGAAAAGTTTTCTAATGGGTATGCGTTCTACATTAAATTATGTGATCAAAATGATAAAATTAATGATAATTCCAAGCACCTGCAGTAATCATCCCATATGTTTTCAGCTTTAAAGTAACTGGTTTTAGATTACTATTCTTTATTGTTTATTCACATGAACGATCCAAAAATAAAGTGTCAGTAGAAGGTTCAAATTATAACTGACTTAACCAAATTTTAAGCACGTAAGTAAACTTAACTAAAATTTTCAGAGTGCTTGAAAATACAATTAACATGTACTGGTAAAGCTTATGGATTTAAATTTAAAAGTCAGCTTTAGAAAAGTTTAGTTTAATGCAATTAAACTTGGATTCGTTGGTGTTAGAACTTGAATCTTCAAGAATTATAAAGACCAGTAGAATAATCTATGTATGCTTGAGGAAGAGCTTGAACATTATTTTGAAGTGTTTGATGTAACTCTAATAATAAAATTATTAGAGTTATGGAATCAGGTACAGGTTTCTTATTTTTTTAAAAAAATTGAGTTTTTTTGGGGGAAATTTCATACAAAATTATTTCTTCTCATTTTGAACTTTATTTTTATTATATATAAGAAAATTTTGGACATCTCCAGATTTCTTCCAGTTTAGCCTAGCGTGCCATCTATATAGATGGCATTTTAAAAAATGCTGTTTTATAAGAAAAGTTGAGCTTTGAATTAAGCAAATATTTTGAGAGATCTGCCTACTAACAGTTTTTGTTAGGGCTGTCTGTAAATGGTTTATTTTAATAACCACCTTAGTACTAAGTTTAGGTACCAAATCATTTAGTACTAAATTTAGTAATTTAGTAAATTATAATTTTAGTATTATTATATTTTAATATTATTAAATTTAGAAAATGCTATCTCATTTTAGTTGAGAAACAGTTGATGGTGTTTCCCAAAAAAGATCCCAACCTCTAGATCCCTTATATTAAAAATGTTACCTCAAATTGTAGCAGCAAAATGCTGTTAATGAAGACCATAGGTTAATAATACAGTTTTATTCTTAATTTCTTTGGAAATTAAAACAGGAGTGACTGATAATTTCTGTTTCTTTTAGGAAAAGATTGTCTGTTTAGAAAAAGGCATATGTCCTTTGGCTAAAACTTAATATTTGAGCAACAGTAAAACGGTTTTTTCCACAATCTGTTTTGAAGTTGTTTACCTTCTGTAGGCTAATGTCAAAGCACTGTGGTACTCTGTTTGCTTGTGAAGGTGGAGGGCCTTAGATTTTGTCAACTGTTGATAAAGTGGTATGAATTTGGATGTGAAGATGAACATTTGAACTGAACCTTTTCATAAAGGGAGAGGGCACAGGGTGCTGTAATCTCCAAATACATGCTCTTAACTGACATTGAGCTTAGAATATGGCATCTTCCTTTCTCCTGCCTTATCTACTATAAACAAGATTAAATAAAAGCAGAATTGAATGTTGGAAAAGTTGTTTGTGGGAAGAATTAATTTTCTGTTGATTATCATGTAAATTAAAGCAAATACTCCTTAAAGGTAATAATAAAATAACATATTCATTTCCAGGTGTTCTTCTCTATGGGCCTCCAGGCTGTGGTAAAACGTTGATTGCCAAGGCCACAGCCAAAGAAGCAGGCTGTCGATTTATTAACCTTCAGCCTTCAACACTGACTGATAAGTGGTATGGAGAATCTCAAAAATTGGCTGCTGCTGTCTTCTCCCTTGCCATAAAGCTACAACCATCCATCATCTTTATAGATGAAATAGGTATGCTATGTTTTCTGTATGAGTATTTTTAAAGGCCATTTGTAAAGATATTTAGATAACCCAGACTTAGTTTTTAACATTCATTAATTAGGCCATATTAATAAAAAAAAAATAACCAACATCATAATATCCTATGTATAATTTCTGTGTTGTAGAATGAACATAGACTATATATTCCCCTACTGATAGGTTTTCCTGTCTTTTCCCTGTTACAAACAGTATGCAGTGGACATCCATGTACAGGTTTTCTCATGTATATATGTTTGCCCAGGAAAGATACCTAGAAGTTGAATCATTTGATTGTGTGATTACCTATCTTCAACCTCCCTGGGGTTACGATTTCTTTAAAGTTTTTATACCTATTTATGTTTTCCTAGTTGCTGGTAAATTTGGGCATCTTTAAGCATTTTGATTAGCCATTTGAGTTTTCTTATTTGTGAATTGCCAGTATTGCTTTGGAGTTATTTGCATTTTTCTTTTGCTGATGTTTATTATGATTACAACTATTTTCTAGCCTGTTTATCTTTATTTCTGATAGGTTTTTTTTTTTTTTCGCAGTTTAATATTTGGCTATATTCACTATTTTGCCTTTGTGATTTATACTTTTTGTAAATGGTTTACAAATACCTTCACTATCCCTATAAATGTTCTCTTTTTAAAAATTATATATAGCATGAGGTAAGAATCTAATTTCATTCTTTTCCAAAAAGACAGTCAACTAGACTATCCTTTGCTATATATGTCGTAACTTTTATGTTAATGGACTCTTGATATATTTTATGGGTTGATATTTTCGTTCTGTTCCTCGTACAATGTATATATAAATATATATCACAATAATATCATATTAGTTAGTATAGCTATATATATTTATTATAGCATTATTACCATAGTTTTGAATTATATTTTATTATAGTTACATGTAGCATGATAGGCTATGTAATCATATGTAGAGAGAAAAATAGATAGAGATTTATGGTATAGCTTTGTTTTGGTTACTTGTTTGCTTTATATATCTTTTCTCATCAGTTTACTCCAGTTATTTCAGTGCGCATCTTGAACAGAGGAACACATAGGTAGATTTTTTTTTTTTAAGACAGCATCTCACTCTGTTACCCAGGCGCAATGCAGTGGCGTGATCATGGCTCACTGCAGCCTCAACCTCCCCGGGCTCAAGTGAATCTCCTACCTCAGCCTCCCAAGTAGCTGGGAACACAGGTGTGTGCTACCACAACCCACTAATCTTTGTATTTTTTTTTTGTAGAGCCAGGGTTTCCCCATGTTGCCCAGGATGGTCTGAAACTCTTGGGACCAAGCAATACACCCCACATTGGCCTCCCAAAGTGTTGGGATTATAGGTGTGATCCACTGCACCTGGCCTGATAGCTAGATTTTTGAAAAATTTTAATCTAAATCTGTATTTAACTGGGAATTGTGGTTACTTTGATTGTATTATGATAGCTGAGATATGCAGATTTCTTTTTTTTCTTTTTTTTTCACGCTCTTGTCATGCAGGCTGGATTGCAGTGGTACAATCATGGCTTACTGCAGTCTTGACCTTCCTGGCTCAAGTGATCCTCCCACCTCAACCTTCCAAGTAGCTGAGAATACAGGTGTGTGCCACCATGCCCTGCTAATGTTTTAATCTTTTTGTAGAGACAGGGTCTCACTATCTTGCCTAGGTCGATCTCAAACTCCTGGGCTCAGGTGATCCTCCTACCTCAGCCTCCTAAGGTGCTGGGATTATAACACCTAGCCGATTTATTTCTGCTGTATTATTTTTTGCTTTTAATTTACTGGTCTAATAGACATTTTTTTTCATTGTTTTTTGCTTTATTCCCTTTTTCTTATTACATTCTTTTACTTTAGTGAAATATTTAGAATATCAACTTAAAAGTTGAAGGTAATCTCTATCCTCCTCCCAAATAATACAGAGAACTTAGAACTCTTAGGTAATAATAATATCTCATCTCTTACACGTCATTGTTAAACATTTTTTATTTTTCTTATACCTTCTATATTGTTATTTTATACTGGCATTGCTTGTTTCATGCCACGTTTGCTAGGTATTTTGCTCACCATTGCTTCTTCGATCTTGTCTTTTCTGGATTTAACTTTCTTTTTACCGAAGTCTTTCAAAGTTCTTTCAGCAAAGGTTGTACAAAGAGTGGATTCTTTCTGTGTGTGAAAATGTGTTAATTCTGCCTTCTATCTTAAATGATACAGAATGATTTTCAGCATCTTAAAACTACAATTCCATTGCATTCTAATCTTTCCAGTGTTACTGCTTTTGAGAATTCTCTTTATTGCCTTGTATTTGTAAGTAATCTATCATTTCTCCCTAGTTGCTATTAGATTTCTATGTCATTCTGCTGTTCAAGTATGTTTTTTTTCTGGGTCTGCATTTATTTTCATTTAGCCTGCTAAGCCTTATGGTGGTTTTTTAATCTGAGGATGCATGACTTTCGTTAATTCTGGAGGATTTCTCAGCCATTGTATATCTTTGGTTGCAATGCTCCCATTAAAAAACAAAACAAAACAAAACTGTGGTAGCTCACACCTGTAATCCCAGTACTTGGAGAGGCCAAAGCAGGAGGTTTACTTGAGTCCAGAAATTCAAGACCATCCTGGACAACATGGTGAGACCCCATAGCTACAAAAAAAATACAAAAATTAGCCAGGTGTGGTAATGTATGCCTGTAGTACAAGCTACTTGGGAGGCTGAGGTGAAAGGATCACTTGAGCCCAGGAGATTAAGGATATTCAGTGAACCAAGGCTATACCACCACACTGGAGCCTGGGCAACAAAACAGGATCCCATCTTAAAAAAAAAAATTCCTAATCTTGTTTATTTTGAGTCATTTCTACAGTCTGTCATTTAGTTCTGTACTATATTTCATCAATTCTAAGACATACTGTTTTGTTTTTTACATTTTAACATCTTTGAAATTGGGATAGCATGTTATAGTTGAGTTGGCAGCATTTTAAGTTTCTTGTTTGTACATAAAATAATGGTACAACTTAAAAATAATTCAATTTTTGAGTAGGTTATAAAAAGCAATTCTTTCCTTGGCTATATTTAATCTTTCAACCATTGAGTTTGTGTTTTGTTGATTATATTTGAACTTCAGAAGTTCTGTTTGGTTCTTTATAAAATGTTTCCCTTTTTCACTGTAGCTTGCTCTTTTAGAATTGCAATTCCTTTTATAGCTTTAGAATTTTAAACATACTATTTTTATATAGTTTTTGAATTGCTCTGTTCTGAAATTGTAATTTTACTTGATGTTGACTCTTTTTTTATAGTGATTTGTTTCCTTGTGTCATTTGTAACATTAGATGGCTTTAGGCTTGTTTTTATATGAGAATTATTTGTTGCCTAAGAAGATCCAGAGTACTTTTTCTGTCTCTGCTTAGAGCTTCAGGGGTCTGATCGTTCAGAACAAATTTTAGATAATTTCTCAGTTTGCACGTTCCCGGACTGAATGGTGGTACAAATTTAGACTTCATACCTGAATGAGACTCCCTGTGGTCCTAGTTTTTTATCTGTAGGGAAGACATTTTTATTCCTCAGAGCCCAGGCAGAGATGGACAAACATTCTGGCACAGTGATGAGCAGATTTTTTTCTTGTCTACGCTTTCTGTGAGTGTTAATCCTTCCAGGTATCTTGGCTTCAGCCAGTATGTGGATGTTAACAATAGAGCAGAACCTTTTGATGCTTTGTATATGTCTGTATGCATACCTGCTATGTATACAAACACACAGACAGTAGTATAATCACATGAAGTTTTTCCAGCTCTTATTTCGAACTCTTAGTTCCCCTTTTTTCTGAACTCTGGGATTTTTTTTTTCTTTGTTTCTTGCAACCTCAGATCTTCATTAACTTTTTCTAAAATAAATTAGTAGACTTTGTTTTTAATAATGGTTTTAAGTTTGCAGAATTGAGCAGAAATCGTAGCGAGTTCCCATATGTCCCCCACATATATAGTTTCTCCTAGTATTAATACTAGTGTGAGACATTTATTAATGAATCAGTATTGACACATTGTAATTAACCAAAGTCCATAATTTAAGGTTCATTCTTTACGTTGTACAGTTCTATGGACTTTGACAAAGCATGCTGTTTTTTATCCATCATTACAATCTCATACACAATAGTATCCTTCCCATATTTGTCCTTCCCTTTTCCTCCCAAACTGCAGGCATCCACTGATCTTTTTACTGTCTCTATAGTTATACCTTTTCTGTAATTTTACAATTAGAATCATACAATATGTAATCTTTTTAGACTTGCTTCTTTAGCAATATGCATTTAAGTTTCTTCTATATCTTTTCATGATTTGTTAGCTTATTTTTATTACTATATAATATTCTGTTATGTAGATGTACCACAGTTTGTTCCATTCATCTGTTAAATGACATCTTCTTTTGCAACAATTAGGAATAATGCTGCTAACAGCATTCATGTACAGGTTTTCCTGTGGACACAAGGTTGCAACTCAATTGGTAAAATAATACCTAGGAGCATAACATCTAAATCTTATGGTAAAACAGTGTTTAGTTTTGTAAGAAACTAGCAAACTGTCTTCCAAAGTGGCTGTACAATTTTGCATTTCCACCAACAATAACTGAGGTTCCTGTTGCTATACATCTTGTAGCATTTGGGTTTATCAATTTTTGGGATTGTATCTATTGTAATAGACATGTAGGTATCTAATAATTTCTCATTTTTTAATTTGCGTTTTCATAATGACATGATGTTGAGCATCATTTCATATGCCTTGTCATCTGTGTATCTTTGTTGAGGTGTCTGTTCAAATTTTTTGCCCTTTAAAAAAATTGTAATTTTTTTATTGTATTGATTTTTAAAATTTTGTAATTGGTACATAATAATTGTACATATGCGCGAGGTACCAGTGCAGTGAGCACATCAAGCTAATTGGAATATCCATCACCTCAAAGATTTATCATTTATTTGTGTTGGGAACAACAATTAAATTATTTTGTTGCTTATATTTATTTTTTATTTTTATATTTTGGGTACAAGTCCTTTACCAGGTTCATGTTTGCAGGTATTTTTTTGCCAGTCTGTGACTTGTCGTTTCATTTTCTTAGTAGTATCTTTCACAGGGCAGGAATTTTATTTTATTTATTTTATATATATTTTTTGAGATGGAATTTCACTCTTGTTGCCCAGGGTGGAGTGCAGTGGCATGATCTTGGCTCACTGCAGCCTCCATCTCCTGGATTCAAGTTATTCTTCTGCCTCGGCCTCCCAAGTAGTGAGTATTACAGGGATGTGCCACCACGCCCAGCTAATTTTGTATTTTTAGTAGAGATGAAGTTTCACCATGTTGGTCAGGCTGGTCTTGAACTCCTGGCCTCAAGTGATAACCCGCCTCGGCCTCCCAAAGTGCTGGGATTACAGGCATGAGTCACTCACCCGGCCAGGAAGTTTAAGTCCAACTTAGACATTTTTTTTTTTGATGTATCATGCTTTTGGTGTTACATATAAAAATTAATCACCAAGTTTAAGGTCACCTTGATATTCTTCCATATTATTTCCTAGTTTTATGATTTTGTGTTTTACATATAGATTTGTGATCCATTTTGTGTTAATTTTTTGTGAAAATTACGCCAGTTTTTTTTTTTTTTTTTTGCCTAAGAATGTCCAGTTGCTCCAGCACCATTTGTCAGATGTGCATTTACTTTTAAAAAAAAATTTATCCAACTTTTTTTGTTCCTGTTTGCAGATATAGATTGAACATCTGTAATACAAAAAATCAAGATACAAAGTGATCCAAAATTCAAAACTTTTTGAGCACCAACATGATGCCACAAGTGGAAGATTTTCATGCCTGACCTCATATAACAGATTACAATCAAAACTCAGTTAAAACTTTGTTTCTTGCATGAAATTATTTAAAATACTGTATAAAATTACTTTCATGCTATGTGTGTAAGGTATATATAAAACATAAATGAATTTCATATCTGGACTTGGGTTCGATCCCCAAGATATCTCATGTATATGCAAATATTCCAGAATCTCAAATTTGAAACACTTCTAGTTCTCAGCATCTTGGATAAGGAAGGAATACTCGACCTGTCATTTTCTATTTTTTGATCATTCTGAGTCCTTATATTTATAGTATGTTTCTTCTAAGCATCATACAGCTGTTTTTAGAAAAAATTTTTTTGAATAGAGGAGGGGTTTTGCCATGTTGCCCAGGCTGGTCTTAAACCCCTGGCTTGAGTGATCTGCCTGTCTTGAGTTTTTTTTTTTTTAATTTAGTCTAATACTTTAATCATGTACTTGGAGACTCTAATCTACTCACAATTATTGATATAGTTATTTATATATATCTAGCATTTTAAATTTCTCATATTATTTTAAGTAAATATCTTGCCACAACCACTTATTGATAGTGAAGATTAGGAAGATTAAGTAGGCAGTTGAATTTTAAATTTATCTTTAAAAATTAGGCAGTTTTAAAATGACTGGTTGTCCACCTTCAGAATAGTTGGGTTAGTTTGAATTATAGTCTAATAATAGGGCAGATTTTACAAAATCGAAACTTTAAGTAAATCTAAGATATATGTTCGCCATCGCCGGACTCTTATATGTCATGGTAATTTGTTTTTGCTGCAATTACTTTTTATAAAAAATGTTTTTCTGAATCATGAACATAGCACATTACAAGACATATTTGTGCCATTTTCATGTATAATTGACAAAGTTTGAGTTGTAGTTTCAGTGCTGAAATGTAATAGGTACTCAGAAATGAAAGTAATTTATAGGGCTATAAGGCAAAACACTTGAAATGGGGATTGTACTAGAAAATCCTAGATTTATTTTTACTAGTTTTTTTTTTTTTTTATTTAATTCTTAGGATGCGGCACCTTTCAGTCTTATATTCAAAAAGAAAATGTTTTCCTCTTTTTTGGCAAAGCATTTTATGTTCATTGTAGATAATTTGGAAGACAGAAAATAATTTTGAAAAGAAAGTTAAACTTGTCCTTAAATCCATCCCTGAGCTCTAACCAACGTTATTAGCATTTTGGTATATTTCCATAAAAGCTTTTTACCATGTATAACATGTGTATGTTTATTCTAGCATATGTTTTAAATCATTTTCTCTCTTACATTTTTCTGCCTAATAGTGTTTTATGCATTTTCCCATGTCATTTTTGCTTATACCAGGAAACTGCGTGAGAAAAAAGTATGTGACCTCATAACTAAGAACACAGAGGGTTCAGGTGACCTAGAAAGTTAGAGGCAAATTGCACAGGCATTCCTCCAAGATTACGCTTAACTCTTCTAGCCTCTCAGTACTAGATCCTTTGTTTTTTTTTGTTTGTTTGTTTTGTTTTTTTTTACATATGTTGTCATTAACATATTTTTAGAGAAGAAATGAAATTATGAATGATCGTATTTTATTTTGCCTAATAATTTACCAAGTTTATTGTACCAGAATGTCTAAAATACATAGCCGAATTTCTTTGTAATCTTTTGTAGAGTTTTCAACAATTTTTTCTTTTCATATTTCCTTTTTATTAATTGGCATAATAATTGCACATATGGCTGGGCGCCATGGCTCATGCCTGTAATCCCAACACTCTGAGAGGCCAAGACGGGTGGATCACCTGAGGTTGGGAGTTTGAGATGTGCCTGACCAACATGGAGGAACCCCCTCTCTACTAGAAACACAAAATTAGCCGGGTGTGATGGCATATGCCTGTAATCCCAGCTACATGGAAGGCTGAGGCAGGAGAATCCCTTGAATCTGGGAATTGGAGGTTGTGGTAAGCCATATTGCGCCATTGCACTCCAGCCTGGGCAATGAGTGAAACTCCGTTTTAAAAATAATAATAATTGCACATATTTATGGGGTACAGAGTGACAGAATGTCACTATATACTATAGTGATCAGATCAGGGTAATCAGAATACCCATCATTTCAAACATTTATCATTTCCTTGTATTAGGAACATTTTAAATTACGTAGAGTAAATAAAGTAAGGCTAGGCATGGCGGCTCATGCCTATAATCCCAGCACTTTGAGAGGTTGAGGCAGGAGAATCACTTGAGGCCAGGAGTTCAAGACTAGCCTTGGCAACGTAGTGAATCCTGTCTTTACTACCAAAAAAAAAACTAGCTAGGCATGGTGGCATGTACCTGTAGTCCCAGCTACTCGAGAGACTTAGGCAGGAGGATCACTTAAGCCTGGGAGTTCGAAGTTGCAGTGTGCTGTAATTGCACCATTGCACCCCAGCCTGGGCAACAGGGTGAGACTCTGTCTCAAAAAAAAAAAAGTTTGGGGGGGGATAAATAATTTATTCTTAATTCCTAAGGTTAAGGATGTTTTACTTCTAGACTCCTTTCTACGAAACCGTTCAAGTTCTGACCATGAAGCTACAGCCATGATGAAAGCTCAGTTTATGAGTCTCTGGGATGGATTGGATACTGATCACAGCTGCCAGGTATTTGAACAAAATCTGCCCTCAACTTGTATTGGTTTTTTTGTTCTTAATAGAAAATTTGGTGGGCTACTTACTATGCTTTTGTACTCTTTTTTTTTTTTTTTTTTTTCATAATGATTTACACTTATGACTAAATGATAAGGATCCAAAAGAATATGGTTTGTATAAGCTTTATCCAATTTGAGGACTTTGTGTCTACCAAAACATTGGTAGGTTGCCTAAATGCCTGAAACAGATGCAACAGAAGAGAAAACACCAGAGTAAAGCTTCTCCTTGGAATTTTCAGAACCTACAGTGCCAAAGAGAGTAAGTGACTAGTGTCTGTGGGTATAGTGTACATTTAAAAAAATATATATTTTCTCTTTTCCTCAACTCTTATTTTTGACTTTTACCATAATTCCTTGTAGTCTTTACTTTCAGTTCTAAGTCACTTCCCTCATTTTCATTTGACAGAGTTCATTAGTAGCTGAAACTGACAACAGTTTCTCACTTCTTGTCACCCATGCCTATGTTTAGGATCCCAGTTTTATACAAGACAGACTTGTATCCTAGGCTTTTTCTCTTCCTCCTGTATGGGCTTTATTTTTC
>NW_022436998.1:7827262-7924326 GCF_009761245.1 Sapajus apella
GGCATGATCTTGGTTCACTGCAACCTCTGCTCTCCAGGTTCAAGCAGTTCTCCTGCTTCAGTCTCAAGTAGCTGGGGTTACAGATGTGCACCACCACACCTGGCTAATTTTTGTAATTTTAGTAGAGACGGCTTTCACTATGTTGGCCAGCCTGATCTCGAACTCCTGAGCTCAAACAGCCTGCCCACTTTGGCCTCCCATAGTGCTGGCATTACAGGCTGAGCCACCATGCCTGACCTATTTCATGTCTTTTTTAACGTGTCTTTCATATTTTCTGTCTTTTTGTGCTGTGTCCTGGATAATTTATTTTCCTTTCTTCTGGTTCATTTGAAGCTCTTCTGCTATCTGACTCTTTCATTGAGCTTATTATTTCAAGTATTATATTTTTCAGTTTTAGAAATTTTTCTAGATTGTTTTTCAAATCTACCAAGTCAGTTTTGATAGGTTCTTGCTTATTACTCATGTTTCTAATTGGATTAGAAAATCAGAACCCTGGCATCAACTAGCTGTGTGACCTTGGCCAAATTTTATAATCACCCTGTATCTGTATAGAGGGAACAATATTTATAAAAAGGGAAGAATAGTACCTACCTCAGAATTGTTTTGAGGAATTAATCTGAGTTAAGTGCATAGGCCCTATTGCCAACCTTAGCTTAATTCCTTTAGTTCTTTGCAAAATTGTCGGTTAATTTAGTTGAGTCTTTTAAATATTTTATTTTTTGTGTTCATGGGGTTTAAGGATCTCTTAACCCCACCACATTACCATAAGTCAAAGTCTGAACATCATTCTCAAGAAGAAAATTAAGTCTCATGTCCTCCTTCTATATTGTGTTTGTGAAAACGTAGTTTTATTATGAGGAATACAGCCTTTAGCTTTTCTGGAATGGTTGGAGAAGAAAGTATAACATAGATAAATTTAGGTAACATTAATAGAAACATTTCCCATTAATAATTGGTTTTTATAAAGCTGTGGGGTTTATCAATGGGACTCATGTACAGGTTGCCAAAAACTATTCCGCCTGAGAAATAATACTTAGAGCATTTAGACAATTGGATAGTTGGCCCATGTAAGAGAAAATATCTTAATATTACATACCCTGTCAGAGCTTGGTGTTCAACTATTTTCAGCAGGTGATATAGAGGCAATTGGATGAAGTATTCTCCAGAGCCACTTCCTCCAGAGCTCCACAGTATGATTCTGGTACAGCATAACTTGCAACAGAGTTCTCAGAACCAAAATTCCTTACTGCGCTAATAGCAATTACTGTTTTTATTATGATGAGTTTTGAGTTGAGAGAGCAAACGAAGATGCTGCTGTTTTATTAAACTGCAGTAACTTTTTAACTTTTATTTGGGGGGGAGGTTAAAGTTGATATTATTAATTTTGAGTAATTATTTTAAACATGTTCTACTTGCATGTGAACCAGTTAGCTCTTCTCTAGAATTGTCTTTTCTATGATTATGGATAGAGCCCAGTACCCTAGCTAGCTTTCTTGTAATATGATATGGTCACCAAGGAAACAGAAATAGAGAATGGCCCAGTGAAACCCATCACTGTTTCTGGAAACCTTAGTAATTGATGACATATTCTTCATCTTGAGAGACATGAGACATAAAAAGATAGTGTTTTTAGGGTATTCATTGATAAAGTTTTGAGATATAAATTTAGGTTTGATTATTTTAAATGTGAAATGATAAAAAATTATCTTCACGTTTTGTTTTAAAGATTCTTTTTTAAAGTTTTATTTTAAATCCAGGGGTACATGTTCACATTTGTTACATAGATGAACTTGTGTCTTGGGGTTTTGTTGTACAGATTATTTCATACCCAGATATTAAGCCTAGTACCCTTTAGTTATTTTTCCTGATCCTCTCCCTCCTCCAGATGAAGCTCAAGTCCATTATTTTTAGCAAATGAATGCAGGAACAGAAAATAAAGATTTCTTAAAAGTTGGAACAACTGGCTGAGTGCAGTGGCTCATGCCTGTAATCCCAGCACTTTAAAAGGCTGAGGCGGGTGGATCACCTGAGGTCAGGAGTTTGAGACCAGCCTGGTCAACCTGGTGAAACCCAGTCTCACCAAAAAAAAAAAAAAACAAAAAATTAGCTAGGCATGGTGGCAGTTGCCTGTAATCCCAGCTGCTCAGGAGGGCTGAGGCAGGAGAATCACTTGAACCCGGGAGGGTGGAGGTTGCAGTGAGCCTAGATTATACCATTGCACTCCAGCCTTGGCAACAGAGCGAGACTCCATCTCAAAATAACGTTTGAACAACTAATACCTAAAAGGAGCATTGATTTTGTTGCTTAAGTAGTAAAAAATTACTGTCACTTCCTGTTTTAAATTGTAGCTCATTTGTATTAAACAGAATTAATATATATGTAAAAGTTCTGGTTTTGCTGAAAATCACTCCTTAAAATTTGCTTCTTTATGTGAAACTACAAGTGATTTCAATCACTGTTGCTTTTTCATCATGAGTATCTGTTATACATACTCAATAGACCATATTTTGCTAGTTTTATTTGGATTCCTTGATTCTGTTTTCTAGCGTTTCATCCTCTGTACTGGTTTTTCAGTTTTGTTTTGTTTTGTTCTATATTTTTTCAAATGTTTTCCATTTTCCTTTTTTTTTTCCCCCAAATATTGACTCAACCACAATGCCTTTTGTGGTTTTTTTTTCCGTATTCATTATCTTAAATATTTAGTTCATTCGCTTACTTTTAAGGTTTGTTTTAAATTTGGAAGAAATTTTTTCTTTTTTATTAATTTTATTGAGTTGTAGAAAGTCAATAAAGAGGATGGGCATAATGTTTCACATTTGTAATCCCTGCACTTTGGAAGGCCAAGGCGGGAGGATCTCTTGAGCCCAGAGGTTTCAGACCAGCATAGGCAATATGGTGAAACCTCATCTTACTAAAGACAGAAAAATTAGCCAGGCACAGTGGTATGTGCCTGTAGTCCCCAACTACTCAGAAGGCTGAGGCAGGAGGATTGCTTAACCCCATGAGATTGAGGCTATAGTGAGCTATAAGGGCAACACTGCACTTCTACCTGGGAGACAGAGCAAGACCCTGTCTACAAAAAAAGAAAAAAAAAAAAAGAAAAAAAAGAAAAATAGGTATGAACATTAATATTTTGATTTTAGGACCACTTAACACAAATACAAACTATGCTGTGTGGTGAAACTATTTTTCAAACATGTTTATATTTTCTTCCTCTAGGTGGCAAACTCTCACAGTTAATTGAAAGTAATTGGGCTTTGAGGCTCCTGAATGTCATTCAATATAGAGTAGAGGTAGAATATAAGATTTGAATTATTTCAGAAATGTAAAACCTGTTAGGGAGAAATAAGATGATGTTAGAGTAATGTGTTTCCATGGAATACCATTAAATTTCATTTTGGATAGCAGATGTGTATTGTTACTGGGTTATACTGAAGTATCAACAGTAAAGGTAATATTGATGTCCTTCAGAAATTATCTTGTTTTATGTATCTTTATTTATATTTATGTTTATTTTTAGAGTTCCTTTTTTTTTTTAAAATCTCTACATCCTTTATAAGTAAGTGACATAGACCCAGAAGTTGGCAGGACTGCCAGCATTTTTAAAAAGAATTCTTCCCAGCATTTTGATGTTTGCTTATACTCTGTTATCTTTAAAGTTTGATTACTTGAGATTTTATTTAGCATTGAAAGGATATCACCTGAAGTGCTGATAGTACCATGAGATGATGATGTGAAATATAGAGAAAAAGTACACAATATCTATTACAGTTACCATAATCTTCAGACTTAAGGGGAAATGATTCTTTCCATAATATTATTATTTAAGGACTTGAACTGTCCCCCCACACTTCCAAACTGTATACCCAAGCTATAAAATAATGGCTTTCAGTCATTCAGCATATATTCATTAAGCAAACATATATTGCAAAATACAATATTTTTTTAAAAGCAAATTTTTGTAATTCCTGAGTAGCTATTTGCAACTGAACATTACATATTTTAATTACTAGAAAGACATCAAATGAAATGCATTAGTTTTCCAGTTTTGCTGTTATTTGATCTATTTAGGATTAACTTCAATTTTTACATATAAATAGTTGAATAATAGTGAATTAAAATCAGATTTCTTACAAAGGATTTAGTTAAAATACCACTTAATTTTTTAAACCAAGCTCTAGTAATAACATTCTCAAAGCAGTATAATTGATATATTTAATACCTTCTGTTTTCTTTATATACTTAGGTCATAGTAATGGGAGCTACCAATCGTCCTCAGGACCTTGACTCGGCTATAATGAGAAGAATGCCTACAAGATTTCATATCAACCAGCCTGTAGGTGGTCTTGATTGATATTATGAAGAGTTAAATATTCACCTTTTTATAGGTCTTTACCTTTAATTTTAAGAACAAATATTTTGTTATATAGGACTTATTTATGACAAGGAAGGAATGGGGCAGACACCCTGATGGTTGCTGCTTTGTCCTTTCCACTCTTTCTTATTTCTATCTTAAGATTAGTGTTACTTGCTTCTCTTCAAAGTATATATGTAGTTACCTCAAGTTTGCTTGGCTATTTTAGTGATTTACTTTAGGATGTAGGAAGTTATCTATATAGGAAGATACATAAGACAATCTAAATTATAGTTTGAGTTTAGCATAGAATAAAATTGGAGAAATTTGGCTTAAAGAATTGTTCTGTTTAGAACGCCTGGCATGAAGAACAACTGGGATTTATTTGATTGATTATTTACAGATGTAGTCAGTGCATCCCTGCTAGGATTAATGATTCCAGTGGATATCATAGTTTATAAGAATGCAGATGTTTAGATGGTGTTAAACTAGTTCTGCCTTCTTTCTAGCATTTTTTGTTAGTTAAGAAGTACCCTCTAGTATATGATTATGACTTACCAGTACATTATAATTTTTGCACAGATCTTGAGATCTTGAATTCTGTCTGCCTTCAGATTGCAAAAGAAAGAACAGGTTTTATTAGTAGAAAATATGTTCCATACAATCAGCATGTTACATGTGTTGCCATTTAGAGGGACTTACTGTAATTCCATTTTTAATCTGGCTAAAAATCATTTGTCCCATTTATAGTCTGTAATTTCTCAGATTGGTTTTTGTTAGTAAACTTGATAGTTATGGCCTCTATAAAATTACTCTGATCAACTCTTTACTATAGCTACAACTTTAATAAAGTGGTTAAGTATGTGCATATTCTTGGAAAATTTACCCAATGAAGATTTTAAAACCTGTAGGAGACTATAAAATTTATTTAGTATGACTGATTTTTTTTTTTTTTTTTTTTTTGGAGACAGAATCTTGCTCTGTTGCCCAGGCTGGAGTGCAGTGGTGTGATTTTGGCTTATTGCAATCTCTGCCTCCCAAGTTCAAGCGATTTGGCTCCCTTGCCTTCCTCGCCTCCCAATAAACTGGGATTATAGGTGCCCACCACCATGTCCAACTAATTTTTATATTATTAGTAGAGACAGGGTTTCACCGTGTTGGCCAGGCTGGTCTTGAACTCCTGACCTCAAGTGATCTGCCTGCCTCAGCCTCCCAAAGTGCTGGGGTTACAGGCATGAGCCACTGCCCAGCCTAGTATGACTAATACTTATTGAGCATTAATATGTGTTGGACACCTGCTAGGGTCTGGTGAATGGAACATGGGCCTGGTCCTCAAAGAACTTGTTTTGAAGAGGCAGACACAGAAATAAACAATGTAAAATATGCTTTATTAAGGTATGTTTAAAGAGCCATGAGAGTCTGAGATGACGAAAACTAATATTCTGTCAGGGAAGTCCATGGAATTTATAGAATCCTGCTGGACCTTGAAGGATGGTGGGAATTTGACAGGCATATGAGACAAGGGAGGGCTTTTCTGCCAGAATGAACACAGGCAAGAAGTTGTGGAAACCCTGTTTAGTGGTGGGTTCTAGGGTTAGTTTGATGAGAGCACCAAGGAATATAGATGGAGAGGAGGCTGGAAAGGTAGACTGCTTCTAGGTTTAGGTGAACTTTATGTGCTTTGTACAAGAATTTTGATTTTATTTTGTAAGCAAGATATCAGAACATTTTTCAAAAATTTGTTTACCTCATTGGTTCTGAAGATTATTTATAGAATCTCTGTCACTAAGCCAATAGTACAATGGACAATTAAGGTTTTTTTATTTTTATTTTTAAAGACAGAGTCTTGCTCTGTTAGCAGTACAATTGTAGCCCGCTGTAGCCTTGACTCTTGGGCTCAAACAGTATTTCCATCTCAGCCTCCTGAGTAGTTAGGACTGTAGACGTGTACCACCACATTTGGCGAATTTTTGAATTTTTTTATAAATGGGGGTCTCACTATGTTGCTCAGGCTAGTCTCAACTCCTGGCCTCAAGGGATCCTCCCACCTTGGCCTCCTAAAGTGTTAGGATTACTGGCATAAGCCACTGTGCCTGGCCAGCTAAGGTTTTTGATGTACAGTAGAATAGAACATCAGATACACTAACATGGAAAGTAGCCAGTATTAAAGTTGTAAATTTAATATATCGTGTGAGTAATCAAAATGGGTTGTAACAGGTTTTATCAAATTTATTATAAATTTGTATAGTGTTAACATAGAAGTAGAAACTTTGTAAACTCCTTTTTATTCCATTTTTAGTGAACACACACACATTATAGGTTAGTTTTTTTTTCTTATGTAACTACGATGTCAAAGTGTATGGTTAATCTTAAAACTTTTCTCCAAGTGAAATGTTTAACAAAAAGTATTTATTGGTGATCACACAACATATCAAATTAACCTTCCTACTTAACACACTTGAATTACTGAAAGAACAGGATTTGGTTTGTTTTTTAGGTAATTCGATGTGGTAGTCATTGTAAGTAGCTCTGTTTTGTCAGTGTTTGTGGGAATAGGGATAAGTTCAGCCATGATAGTTTTAAAAAGCATCTATATTGACTATATAGCTGTGGGATTCTTTAAAAGGAGCTAAATGTGGTTTGTATTTATTGTATAATGTAAAAATAGGAATTGTCACTGGGGGAAAAGCATACAAACATGTAAACAAATATATCATCAGCACTAAATAAAAATTCACTAATATAAGTTAGTGGTCAAAAGTTATATGTTGAAATGGAGGAACTCAGAGGTTACTGTTGCCATCTCTTTGAATTATTCATATAAATTTTATGGTAGTGATGAGTTTTTAAGAGTTTCCTACATGAAGGGGAAATAATAAAGATTGCTAAACTATAGAGGAAAGACATTATAGTCATAAATATTCATTTAGTTATTAAAGATTAAAGATGTGTTATTTCCCAGACATTGTACTAGGCACTGGGGATAAACAGTAAGAAGATACAGTTCAGTAGGAAAACCACAAATAATTACTCTACAGTCTTGAATCTAGACCTTGCTTTGACCTCATCAGAGTTTCTGTCATTTCCTGTAAGTACTGAGAGATATTTTAGAAGGGACAAAATATTAGGAACACTAATTGATCTTTTTTTAAAAAAAGATCTATTAACTGGAAATTATCCTGCTTTTAGGCTTTAAAACAGAGAGAAGCAATCCTGAAACTCATCTTGAAAAATGAAAATGTAAGTAGAAGATTACAATTTTTCCCCATCCTATAAATATGATGTTCATAAAGTTATTTTAGAGAAAAATGAGGAAGGAATCTGAGAATGATATACCCCACGTTCCCCAGCCCCTGCAGCCACAGACTGGTACTGGTCCATGGCCTGTTAGAAACTGGGCCGCACAGCAGGAGGTGAGCTGTGGGCTAGAGCTCCACTTCCTTTCACATCAGCAGTGGCACTAGATTCTCATAGGAGCGCAAATCCTATTGTGAACTGTGTATGTGAGGGATCTAAGTTGCTCGCTTCTTATGAGAATCTAATGATAAATGTAATGCACTTGAGTCATCCCAAAGCCATGCCCTTCTTCTCCACTTCTCTGGGTCTGTGGAAAAATCATTTTCCACGAAATTGGTTCCTGATGCCAAAAAGGTCGGGGCACTGATATACCTTTCAACTTGACCTGAATCCTCTTGGTTGCTTATGTAACTCAGTAACTATGGTATATTTGAGTTAAAGATACTTTTCATATGTTTTTAGAGCGATGCATTTTTGTATCTGTACATTAAAATGCTCTGATATTTTCAGACTATTCTCTGATTTTATGTAAGATACATTTGTTTTTCTACAGATTTTGTTGTTGTTGATTTTTACTTAATTGCATATTTTAACCTTTCCTGTGGTCCTGAAAATTGCAATATTTTTTGAAGTTTAAATTTAAGAAGTTATGATTAATCAAAATCTTCAATAGCTTTTGTGTTTAAGGATTTCTTTAAATGGGTTAATATGGTCACATGGTTTAAAAATTAAAATAGTATATTTAACAATATACAGAGAAAAATCTTCTTCCCTCATATTTACCTGTATATATTTCTTTCTTTCTTTCTTTTTTCTTTTCTTTTTTTTTTTTGAAGCAGAGTCTTACTCTGTAGCCCAGGCTGGATTGCAGTGGCGTAATCTTGGCTCACTGCAACCTCTGCCTCCAGGTTCAAGTGATATTCGTGCCTCAGCCTCTAAAGTAGCCAGGATTATAGGCATGTGTTACCACACCCAGCTAATTTTTGTATTTTTAGTAGAAATGGGGTTTCACCATTTTGGCCAGGCTGGTCTCAGTCTCCTGGCCTCATATGTGATTTCTCTTTTATTTATTTTTTACATGAAATATTAATAAAACATGCACACTGTTCTATGCATTGCTTTTTTTTACTTGTCTATGAGATCTTTCCATATTAGCATCTAGTTTCCTTATTCTATTGTCTCTGTTTTTGCACTACCATAGGATTCCATTGCGTGGACATTGTGTAATTTAGTTAATCAATGCCATATTGAAGGACATTTGGATTGATTCTGGTCTTTCACTGTTACAAAAATGCTGTATTTAATAACCTTGTGTGTATGTCATTTCATACGTGTGCAGGAATATTAGTAGAGTGAATTATCCAGGATTGGAATTGCTAGATCAAAAATTAGAGTGTTTATAATTTTGGTAGCTATTGCCAACTGGTTTACTTATATTCCTGTAATAAAGAGTGCCTCTTTTCCTAAAGTCTTGCCAACAGAATGTTATGGAACTTCATGCCAACATGATAGGTAGAAAATGGTTATCTCTTTGTTGTTGTTTTTTTTTTTTTTGGAGATAGCATCTCTCTCTGTTGCCTAGCCTAGAGTGCAGTGGTGTGATCAGTGCTCACTGCAGCCTCAAACTCCTAGGCCCAAGGAAACCTCCTGCCTCACCCTCCCAAGTAGCTAGGACTAGGAATGTACCACTAAGCCTGGCTCATTCATTCATTCATTCATTCATTTTTCATGGGATCTTACTGGGTTGCCCAGGCTAGTGTTGAATCCTGGACTCAAGCAATCATCCTGCCTTGGCCTCCCAAGGCTGGAATTACACACATGAGCCACTGCACCTGACCAAAAATGGTTCTCTCATTAAAGTTTTAATTTGCATTCTTTAATTTGCAATGAATATTGTATGTTTAAGAACCATTAGAATTTTTTTTCTGTGAACTGTGCATTCATATATATTGTCCATTTTCCTATTGTAGTACTCCTTTTTATAATAAATCTGTAAGAATTCTTGTGTATTATGGAGATTTACCCTTGGTATGATTGGAGAATATAGTTTTTTTATTTTATTGGGGTTTTCTTCACCCCCTTTATGGCTTCTGGATTTTGAATATAAATTTAAAGGCCTTTCCCACTCTTAAGTTTATAAAAGAATTTTCCACACTTTCTAAGCTCTTGCTACCTATTTTCCCAAAACTCAATAACTACATATAATTGAATAACATGGTATTCTTCTTTATCCCAAACTTGATATGTAAATCACTGTTAGAACTCACTGCATAAGCTAATGAATCAAATAGATTCTGATAGTGAATAGGCCTTAGTAGAGATGCTACTTTTATCAAAATACTTGTATTTGTATGATTTCCCTCCTTCCTTGAATCACTATAAATCCATGGCTAATTCTTCTCCAGCCATGTCCTACTTCCACACTTCCTATATTTTTTCATGATATCTCATCTGTAAATATTTTAGTTTTATCTCTAAAAGGATTCTTTTATTTTTAACCTAGCCTCATTGCCATGTTATACTTATCAAACAATTGAGAATAAGTCATTATTTTCATTAGTCTATGTACAAGTCTCTGATTATCTCTTTCTAAATGTCTTTATTTTTTTAACCATGTATTTGTTTGACTCAAGATCCATATAAATTTCCTAATTTGCAGTTATTTGATAGTTTTTATGTTTCTTTTAATTTTTAGGTTATAGGTTCCTTCCTCATCTTGCTTCCTCCCCCCGGCCCACCCTTTTAAAATTATTTACTGAAGAAACTAGGTTGAGTTTGTCCTGAATTTGTCCACAGTCTGGGTTTTGCTGATTGCAGAGGAGGAGTTGTTCCTCTGAAATTGGTAGTTGGATCAAGAGACCAGATGAGGTTCAGGTTGGTGGGGAGGAGACACAGGACTATGTTTAAATCTTTAACATAGTTGGAGCTTATCTAGATAGATGATATGCAATATGAATCCAGCTTTGGTTTTGTTTTTCTAGATGGATACCTAGTTGTCCCAACACCATTTTTTTGTGTGTGTGACAGTCTTGTTTTGTCACCCAAGCTGCAGTGCAGTGGCATGATCTTGGGTCACTGCAACCTCTGCCTTCCAGGTTCAAATGATTCTCATGCCTCAGCTTCCCGAGTAGCTGAGATTACAGGCACACGCCACCACACCCGGCTAAATTTTGTATTTTTTAGCAGAGATAGGGTTTCACCATGTTGGCCAGGCTGGTGTCAAAGTACTGAGCTCAAGTGATCCACATGCCTCAGCCTCCCATAATACTGGGATTACAGGCATGAACCATCATGCCTGGCCCATTTTTTTTCCTCACTAGAGATGCCACTTTTATCAAATTCTCATATGTATTGGCTGTGTTTCTGGAGTTTAAATTCAGGTCTTTGTCTTTTGTGTCTTTATGCACCAGTATCATACTGTTTTAATTATTGAGGCTTTTTAAGTTTTAATATCTGGTGTTTCTGGTGAATTCTCATTATAAGAGAATCTTTTTGATGTTGAACTTTTCTGCCCAAAGTCATATATGTCTTTCTGAGTTGTTTACTTTTGTGTTTTTCAGTAGTGTTCTAATGATTTATTTGTTTGTTTATATTTTTTATTTTGTTTTGAGACGGAGTTTCACTCTTGTTGCCCAGGCTGGAGTGCAGTGGCACGATCTTGGCTAACCTCAACCTCCACTTCCTGGATTCAAGCGATTCTCCTCCGTCAGCCTCCCAAGTAGCTGGGATTACAGGCATGTGCCACCACGCCTGACTAATTTTTATATTTTTAGTAGAGACAGAGTTTCTCCATGTGTTGGTCAGCCTGGCCTCAAACTCTGAACCTCAGGTGATCTGCCCACCTTGGCCTCCCAAAGTGCTGAGTTTATAGGTATTTTATTTATTTTTTAAAGAGATAGGGTATCTTAGCAAGCAGTGTTCCATGGAAATTAGAGAGAGAGAGAGATAGGATCTTACTTTGTTCTCTGTTTAGTGTGAGTTTTTTTTAGGATCTCACTGTATTACCCAGGCTGAAGTGCTGTGGTGTGATCATAGTGCACTGCAACCTTGACCTCTTGGGCTCAAGTGACCCTTCCACCTCAGCTTCCCAAGTAGCTAGGACGATAGGCATGCTCTACCATGCCCAGCTAGTTGTGTTTTTAAAATTTTTTTTGTAGAGAAAGGATCTCTCTCTGTTACCCAGGCAGGTCTTGAACTCCTGGCCTCAAGCTATCCTCCTGTCCTGGCCTCCCTAAGTGCTAGGATTATAGGCAGGAATCACCATTCTAGGCCTATTTTCTTAAAATATATCAAAATAACTTATAGTGTATGCAAAAGTTTAAAGAACCTAGAAAATTACAAAGATTAAATTAGTGGTTATGAATCATTTGTGGCGGGGAGCATGTCATAGAGCCCTTTAAGAATGAGATAAAAGTAGTCTTTTCTAAGAAAACTACATTATGTACATGAAATATGTATAGTTTCAGAGAAATTCCTAAAATCCTCCATGTTTTTAGGTAAGGAACTTTGTTTCTAGATAAGAAATCAGTAACTTATATTTTGCCTTTTAATTGAATTTTCGATAACTCTTTCATAGAAACATTGTGTAATCCTGGCACTTTGGGAGGCCAAGGCACCAGAGGTCAAGAGTTCAAAACCAGCCTGGCCAACATGGTGAAACCCTTTCTCTACTGAAAATATAAAAAAACTTGCTGGGCATGGTGGTGGGTGTCTGTAATCCCAGTTACTCGGGAGACTGAGGCAGTAAAATCGCTTGAACCCAAGAGGCAGAGGTCGCAGTGAGCCAAGGTTGTACCACTATACTCCAGCCTGGGCAACAGTGAGACTCTGTCTCAAAAAAAACATTGTGTAGTTGTAGTGCTGTTTAGATAAAACACAGTTGGTAAACCTTTAACTTTCACACTGGTGAAAAGTTTAGAGAAGAAAATAAAGGGGATAGTTAACAAGTTCTATTGAATTAAGACGGCTCTGGTATGGCTAGAAGTTTAACAGATATTAGAAGGTAGTTACTGACAGTTTTGCAGAATTCAAGTTAACCAATGCAGTTATTTAATTTAAACCATTTTAATGAAGGATCCTACTGCATGACTAGAAGTTTATGACAGTTTTGAAATATAATATGGTCTAGTGTAGCTGGAGAAGATGCAGATGATTTACATATAGCTGATTAATGTGAATACAAGTGATGAAATTTAAACCCCTTTTTTTGTAACATAGCCATAATTTACACAGGTTATTAAGTTTTCACATGTAAACTTAAGAAGTTACTCATGTCAGTGCTGGGCATGGTGACTCATGCCTGTAATCCTAACACTTCAGAAGGCCATGGTGGGAAGATCACTTGAGGCCAGGAGTTTGAGACAGGTCTGGACAACATGAGGAGACCTCATCTCTACAAAGAAATTTTAAAAATTGGGTGTGCCTGGCTACTCAGGAGGCTGAGGCAGGTGAATCACTTGAGCTCAGAAGTTCAAGGCTGCAGTAAATGCACCACTGGTAAAGTAAATGCATTTCAGCCTGGGTGGCAAGGCAGCAAGACCCTGCCTCTAAAAAAAATAATAAAATAAGAGAAAGAAGAAATTATGCATGTCTCTAAATTTTAGTATTTAGTATTCTGCTTTCTTAAACAGTACTGTCTTTGTAAATTCTTTTAGAATTATATTTTTCATGGATACAGAGAAAATTTTTTTTTTGAGATGGTCTCCATTTTGTCACCCAGTCTGGAGTGCAGTTGCATGATCTCAGCTCACTGCAGCCTTCCTGGGCTCAAGTGATCCTCCCACCTCAGCCCCATGAGTAGCTGGGACTACAGGTACATGCCACCACACCCAGCTAATTTTTTGTATTTTTGGTAGAAATGGGATTTCACCATGTTGCCCAGGCTGGTCTAGAACTCCTGAGCTCAAGAGATCCACCCATCTCAGCCTCCCAGAGTGCTAGGATTACAAGCATGAGCCATCACGCCTAGCAGATACAGGGAATGTTTAGCATTCTGTTTCTTATTAATGAAAGCACAAAGTATGTCTCTAATTTGTTTTATGTTGCAAAATGTGAATGCTCTCTGGATAATTGCTGACATGAGAACATCTCGTCATTTCCCACTAGTTGGTATTTATATGCTGAAGGCTTACTCTACTTCTATAATATCTGAAGAAAATTCATTTAATTTTGTTAAAATGCCTCAAATCAGTATCACATATATTTATTTAGTAAACGGAGCACTGTCACGCTTATAAATTGTGGAGTTGAATAAGGGTTTTTTAAGTCACATGAACTTCCAGACTTTGAGTTCTTCTCTGAGTAAAAGATTGAAGGTTTTGAAATGATACTGTGTTCTACTCTTTTGCAATTCTTTATTGATAGGTACTCCTTAACATGGTTTGTTTATTTTAAGATAATGGAGTGATTTTGGCTTAAGGTTTTAAGTATAAAAAGAATTAGCACTGATAAAATTTATATACTATAAAAGTATTTTGTCTGACTAAGAGGTAGCTCCTGAATTTACTTTTATATGATATAGCAGAAATTTTTTTTTTTTTTTTTTTTGAGATAGACCTGAGGGTCTCCTGCATTCTAACTGACCAGCCTGGTCATTCTAGCCAGACCGGAATGCAGTGGTACAATCCTAGCTCACTGTAGCCTTAAACTCTTTGGCTTATGTGATCCTCCTGCCTCAGCCTCCTGAGTAGCTAGACACACCCAGCTAATTAAAAAAATTTTTTTTGTTGAGTTGGGGTCTGTATTAGTCCATTCTCAAATTGCTGTAAAGAACTACCTGAGACCGGATAATTTATGAAGAAAAGAGGTTTAATTGACTCACAGTTCCATAGGCTATACAGGAAGCATGGCTAGGAGGCCTCAGGAAGCTTAAAATCATGGTGGAACATGAAGGGGAAGCAAGCACATATTACCATGGCAGAGCAGGAGAGAGAAAGAGAGAGTGAAGGGGGAAGTGCCATACACTTTTTAAGCCATCAGATCTTGAGAGAACTCACTATCATGAGAACAAGGGGGAAATCTTCCCCCATAATCAGTCACCTTCTACCAGGTCCTTTTCCCAATATTGGGAATTAAATTCAACATGAGACTTGGGTGGGGACACAGAGCCAGACCATATCAGGGTCTCATCATGTTGCCCCGGCTGGTCTTGAAATACAATTATAAATGTAAAATGCTTAGAGTACAGAGATGTTATTTAAAAGTATACTATTAATGGTGGATATAATCATAAACAACTGCACATAAGTAAGTGCCATTCTTTCAAGCTGTTTTAAAGTCTGTTAACTTATTCTGCTATTGCTGCTTATACTCAAAACCTTTTTTAACTTGGGAATTGCCTTCAGAGTTGCCTATTGAAAAGAGTTCTCATTATTTCATGGTTAATCTAAAAGCTATTATCTTACAACAAAATGAGCTACTTTAAGAGTGCTTGCTATGTGCCAAGCATTTTGGTGAGCTATACGTTGTTTTATTTAATCCTCATTTCTCTAAGGAGTACATATTAGTCCTATTTTACAGCTGAGGAAACTGAAACCCAGAGAAGTTATGTAATAACTTGCCCAGGATTACACAAAGACGTGATGGAGCCTTCTGTTAACCATTAGGGTATGGTACCTCTTAATTAAATCTTGCTCCCCCAGTGACTGGAATCTTCTTTTCTTTGTTTTCTTATACTTGATTGGTTCATCTAACTGTATCATCTTGTTAGGCACAAGATTTGTGAGTGGGTAGAACATAGGGTGGCCCAACAATGGAGTGATCAAAAGATAGGAGGAAGTGTTGGATGTTTAACATCTCAGAGTATAGTTTGAAAAGCCTTTTAAAGTAGTATATTAAATGTATGACATATTTCAAACATATAAACAAATAGCCTTATTGTCTTCTACCCATATTTAATAGGTAATTTTAATATATTTCCACATTTGTTTCATATCTTTTTTATTTAATTAAGTACAGCATTAAGCAACCACTGGCCACCTCCCACTATCACCATCATTGGTAACCTGCTGTCCAGGAGTTGGTAGAGTGTATCAATCCCGTGAATATATGTGAACAGATGCCTCATAAATGTGTATAGGTATATGTTATTTCTACTCTTTTACAAACAGTAGAAAAATAGATTCTTGTATATGTTTGTCTCCTTAAGGACATGCGATAAGAGTTTTGCATTCACAAAAAATTAAAAACTACAAAGGAAAGAGAATAGAGAAGTCTGACTAGAATCAGACTTAAAGCTTGTATGTCACGGGATAACACGAGCAAACTGAAAAAACAAGCCACAACGAAAATATTTGCAACCCTATATCCATCAAAGGACTAATATCTAAATTATGTACATGTATGTACATTAAATCACAGGTGCTGTCACCAGTCCTAACAACTCACTGATGTGGCAGCACATGAGACATATGTTAAAAATCTTCTAGTATTGTGAATTTGTCCATTTTTATATGTAATTATGTAAATTTTTGCTGTATATGTTTTGATGCCATGTTACATGTATGTCTACAAGTACAGAATTGTTATGTTTTTCTAGTGAAATTTTTTCATTTTATAATGGCTTTTATTCTCAGTTATGCCTTTTGACTAAAAATCGGATGTAACTAGATTTTCTTTGTTTTTATTTCAAATGTAACACAAAGTCTGTTTTTTTACCCTTCAGCATAAGTATGTCTATTTTAAACCTAAAATAGCTACATTTTGGGTTTTTTTTAATAAAATCCTTTACCAGCCCAGTTTAGTCTGTTTGCATTTGTGTTGATGATTCATAAATTTGGATTCATTCATTATTATTTTAATGCTTTCCATGTGTTATGCATTTTCTTTACTTTATTGTCCCCCTCTAGTCCTGAGTTCATTAATACTACTCTTGTATTCTTTTTTCTGTTTTTCTCCCTTCGTCTGTTGGTTCAGAAATTAGACATTCTTTCTCTCCTTAGTGGTACCTTTGTTTTTTGACATACATAAATAAAGTCTAAGTTAATAATATTTGTACCCCCTTTTTAATGCTGTAATTGTTAAAAGAATGCCTTAATGTAGATGTCTCCTCTGTCTTACATGTTCTTGTTGTTTAGCATTTTAGCTCCACTTGGTTTCTGTGCCCCATATGATTATAATTACTATAATAGTGATTATTACTACTATTTATATAGCTAAAGTTTATTTAGATTTATCTGTGTGTTTACCATTTGCTTTGCTTATCATTGCTGCTTGCACTCCTGCCCTCTGGGTTCAGTTTTCTTTTTATCAAAAAGTATACGCTTTATCTTCCTGTAACCCTCATGTCTAGGAATGAGAGAGCACTGTCTCAGTTGCAGAGCTGGCAGTATTGTCTCACCTTCAAATCTCTTTTCCTTGTGTAGTATTGCTGTTCTTTCTTAAACACTGTGTCTTCCACAAATACAAATGGGAATTTAGTAAATATAATACAAATACAAATGGGAATTTAGTAACTATAAGGTGGTATTTCACATCAGAGGGGGAAAGTAAATGTTGCTGTGACAAGTGATGAGCTAAATAGGGGAGAAATATAGCTGGACCTCACTGTATTGTGTTCAAATCCTGGCTCTGACCTTGTTTACACCTCCAGGTCTCATGATTCTTATCTGAAAATGAAATTGATAGTTTCTGAGAAGATTAAATTAGAATAATACATATTAAGTGCTTACCCCAGTAAATGAGACATAAGAATTAATTACTAGATAGTAGTCATAGGTTTTTTTCTTGCGTGTTTTCGCTTCTTAATCTGTACATAATTTTAATGTGATTAGACTCTCTCAAGTCTGTTATGTGGCTAGAACAGCCATTTAGTTGGCTTTACGGTAAGCTGATGTTGGGGAGCAAAAGTATAGGTACTAAATTCATATTGAGATAATAGAATACCTAGTATTACCGTTAAAATGAATGTTAAGAGGTTTTTTTTGTTTGTTTGTAATCGACTCTGGAGTTAATGATGTAGGCTGTTTGCCAAGTACTGTATGTTGAATATATTACAGAAAAATGTCACCTTGGTACCTTCTTGAGAGACATCAAAGTGAGTCCAATAGTGTTTGAATGTCAGTTCTTCCCCATCACTCTACAGTGTATCTAGTAAGAATTGTCTTAATCATAAAGACAAGTAATGAAAATGATTTCTAACTTCTAAGCTTTTATGGTTTAAAAAAAAGCTTCTATAAACTAAATATACTTTAATATTTCTCCTCCCATGCTGTTATAATATGCTTAATTTTCTTTAAAATGGGTGTTTGGTAGTGTCATTTGCAATATATTTATTTTTGTTTTCTAAGCATGTTTTTATATTTGTTTAAGGTGGACAGGCATGTAGACCTGCTAGAAGTTGCCCAGGAAACGGATGGGTTTTCAGGAAGTGACCTAAAAGAGATGTGTCGAGATGCTGCCCTCCTCTGTGTTAGAGAATATGTTAATTCTACAGCAGAAGAAAGGTATGTTATTTTGACTTGATTTTTAATTCTTGTGAAAACCTTTTAGAGCTTTTAGGTTAGTTTCTTTTATTTTGCTTTATATTAGAAACACTGCTTATGAAATAAAAGGTCAATTTGAATGATCACCACCACCCTCAACTTTGTTTATTGCCATTTTTCCAAAGCAGAGTTCTAAAAATGAAGCAGGGCAGAATTGTGGGAAGGGTCTAGAATGAAGGAGGAAAAAAACTGAATTTCTTCTGATGATCCATGGAAATTTCACATGTAAATGTGAGGGGAGTTAGAGGTATTGAGGACTAGACCTCAACTTGTTAATGAAAATGTATTTACTAAACAAAGAAACCATTTATCACTGCAGCAAATTTTACTTGAAACCAGTTCCAATAATTGAGCTCTGGTGAACCATGTCCTTTAAGGAAGTTTCCTAAAAGGCCACTTGTCCAGAACCAATGTTATACTGCATTTCTTTTCAGAATATTGTCCTTCAGATGGACCTTCTAACAATTTCTGTGATTGTTGGTGAACCCCAGTGTACTTCTATGGGTTTTGTTAAAGGAATTCAACAACTTTTACCCCTTTGTTTCTTGGTCTCCCTTCCTAGGGTTTTCACTCCTTGCCTGTGGTATTCATATATTTAGTTACAGTGTGTTGCCGTAGCAAGCTTCCCGAAACATGTTTTGCGGGGCTGTTTTGGTGTAGAAAGGTCTGCGTGAATGCTACTGTGTCAACCAGTAGCTATGTGTGCAGTGGTTCTGGACTCATCATCATTAGTGCACTCTCAGAATCTACCTTCCAAAGGTTTTTACTTTTATTTTATTTTTGGAGACGGAGTTTTGCTCTTTTGTCCAGGCTGGAGTGAAGTTGTGCAATCTTGGCTCACTACAACCTCTGCCCTCTGGGTTCAAGCAGTTTTCCTCCCAAGTAGCTGGGATGATAAGTACCTGGTTAATTTTTGTATTTTTAGTAGAGATGGGTTTTCGCCATGTTGACCAGGCTGGTCTTAAATTCCTGACCTCAGATGATTGACCTGCCTCAGCCTCCCAAAGTGCTAGGATTACTGGCATGAACCACAGCTCTTGGCCAGGTTTTTATTCTTAAATATAAGATTAGGAGGAGAAGTAACCAACCTGTTAGTAAATTTTGCTTATGTAAATTGCACTAATAATGAAAGATCTGTTTTTTTTTTTTTTTTCCTGCCTCAAAGCCCTGAAAACTTTATTTCAATATGAAAAGCCTGGCTAGTTTTATATTGCATACTGAATTTCATATTTTATAATTTTATATTTCAGTATGAAAAATCTGGATGGACTTGGGCTATCATAACTTTTTCCTGAATGTTTTTAAATTACAAAGGAGCCATAATATTCTGAATTTTGTTTCTCATTAAAGTAGGGAGGATTTGGATTAGTTGGCTTTTATTGATAGTGAAGAACTTTACTCTCAATTTGTAAAAAACAAAACATGCATGTAAGTATAAAGCTAGGAATGCTACTTTTTAATTCCATTTTTTATGGGAATAACTTGATTTTTTAAATTGGAATTATAGTCCCATTTCAATAAACTATATAACATTTTTTACCTTATGTGAATATTCTGTACATATATTCTAGATATGAGGTCTTTGATTGTAGCCAGTCATTTTAGCTTCCTACTACTTAGCAGTCAGTGCTTTTAAAAAATTCCTTATGATTTCTGTATGAGTAGATAATTCCTGGAAGAATTTATATGAAGCTGTTCATTGTGGTTGTCTTTAGGGTCTTGAATGGTAAAGAGATTCCATTGTTATACCCTTTTCTACATTTGAAAACAAAATTCTTTTTTTACCACATGCATCTCTTTTAAATCTTGGTAAAGTATTTTAGGGAGGTGTATTCTAAAGTTATTTGAGTATTTGATGGTTTTGTTTGCATTTTAGCCATGATGAAGATGAAATCCGGCCTGTTCAACAGCAGGACCTGCATCGGGCGATTGAAAAGATGAAGAAATCAAAGGATGCAGCATTTCAGAATGTTTTAACACATGTTTGTTTAGATTAAGAGTAAAGATCATTTGTACAGTTCAGTGATCTAGTTTGGTGTGTCCTCTTATCAGTTAGTGGAAATAGAATGGAAGGAGTGCTCTTTAAACAATGAGGGAGCTTAATGTTTATGGTTTTATACTCTGAATTCTAAGTTATTGAGTTACAGTTTTTACATAAATGGGATTACTGTTTGTCAAAAATCATGAGGAGGAACAGTTGAATCCAGCCTGAACTTGGGTGCTTGTGTTTGACCTCTTTAGCCATATGTTGTACAGCCTTATAGAATCTAAGCTGGTCTTAAAAGTCATAAATGATTCATTGGGTCATTAGTGAGGAATGGGGATGTGGTTAGGTGCTGGTTCCTAGACATGTGAGTACGTGTTTGTGTGTGTGTGCGTATGTGTGTGTATATTAAATGTATATATCCACACATTTTATATTGACATTCTGTAGATATGTTTGAATACAGAACCTTTTTTTTACCCTAACTACTGAATCCCAGAGTACCAAATAATATATAGTAAAACTAAGGTTTAACGTTGTGTCAAAAAGGTACAGTGATTCAGCCATTTCCGTTTGTCATTTGTTTCAGTCTTTTTTAAGTTGGATGTTTTTCTTTCTGCAGTTGATTAGTTGGATCCTCTGCATCTTACATATATACATGGGCTCAATTATTATGTTTGTCAGGAAATAAAAATACTGGTTAAATGATCAGCATTGAATGGTTGTTAGGCACTCATGTGTTCAACACTGATTTCAGCTTTCTGTAAGCATACTGAGTAGAAACTTTTTTTAAAGTACAAATTGATTTACATGAAAGTGGATTAGAAGGCCTTTCAAAAGAATGGGTTTGAAAAACCTCAGTGCCCTTTAATACATGTACATTTCTTTCCTTTCTTCATTTAATGTAACATATGTCTGTTCTAACTATGTTTCTTAAAAATTATTTTAAGGTTATATGTTCTTTAATTATGGTCAATTATAATTTGGTCACCAAAAATGAAATAATAGTTTAACAGAAGTAGCTGTTACTAAGTGTGCTAAAAATACTCATTTTGTTATTAATTTTAGTTTTCTTAGTATATCATAAATTGTGCCCTGGTCAAGTACAAATGTACATATCAAAATGCCCATATTGTATCCATCTGTAGTCATTTGATGTGAATTATTTGTGAAATTTTTTTGTTCAAAATATTACTAACCAGAATTCTGTTATAGGCACCTAGACATGCGGCATGAGGAAATCGGCACAAGACAATCTTGAGGTGCCTTCTGAATCATCAGATTAAATTATGCTTCATATGTTTTTGCTTTTACGTATTTCTTTAAAAGCTCTCAATCTTTATTCATGTGTTACTAGATTAATTTATCTGATAATGTTTCTCATAAGAATCTATTAGATTGTTTATTCTTCAGTTGCACTTTCAATGGTGGGGTGGAAGTTTCAGGTGAACACTGGATAACAAAAAGCAAGTTATAGAAGATTGTGAAGAGGTTGGAAAAATCGAATACAAGATACCAAAAATGAAAAAAAAAGTGTCCCATTTTGAATAACTACCTTATACTATTATTTTATAAATGTGTAATAAAGGGGTCCCTCTTTATTGGTTGTTCTCCATTTAATCTTTGGTCTTTCTCAGTAATTTCAAATTTTCTGGGTTTTTTTGGTTCAAAACTTGTGTTTAGACTTTATCTTGCTATGGAGTTTTTATACTTTTATAGCACATATCCTAGTATCTAGTCATTTCTGTTTTAATGTGAATTTCAGTAATCATTTAACTTTAATCTGATGACTTATTAATTGAAAATAAGGAGTAATGTATACTGCCACATGTGCTTTCTTTTTGTCTTCTCTTAAATTCACAGTGTCCATTAGGAGTGGTTATTAAATTTTTTTGTGGTTTTAATCATGAAACAAAGAGCAGTATACTAATCCCAGCAACCATGACTCATGTAGGCATGTTAAGACCATAAAATAATTCAGGAAACTATTTTCCTGATTTTTAAATAATTTTTAGTGTTATGTGACATGTATCCTTCTGTTTTAGACATGCATTTCATATACACAGTTGAATTCTGGATTCTAAGATAATTCATTTTGGGTAATACTTAAGAGTACTGGATCTAGAATCAGACTTCCTGAGTTTAAACTCAGGCTCCCCATTAACTATGCGTCTGTGAGTCCCAGTTTCTCATCTGTAAAATGGGGCAACAGTGGCACTTATTTTAAAGGGTTGGATAATAAGATAATGCATGTAAGGCACTCAGCATAGTGCCTGACACAGAATTGCTGCTCAAACCTTAGCTGTCATATTAATATTGTCACTTTTGCACACTGATGCACATGTCCTGTTGACCAGGCTCATTCTTTAAGCATTCTCCAAGCTTAAACCACTTCCATAATCCCTAGGCCTGTACTCCAGGGATTGATACTGAAAGGACCACTTATGTCATGTTTCTCTAAAAGCATCATTGCTGTCAGACTTTTGATAAGTCTGATGTTTCTCAAGCTATTTCCAGGCCATTTTCTGTATGGTTTAGAAATGAAGTATTTGATTCAGTTCAGTATCTCCTTTACTATGTCTCTCCTTTTGATCTCAGCCAACCCCCCCACCTGCAGGTAAACCCAGCACTCATGATATTAAGAGCTGGGTTGGGGTAATCTATTCTGTGTGGATCATAATAACCTAACATTATTTAATAGCTATAACTTACAGGTTTAATGCTAGATGAGGATGTCTCAAGCTGTGCTTGTGTAAAAATGTCAGCTGCATCATCTCATTGGTAGGAATTTTTTACTGGAATTATGTTATTGTGGGAAAATGTTAACAGATTTCTTCTGGATAAAGAAAATAAATTGGATGATACATATTTTATGTTTCTTTTTAACTTCTCTTGAAGTCAGAATATTGAACAGAATTCTGGTATACTGAATATATATAGTGCATGACTGAAACTTCAGCACCAACTGGGTGCTTCAGATAAAGTAATAGAATAATTATATCTAGAGCTGACAGAAATCTTTACAGGGCCTTCATTATTAAATTTGTTACAGATTTAGTTATCAAAGATAGAGCTCTCCAATCTTTTTTTTTTTTTTTGGTAAGGCTAAATTTCTCTTTATTTACAGCTATAGGAAAACATTCTGCCTAAATCATGATGTTCATGAAAATCATATTGACTAGAACTTGAACCTTATTAAATATGGGCTTCTAACCTAATTGATTAAAGTGTGATTGTCATATGACAAATGCTGTGTGCAGATGATATCAAACGTAAAAGAAACCACTTAGCAATGTGAATAGAAACAGAAAACATCCTAGTTACATTGGTGTAAAGTTTATACTATTAATGGCCCATAGGGTCTCATTACTAAAACATTGAAGTGAGAGTCTATTTTTGTAATTGTCTAATATTTACAGTTATAAACCTGCTGAGAATACTTTCAGAAACTAGCTTTTGTGCTTTTAAGTTGGTTACAGTGAATGTTAGTGTTGGGTGTGGTATGCATCAAGGACACAGGTTTGTGAACTGTGACAACTCAGTTGTAAACTAATGCCAAGTGCAACTGTAGTCCCAGCTGCTGGAGAGGATTACTTGAGCCCAGGAGGTGGAAATTGCAGTAAGCCAAGATTGCACCATTGCACTCCAGACTGGGTAACATAGTGAGACCCTGTCTCTAAAAATATATATATATATAAAAAATTAAAGCCAAAATATTGAAATAGTTACTGACATGCAGATTTGGAACTGAGAATAGAACACAATTGTATATACCCCACTGTGCAGAAAATAGCCTCCAGAAATTCTAAGAATGACCAAGGTAACTCAAATAGGGGATTGGTTGTATCCGGTAAAACAAAATCATTTGCAGTCATGTCTAAGGGAGATGAGGGTCATCTATTGGGTCATAGTCATAGATTTATAAAGAATACCGGTTAGGATTCTGTTGGTAGCAACCAAATCTAGCTAACCTAAGCAATAAAGAATTTATTTGAAGGATAAGATCAAAGGGAAGCTAAAGAACCAGACTTAGGATAGAAACTTAGCCCTCAAAGGTTTTTTTTAAGCAGAAATTGCTCAATAATCTTGCTTTTATTCCTCATGGATTAAATGAACTCCAGCTGCTTACAATGCCCATTTAAGATTTAAATGTCTGGACGTGAGTGTGCAAATTCAGGCAAAAAATCACCCCTGGCAGTCTCAGAGCTTTGAGAGGACTCGCCAGGAACTACTTTGGCTTAAATGGTTTGAGGCAAAGCAGCTGGGTTTACTGATTCATCAAGACTAAATGCAAAAGGAGTGGTAATTTATTCAAAGGAAATTGTGGGGAAGACTGTTAGAGAAACAAAATCTGACATGACGGAGTGGTGACTTGAAGCTGTAACTGGAATATGTTGGGTGTTGGGTATATACTAAGTGAAGGGCAATATTATAGCAAGTGGACATGCTGGACGTATGAGCAACTTATGTATGTGGTTTGTGTGGGTGGGCCTTCAGCGACTCTTTCTTTGGATCCCATAAGCTCCATTTCCACTTGATGAATGCTACGTGGCTTGTCCATCTCTGCCTAGATGGATAGTGAACAACTTTGCATGGTGAGCAAAGGCTATCTTCTGCAAATGAAATCTCTTAGGCAACAGCTATCAGAAGAGTAGCTGTGGTAGTCTCTGTTTTAGGAAGGTGTCAGAGCTTTATCTGTCTTTTGTCAGATAAAGGGGTTTCAGAGAAAAACCTTTGCTTGCATCCTCTGTTTACCTTGCTAAGGTAGATAGTATTTACATTTCCTTTAGAAAAGGACAGCTTTTCAGAGCTATTCATGCCTGCAGTTCTCAGAATAATCAATTTAAAATATGCCAAAGAAGTATATTCTGGGGTGGCATATTCTGGCTTCCTTGCCATTAAAACTTTAGACATAAGAATTGGCTGACCTGGTGCCTATCCAGTTTGCTGGTTTCCTGCCTATAAGGAAAGTTACATTGAAAACAGTGGTAGACCTGAAAGTCACATAATAGAAAACAGGAGGATAAGGAGAAAATGAACTTGCTATTCCCAAGTAACCAAGATATGTTTCTTCTTGCGGGGAAGACGATTGGGGAAAATATTGTGGCTTGATAAAAATGTTGATAGATATATAAGGTTTGCCATCATCTGACTAAATGATATCATATGCCTTTCAGGGTCTTTGAAAAAGATCCTGAAACAGTTTGGCATACTCCCTCAGCAACACTGACATCTTCGTGTATTTACATAGACATTTCTGAACCACTTTGTCCTACTAATTGGCACTAGGAGCCATCAGGTAACATCTGGGGAGAAAAAGAGGGGCTACAAATGGCAGCTTTGAATTGGCTATTTACACTAGTTTTATTTGAGGTGAGGATCAGTAGCAAAAACTGCATGATGCCTTCAGGATAGAAGGGAAGCAGGGACTCACAGGAAAAAGCTGCAGGCCTGAAGGCTGCTGAAAGTTTCGGTGATAATAGGTAACACTTTCTGCATTAGTAGAAAAGAACCCAACTGCTTCCAGCCCTGCTGGTGAAACTCCTTAGGGACACTTAACATAAGATCCGTTCCTTTGAGGAAAAGGGAACAAAGTAGGTTTTTTTTTTTCTGAGACAGTCTCGCTCCGTCACCAGGCTCCAGGCTGGAGTGCAGTGGTGCGATCTCGGCTCACTGCAACCTCCGCCTCCCGGGTTCAAGCAACTCTCCTGACGCAGCCTCCTGAGTAGCCGGGACTACAGGCGGGCGCCACCACGCCCAGCCAATTTTTGTATTTTTACTAGAGACAGGGTTTCACCATATTGGCCAGGATGGTCTTGATCTGTTGACCTCGTGATCCACCCGCCTCAGCCTCCCAAAGTGCTGGGATTACAGGCGTGAGCCACCGCGCCCGACCACAAAGGAGCTTTATCTCAAAAAAACACCTGTGATGAAGTTCTGGGCTGAGGAGGCTCCTGAGCAACCGAGCAACCACCAAAAATGTCATTAAGTGCTTGGCTGAGACCATGTATATTACACATCCAGAGTACAATTTAGAATATGATAAGAATAGGCCTGGCATGGTGGCTCACACCTGTAATCTCAGCACTTTGGGAGGCTGAGGTGGGTGGATCATGAGGTTAGGAGTTCAAGACCAGCCTGGCCAACATGGTAAAACCCAGTCTCTACTAAAAATACAACAATTAGCTGGGCGTGGTGGCATGTGCCTGTAATCCCAGCTACTCAGGAGGCTGAGGCAGGCAAATTGCTTGAATCTGGGAGGCAGAGGTTGCGGTGAGCCGAGATCCTGCCACTGCACTCCAGTATGGATGACAGAACAAGACTCCGTCTTAAAAAAAAAAAAAAGACATGAATAAGGGCAAATAGTCTCAATTATAATGTTCAAGAGAGTTGCTGCTGTCTCACTCCAATTATACAAAGTCACAAAGCCCTTAAGTTGTGTGATCAGCCCACATCCAATGTTAAAGGCAGAAAAGACTCAGCCTTCACTCTGAGAAATTTATTAAAATAAACAAGCATCAGTTGTACATAGAAATAATCATTTGCACTAAGTGTCGTACTAGAGCAGAAGAGCAGTTTTAAATATATTTTTAAAATCACAAAATATATCTGGTTAAGGCACTATAATCCTGTCTCATGTTTTCAATAAATATGCTGGGTTTTTTTTGTAAGGCAGTAGTAACCGAGTATGTGAGTATAGGCACTGTAATTAAGACAAATTGCTGTGGCCATTGTATGTAATTCTCAAAAGAACTTTTGTTAAGATTAGCATTTTAAAAAATGAGAATATGAAAATTATCACAGTTTTCTCTTTCCAGTTTAGGTCTCTTCCAGAGAGACATATATTAAAAGGTGCTGTTTCTTCATATATTCCTTGGCAACAATGAATTATGCATAAAGTAAAAACATTGCCTCTCAGGAAGTAAAGTCATCAGATGTCTCAGAACAGTGTGAAATCTTTGGAATAGTTAAAAATTTTTTTTTCAACTGCAATAAAATAAGTGGAGTTTAGAAAACTTGACCTTTCAGTATCCAAGACGGCAGCTTTGCTAAGCAGCTGAGGGGAATCTGCCCCAGCTCCTGTGTTGTCTGGCGCAGACTGGGCACCAGACGGAGTCAAGTGGACTGGGTGCTCTTTTACTGCCACCAGTACTTCCTAACAATGGCAAGTTGACAGTTTTGTTACGGTGCTCAGCAGCTTACAAAGCACATACATGTGCATCATCGCAGTTTGTTCACCTGTAAGATGAAAGGGTTGGATTCTGTTTTCTGTGGTCTTTTCTAGTTCTAGTGCCTTGCTAATCTGATAATGTGAATTATTTTTTATTACAGCTGACGCTGCTGCAGTCAGGCCCAGCCTTTCTGCAGGACACAGTGACCACAGCAAAGAGAAGGAAAGATAACTTTCCACGACATTGCCACATTGTTTGACCCCTCGATGCAAGTCCTTTCATCAAAGCATTGTATGCTATTAAAAGTCACTGTTTAACTGGAGTACATTATTCACAGAAGGCCATTAAGACTTCTCTTCTTATTAGACAATATAACTTTTGTGTGTGGCAGAAAGAGGCTTTACAAATTTCTAAGATTAAATTCACATTATTGCACATTTTGTTTCTCCAGTCAAGTCTTTAACGTAAGATATTTGGGCAGTAAGGCTTTGTACAGGCATGAGGTAAAATATCAGGAAGAATCTTGATGTGAGCCACACTTCTTTTAGAGTGAGAAAAAAAATTTTTTTTTTGGTGAGTTATACAGAAGAGGATGCTTAATCTGACATATTCTACAACTGGCAAATGACATTGGAAGAGTGCAGGTTGGCAAGACATGCTGGAAAATGTATTCACTTTTTGGCAAGTAACTAGACATATGGTCAAACAAAGCCTTAAGAAATCTGAGACCTGCCTGCTCAGATGCAGTAGAAAATACATAGAGTTAATTTTATTCTGCAATGCATAATATTGCTTTCATCTGCAAAGATTTGGTCTTCAGTTTGACTTTGTGTGTGTATATATTTAAGTTGACTTTATAGACACAACTTTTACTTTATTTTTAAAAGATTAAAATGCATCATTGAGAAGCAATTTAATGCAAAGCATGTAATCATAAAAATAGAAAAGGTAATCAAAGAGCACTTCAGAAAGAAACTCCAGAGCCAAAGGCATTAGTTCTTCTCCAGGGACCTGTAATAATCTGTCAGGACCTTCCATGCTTTGGGGGCCATGAAGCCATCTGGGGGATTCTCTCCTTCTCGGGCAAGCTTCCTCATACGGGTTCCTGAGATGAAGTCAAACTCATTGTGCCTGTTACAGGGTAGCAACAAAGAACTCAGTGTAGGTTAACGATATCTGCCTTAAGGATTCCTGGAGTAGGTTATAGTTTTTGAGACCCACATTCTTTCTTTCTTTTTTTTTTTTGAGACGGAGTTTCGCTCTTGTTACCCAGGCTGGAGTGCAATGGCGCGATCTCGGCTCACTGCAACCTCCGCCTCCCGGGTTCAGGCAATTCTCCTGCCCCAGCCTCCTGAGTCGTTGGGATTCCAGGCACGCACCACCACGCCCAGCTAATTTTTTGTATTTTTAGTAGAGACGGGGTTTCACCATGTTGACCAGGATGGTCTCGATCTGTTGACCTCGTGATCCACCCGCCTCGGCCTCCCACAGTGCTGGGATTACAGGCTTGAGCCACCGCGCCCAGCCTGAGACCCACATTCTTTCTGTAAAATGCTGCATCTTTGAAAGTGGGCAGTCCTCTAAATCTTCAGGAACTTGCAGAAGAAAAGGTAAGTAATGGCAGCTATCCATTCAGTATTTACCATGCACCTATACTGTTCCTGGGAAGTATCTTGAGGCCAGAGACTGTCTTCTATTTCTCTGCCTACTTCTGTGAGCCCTCAGCATGGGAAGCAAGTGCACCATAAATATTCATGCAATCTCTTTCTATGTTGCTTCCTTTCGCTTAGTGTGCTAGGCACTCCATGCATGATTAAGAATGCATGTTAGAAGAGAAATATTTATGGACCATCTACTGTATGCAAAAGACTGTACTATAACTTTAGGGGACATAAAATGTATAACACCACCTCTTGACTCTCAAGAGACTCATTCCATTTGGGAGCATGTGGCAGTACACTGGAGAGTTTTTCAAAGGGCCCAAATTCTCCTTGTTTATTCCTGTTGTACAGATGTTGGTAAAAGAATTTTACTCTGAAAACCTACCTTGCTGGATCGTAGAAGTCCATGGCTTTTTTGGCTTTGTTGTAGGCAGCCACTCGGAATGGAATGATTTCCACAGAGGTGAGGCCAGGGGCCATGCTCAAGACCTTGCCCCCTTGAGTGGGTTCATACAGGTCCTTCTTGGTTTCAGGATGGGGCATTCCTGCAGGGTCCCTGCCCACAATGTAGAAATTGGCCCCTGCAATCATCCGGGACCTGCAGTGCCACTGGACCTAGGAAATGTCACATTAGGGACATGCTGGTTATCGTGGGTCAACTCTGTGAGTCACAATTTATGGAGACACCTTTATTCTGCTTTAAAAGTAATTCACCAATGTGAGTCAACTAAGAATTGCAAGAAAATCACTGAGGTTCTAAGACTCCCAAGCACTCTTCGTGCTTTGTTATATTAGGTAGGATAGGAGCCCTAAAGACAGTACTCCTTCCTCATAACTCAAGGTTGTATTTCTTCATCTCTTCTCCAAACAGGCTGGCAGGCCAAGAACACTCAAATCTTACTATTCTACAGAACGATGTGGATTTTACTTTCCAGTGCCTCCCTATTCAGAATAAATCACAGTTTAAAGGAAATTACAAACTCCAGTATCTCATCTGACTGCCATTAATGAACTAATTACCTTTCACATGCAGCTGCTGATTCCAGTTCAACATAACACTTGCCCTCTTTAAAGCTCAGATAGCAATACAAAGGATGGAGAGGAGAGCTAGGGGCCTGGAACTTTGATCTGATTGAAGAGAATTAATTCATTAAACTCAGTTTGGGGCATTCCAAAGGGTGAGACTCTTTCTATTCATCATACTTGCGGCAAACTCGTTCAAATCCACTACACTGCTGGTGCAGTGGGACAAAGAAAATCTCTGTTTGATAAGCCCACTGTGTTATGATAAAAGGGTGACATTTATCTTTTAAAGATATCCTCTCCCTTCTAATGAAGCTCACAGGGCATAGTGAGGAACTGGAACTTCTGAAATTGAATATTAGGTTAGATACAACTTGTCCTATAACCCAGTTAAGTTTCATTAGCCACATCATTCACCTCTCAACTTCCATATTCTCAAAGGCAATGTATAATAGGTTTGATTTGATGTTTCTAGCATTTTTCAAATACTAAATGGAAACAAAATTAAGTTTGATAAAGAAAAACCAGAACATTCCAGAATGTGTTCATGTGGAAGCAGAAAGGATCCCAGAGACTCATTTACTCTTCTAAGTAAAGTTTGAGTCTACATTCCTGAGTCCCAAAGCCCAGCTCTGGGAATTGCTCACCTCTGTGGGGCCAGCATATAACATGGGAGATGGGAAAATGGCAACAATGGTTGACTCGGGATCCAGGACCCCTTCCTCGAGCACAGCTGCATGCTGCTTCATCCTCCAGTCCAGAGGCACATCGTCATCCTTGGTCCAGCCGCCCAGAGGGTGCAGCAGGAGGACTGGGTGCTTGTAGCCCCTCTCCAGGAGCCTGCGGCGAGTGTCCTGCATCAACAGTGCATGGCCGTTGTGGACAGGATTGCGCAACTGGAATGCAAACACCGCATCTGGGAGAGGAAAGCAGAAGAGCCAAGGTCACAGAAATACATGGCGTCATTTCTCCACAAGAACAGGAAGGACACAGCTGTGTTTATTGTTCAGTGCATTCGTTATCCACTGGCTTTTTATTTTTTGATAGAGTCTTACTTTGTCGCCCAGACTGGAGTGCAGTGGAGTGACCTCGGGTCACTGCAACCTCCGCCTCCTGGATTCAAGCAATTCTCCTGTCTCAGTCTCCTGAGTAGTTGGGATTACAGGCGTGCACCATCACACCCAACTAATTTTTGTATTTTTAGTAGGGTTTCACCATGTTGGCCAGGCTGGTCTCGAACTCTTAAACTCAGGTGATCTGCCTGTCTTAGCCTTCTGAAGTGTTGGGATTACGGGTGTGAGCCACCGCACCAAGCCTATCCACTGGCTTTTAATAAATCAACTGCAGAACACCCCTGGGTCTTTAGGGTGTTAATCCACAACTAACAAATACCAGATTGCCGAGAGAGGGAAGAGACGCAGAGGCAGCAAGCTCCTTAGGGAGAACCTAACTCAGTAATGAAAACATTTGTTGCCAGGACCTTTCCTGTTCACAAGGCTCAGGCAGGGCCAGTGTTAATTAGTCCTCTTGTACTAGGGAGCCTGGAGAGGGGCGAATAATTGTGAGGAATATTTTTTGGGGCCCGTGCAAGGGGCAACAATCTAAAGATAGAAAAAAATTTCCCCTTCACTTTAAAGAAATCTCCAAAACTACTCCACTTAGTGATGGACTCCTGAGAGCCTTATTTTTTTTTTTCTGGTAATGAAATAACTTTTATGTCTATAATATGAAAAACTTGAGAAATACAGAAAAGCCCAAAATAGAATATAAACACAACCAATAATCCTATTATTACTTTTTCTCCCTCTTTTTCAAAATATATGCAATAAAGAGTAAAACTCTTGGTCCAAACTCCATCCCCTGGAAGTAGCCACTGTAATCTGCAGTTTGGGGCATGTGGTGTCAGAGACTTTTCTGCTTCTACCCACAGAAGTAGGTTAGGGATTTTGGAATTATGATGATACTGTTTTCTAAAATATGTTTATGCTCTACATATTGTTCTGCAATTTGTTTTTTAACTTAATAAACATACTTTAGGTATGTTTCTGTATCAGTGAATATTTTGAACTGTTTGTTGAATAGTGTTCTAATACATAGATGTAGTACAAATTTATAAAACTGTTTCTATATTATAGACATGCCAATAGAAGATGTTTTCAGGGTTTTTTGTTTGTTTGTTTGTTTGTTTTTTTGAGATGAAGTCTCTCCCTGTACCCAGGCTAGAGTGTAGTGGAGTGATCTTGGCTCACTGCAATCTCCACCTCCCGGGTTCAGGAGATTTTCCTGCCTCAGCCTCCTGAGTAGCTGGGTCTACAGGCACCCCCCACCATGCCCGGCTAATTTTTGTATTTTTTTGTAGAGACGGTGTTTCACCATATTAGCCAGGATGGTCTCGATCTCTTGACCTTGTGATTTGCCCGCCTCACGCCTGTAATCCCAGCACTTTGGGAGGCCGAGGTGGGTGGATCATCTGAGGTGAGGAGTTCAAGACCAGCCTGACCAACATGTTGAAATCATGTTTCTACTAAAAATACAAAAATTAACTGGGCATGGTTGTGCGTGCCTAATCCAAGCTACTTGGGAGGCTGAGGCAGGAGAATTGCTTGAACCTGAGAGACAGAGGTTGCAGTGAGCCAAGATCGTGCCATTGCACTCCAGCCTGGTGACAGAGCAAGACTCCATCTCAAAAAAATAAAAATAAATAAATAAATAAAATGCACTAGGGCTAGCTTACATACCAGCATTCATTTCTTTACATTTCTGTTTGAGCTCCAGAGGTGTCAGACGGTATTGGTCCAGCCCATCATTCCACCTTATTCTCTCCAGCACCTGAAGGTCTCCACCAACCAGCCAGTCCCCACTTTCCATCACCATCTAGAAAGAACATTATTATAATTGCTAATGATTAATAGTGATTTCTATTTTATCTGAAAAATTTTCTCCTTTTAGACCATTTTGGGTTATAGGTAAAGAACTGCCTTTAGTTCTTCAGCATTTCTGGGACAATATTTCTCAAACTTTTAGTCTCTAGAACGCTTTATGCTCTTAAAAAATTACTGAGGACACCCCACCACACTTTCATTTTTGTGGGTTATAGCTTATAAATTTAAACCAAGAACCTTTAAAAATATTTATTAATCCATCTAAAGCTAACATTAATAAACCTATTGCATGTTAATGTAACAGTTTTAGAGAAAAATAAACATTTTCCTCCCCAAATGTAGGAAGTATGATATTGTTTTACATATTTGCAATCTTTTTAATGTCTGACTTAATAAAAGACAGCTGGATTCTCATATCTACATCTACGTTTAATCTGTAGTAATACACTGTTTTGGCTGAAGTATAAAAAGAAAGTCCAACTACAGGTAGGTAGCTGGAAAAGGGAAGAGGATTTGGATAGTCTTTCTGCATAATTACGGATATTTTTATTTGATACTACACCAAAACTCAACAAGCATGTTATCTTAAAGGTAAGTTGCACTGTGGAATCTGAAGCCATATTAATGCACTTTTCATACTTGGTTACATTAAAAATTCATTGTGCTTTGGATGAATGATTTACCCATGAATGATTCTGAAATGTTACATATTGGCCAATTAGAAACTATTCACCGAGTCTGTAAGTCTTCCAAATGTTGACATATTTCATTACAGGATTTTTAAACACACACATTTGTTACTATTACTACCAATCTTATCAAAAAGTTTTCTAAGTACTGGGAAGCTGCCAAGCTTATGGTGGCAAATAAAAATTTCCCAAAAATCTTTTGCTTGAAACCTCAAGATTTATCATTGGCAATGAATACCCTCAGCTGTTTTCCTTGAATTATCGGGTTCGCCTTGTTCATTTTGAAAATATCTACCAAATATTCACATCTGAATAACCATAGTTTATCACTCATTCTTTCAAGTAAAGCTGGTGATCCATGAAAAAAAATAGTGGCTAGTTTTGCTTGTAGCACAAAGCATCATACAAGTACTTTTCCTTAAGACAACCACTGCACATTGGTAGATTAGCAGAAGTACTTTAATGTGTACTTCCTCTTTTGTAATGGAATGTTAAAAAGACACAGACTCAAAGGCCAAGATTTAATAATCGTTTTTACAGCTCCATCAAGAACACTCTTAGGCGAAGCTAGCATTGCTTTTACTGCAACTGCATGGTGATGATAGTTGTCACTGTCTCGAGTCTAAAGTGCCAGCAGTTTTAGCCACTATTGCTTTTGTATCAGCAATTCAAATGTCAACACAGAGAAAAAGGCAAAGAATGTTCTAGTATTATGAACACAGTTTTGAGCTTGGGGATTCTCTAGAAAGGTCTTAGGGACCCTCAGGATTTTGTAAACCATACTTGAGAACTGCTGCTAGCACATTCCTAATACAGTCTGATGTATCTTAGACTATTTTCAATAAGGACCTAAATTAGAGACCCTGGGGGGAAAATCAGACAAGCTGTTTTCTATCAGTTAATTATTATTGAGCACAACTTCTACGGATAGTCTCAAAAGAAGCAGCCTTCTTCAATTATATCTGATTTTAAAACAAAAGAAAATCTCTAAAGAGCAGCAAAAAAGTAGACAAATCCACATTTAAGGCTAAACATAGACTAGTCGCTAAAACCCTATTTTTTCATGATGAGGGTACCAGGACCACTCAATGGGGGAAAGGACAGTCTCTTCAACAAATAATATTGGGAAAACTGGATATCCACATGCAAAGGAATGAAGTCGGACCTTTATCTTACACCATATACAAAATTTAACTCAAAATGGATGAAAGACCTGAAAGTAAGATGTAAAACTAATAAACTCTTATAAAAAATATAAGGGAAAAAATATATATATATAAGGGAAAAAGATTTATGATATTAGAGTTGGAAACGATTTCTTAGACATGACATCAAAAACATGGGCAACAAAAGCAAAAATAAATTGGAACTATTTCAAACGTATGTGCATCAAAGAATATAACAGAGTGAAAAGGCAACCTATAGAAAGTGAGAAAATATTTGAAAATCATATTATCTGATAGGTGTTAACATCTAGACTATATAAAGAACTCCTACAACTCAATGGCAAAAAAATTAACTGAATTAAGAGATGGGGAAAAGACTTTAATGTACATCCCTTGAGATGATCTACAAATGGCCAAAAGCATGTAAGATTTTCAGCATTATTAATTATGAGAAATGCAAATCAAAACCACAATGAGATATCACCTCCCAACCATTAGGATGGCTACTGTTAAAAAACAAAATGGCTGGGCACAGTGGCTCATGCCTGTGATCCCAGCACGAGCCAACGTGGGTGGGTTGCTTAAGCCCAGGAGTTTGAGACCCGCCTGGCAATATGGTGAAATCCCATCTCTGCAAAACATAAAAATTAGCCGGGTGTGGTGGTGCATGCCTGTAGTCCCAGCTACTTGAGAGGCTGAGGTGGGAGGATCACCTGAGCCTGGGAAGGTTGGGGCTGCAGTGAGCCATGATTGCATCACTGCACTTCAGCTTGGGTGACAAAGAGAGACCCTGTCTTATACACACACACACACAAACGAAAAGAAAAAATTACACAAAGAAAAAAATAGCAAGTGTTGGTGTTGGTGAGAATGTAGAAAAATAAAAATTGGAATCCTTGTACACTGTTAGTATGATTGTAAAAGGTGCAACCACTATGGAAAACAGTATGGAGTTTCCTCAATGAATTAAAAATGGAACTACCATATGATCTAGCAATCCTACTTATGGGTGTATATTCAAAGGAAATGAAAGGGTGTTGAAGGAATATATGCATACTCATGTTCATAGCAGCATTATTCAAATAGCCAAGAGGTGGAAGCAACCCAAGTGAATGGGTAAATAAAATGTGATATATACATACAAGGGAATATCATTCATCCTTTAAAAGGAAGGAAATCTGAGAAAACACTGAACATCTGTTTGTTAAAAAAAAAAAAAAAAATGAAGGAAATCTTGTCACATGCTACAACATGGCTGAACCTTGAGGACATTATGCTAAGTGAAATAAGCCAATCACAAAAGGCAAATATTACATGATTCTACTTATGTGAGGTATCTAAAGTAGTCGAATTCATAGAGACAGAGAGTGGAATGGTAGTTACCAGGGGCTGGAGGAAGGAAGAAGAGGGGAGTTGTTTTTGATTTTGTTTGAGACAATTCTCACTCTGTCACCCAAGTTGACATGCAGTAAATCATTGCAGCCTCTACCTCCTGGGCTTAAGCAGTTCTCCCACCTCAATCTCCTAAGCAGATGGGACTCAAACACACCACCACACCTGGCTAATTGAAAAATTTTTTTGTAGAGACAGGGTCTCACTATGATAACCAGGTAAGTCCCAAACTCCTCAGCTCAAGCAGTCCTCCTACTTTGTGCCTTCCAAAGTGTTGGGATTACAAGTATGAGCCACCATGCCTAGCCAGTGGAGTTGTTTAATGGGTATAGAGCTTCCATTTTGCAAGACGACAAAGCTCTGAAGATCTGGTTCACAACAATGTGAATATACTTAATATTACTGAGTTGCATACTTACAAGTGTTTAATATGATAAATGTTATGTGCTGTTTTTTACCCTATATTTCTTTTTTTAAAAAAAAAGAACCATTTTTTAACTCACTGAGGATTTCGTTGAGGTTACTAGCAATACTCGCACTTTTCTATTCCCAGTCTCAGCTAAAAATGTGACTTCAGAGAAAGGTGGGTGTGAAGAGCACCTGGAGACCTCTAAAAGAACCACCTTCATAGTATCCCGCACATTAGATGTCCCAACTCTGGCCCCCTTTGGTTTTGTTCATCCCATAAAAGTAAGGAGACACTTGGAAGGAAGATGTACCCAGAATTATTATCTACTCTTTTGATCATAATTGGGGTACCCAGGACTCTGGAATTTCCTGCCCAATCAACTCTAAGCTTGCTGCTAGGGCCTGGGAGAGCTTTATCTCCCAACCTGTCTTTCCAGGGTGGACCACGCACACTTAGAACAGCCCTAGTTCTGAGGGTGAGCTAAGCAGGGAGGGTCTACAGAGAGGTTGTGGATAGAGCTCAGGCATGCAGCCTGGGGTGCCCACAATCAATCCAGAGGACCCACACAGCACAGGAGGAGGCCAAGCATAATAGGAGAAGGGAGAGTTGGTGAAAGGCCAAGGGTCAACTCTCCACACACTACCATATTCTGATGCAGAACCCAGAAGTCTAAATTTGAACCTAGATTTCCAGTTTGTGATCAAGGCATAGTTGTTAAAGTAGAAGGATCAAACATATTTTATTTAGCAGTTTGTTAGTTATTCATGTAAATTTTAAATATGATGCATGGATCTCCATTTGTATTCTTGCTCTGGGCCCACAAATGTTAGGAGTGAGCCAGGGTTGAAGAATGGTCAAACTAATGAAAAAGAAAAACATGACAACCTTTGTTTTCTGTAAGTTTAAATATGTTTCATCTGTTATTGAATTATAATCAATTACAGAGCTGTGTCTCTCCTGAGTCACCGATACAAACACTTACAATCTCACTCCTCAGTCAAACATAAAATGATTTTACAATCCTTCCCCTGCTCAAACCCCATATACCTTTCACCACTGTACAAAGACAACTTGATTACCTGAAATGTTAGCAGAGAAGAGGGAGGCCGGAGTGAGTGAGAGAAAGCTGATTTGAAATGCCTAGTAGGAAGACATGAAGATAGTGGCGGTGGACCTCGTTCACAGTCCCTGTTATGACCAGATATTGGGGCTTACCATGACCTGCATTCCAGAAAGTTTCAGGGAGTGGGGGATTGGGATAGAGTAGTGGTTCTAAACAGAGGCTGATTTAGTCATTCCTGGTGACACTTGACGATATCCGAAGATAATTTTGACTATGACAACTGCAATGCTACTGGCATCTAGTGTACAGAAGCTAGGGATGCTACTAAATATCCTACATTGCACAGAACTGCCCTCTCAATGAAGAATTATCTAGTCCGAAATGTCAACAGTGCTGAGGCTGAGAAACCCTCAGCACTGAGGGTAGACAGAATGTAATTATGCAAGGTATTTGGTTGTGTTTTCATGGCCTCTTTTCTAAATTCTGTGCTCAGTCAACCAGAATAGTTTCAAATGCCCATACCTATATATATATTTTCTCCTCATTGCTTAGAGTTGGACTATCAACACAATTTTGAGTTGACCCCCAACCCCCTGAGGATGCAGTAATTTATTCTGGACACTAGAGGTCCACCCTATATTGCTCTATCTATTGAGGAAGAGGGCATCAAACCAAATTCATCCACCACCAGCCAAAAAACCTGTCTGTTTGAAAAGAAATGTTAAAATTATGTGTTTGGCATTTCTGTGATGGGGAGGGACAAAGAGCATCTCTATCCCCAAGTTGGTCCAACTATTGCCAGAGCTGTGTCCAGTGGTGAGGAAGGGAGATCCAGGGGCTCTGCTTAATTTCCCAGGGCTTTGTGGCTTAGAAGTTCCCGCCCCTCCAACCTTCCTGCCAAAGAAAGCAGGGGGCCACAGCTAGGGGATTTGCAGAACTGTGCACCAAAAGGAATGAGGATCAGGCTTCAGAACCCCGGTGAGGTAGCAAATAGGGAATTGGGCTAGGAATCACATACAACAAGAATGCAAAAAGGAGAGGGTGAGCTGAACCACTAGGGTGAAGACTAAGAAAGCTATAAGGAATAGGCTTAAAGGGGCCAAGGAGAGGAAGACTCAAAAGAAACAATCTGGAGAAGATGAGGGAATGCATTAATTGGAAAGGGAGGAGCCGCTGAGGGTGGGAAGGTGAAAAAGAATGCAAAAAGGGAGAGGAGAGAAGGGAAAGAAACCAGAAAGAAGGAAAGAAATGATGAGTTCAGGAAGATAAGGTCATGATGAAAGGGGGCAGAGAACAGAATAGACTCAAAGAGAAGCAAAACTAATGCATACGAGAGGAGAATATATATATATATATACACATATATGCACACACACATACACATGTATATTCTCTTGTGTATATATATATATATATATATGCACATTCATTTCTCTGATATCAGTCATAGTCACACAATCTGGGGCTTTAAGGAACCTGTAGATAATGTAGATTTAAATGTCCTCATTTTAGAAAACAAGGCAGTTTTACAGAGGGGAAGTGGCTGAGTTCAAGTGCACAGAGCTTTCTTACCAAAACCAGGACCCAAATCTCAGACTTCTGCAAACCATATTATTCTTCCCACTGCACCCACTGCCTCTCATCAGTGGCCCCCATGTTGACATTTCAGCTTTACCGTTCACAGGTATGAACAGGGAAAGTCCAAATTACTCTGGAAGGACAAAGAAGGGGCACTCAGTCATGCTTATGTGTCACGGGAGTCGGGGCTGACTTTTGAAAGGAGGTAATAAGGTGCAGAGGCAGAGGTGGAAGAAACAGTGTACCAGGTTGAAGGATGAGTACGTGTAAAAGTCAGAGAGAGCATGATCGAATGAGCAGCTCTAGAAGGACTGCAGGAGGGAATATGTTGGTTGGTGGTGGCAAGAGGCGTTGCAGTAAATCGTATCTTTTTTGTATTATTATTATTATTTTTAGTAGAGATGGGGTTTCACCATGTTGGCCAGTATGGTCTCGATCTCCTGACCTCGTGATACGCCCGCCTCGGCCTCCCAAAGTGCTGGGATTACAGGCATGAGCCACCGAGCCTGGCAGTAAATCATATCTTAATAAAGGGGTTTCCGAAGAAAGGTTGAATAATTCACTTTAGCTAAAGAGCGGAGATTAGGCGGGAGTAAGACAAGAGACAGGGAAGAAATGAAATGTCCTGACCCAAGATGGAACAGAAGAGGAGTGAACAAATTCAAGCACTACCTGAAAGCTACATTTGGCAGGACTTGGTGACTGAATGAACAAGCGGAGAAGAGAGAAGCAAGAATGGCAACCAGGTTTTGGCCATAAGCCACCATCGGGATGGTGAAGTTGTCACTGAGATAGGAGACACAGTAGGAGGAATAGGCTTGGGGAGAGGTTAAACATGTTGAGTTTGAGGTACTTGCAGGACATATGCAGGTGGGGCCATAAAGAAAACAGCTCCAATGATCTAATTCAATGGTTCTCAACCTTCACAGCACATCAGAATCACGAAGAGCTTTAACTACCTGCCCCTCAACAATAAGACCTGACTCAAAGTCAATTAAATGAGAATCTGTGAGGATGGGATCTGGTCACTGGTAATTTGTAAAGCTCTTCAGGTGATTCTGTTGCTATAACTAACCATATGGTTTTCACTGTGGAGCTAAAGGCTATAAAACTCTGATTCCTGTCTTTCATTGAGAAGTCATATTCTGTTCTCTTGTTTTGTACAAGAAAATGTAGAATGCAAAACAGGAGTAATGATTCTTAGTTACTGCACCAGGAGCATTGTGAGAAATAATTACTACTTGGCCAATCTTTGGGAGCCATAGATGAAAGGCAACAGAGCCCCACCAAGCATTAGTTCTACCAGTTTCACCTGCTCCTCCTGATGATTTCATCTGAGCGAATGGCACATGGCTCTATATTTAGTGACACCAAAGAGAGGGTTGGATGCCTTGAATGGAAGGTCAAGGGTGACGCTGGTGATAAGCTCTGTAACAAAGGCAGACCATTTCCTAGTGACTCTATTTTCTTGGCAAATATCACTCCCAGTGCCATATGGAAAAAGAATAAGGCCCAGGATTATACTTTTGGAAGTAATTACTGTTAGAAGCTATGAGGTTCTAAAAATATATATTAAAGTGTTTCTGTGGGTTTCAGAGTGCTAAAAAAAGGACAAAACAAAAAGAATTATTTTGCCAATAAAACTTGTCTGTTTGGTACATGTAACCATCTTCAGTCTCTTTTACTTTTGCACATGGTGTCTGCAGGGTGAGTGGCTTTCTCTCTCTGGTTATCCAAGGCTCATTTCTCACCATTAGCTCCCTGGGAATGTTTATCGAGTCCTTCTAATGACCTAAAGGTACAGAGTTACTGACAATATTGTCAAAGCCACAAGTCATGCCACCACTCTCCCTGGCTTCTAAGAAATTCTAAAATTCTGAGTTCCATCTGCCAACATACATTGTAAGGCATAATGAAAAAAATACAGGCATACCTCAGAGACATTGCTGGTTCAGTTCCAGACCACTGCAATAAAGTGAATAGTGTAATAAATGGAATCACACAATTTTTTTGGTTTCCCAGTGCATTTGAGAGTTATATTTACACTATACTATAGTCTACTAAGTGTGCAATGGCATTATGTCTTTAAAATGTAATATATCTTAATTTTCTTTCTTTTTTTTTTTTTTTTTTTTTTGAGAAAGGATCTCACTCCTATAGCCCAGGTTCAGTGATGCAATCATGTCTCACTGCAGCCTCAACTTCCCAGGCTCAGGTGATCCTCCCACCTCAGCCTCCTAAGTAGTTGGTACTACAGGTGTGCAGCACCATGCCCAGCTAAATTTTTGTATTTTTAGTAGGGAGAGAGTTTTGTCATGTTGCCTAGGCTGGTCTCAAACTTCTAGGATGAAACAATCCATGCACTTGGCCTCCAAAGTGTTGGAATTACAGGTGTGAGCCACCATGCCCAGCCTACTTTAATTTTAAAATACCTTTTTGCTAAAAATGCTAATGATCTTCTGAGCCTTCAGAGTTGTAATCATTCTGCTGGTGGAGGGTCATGCCTTGTGTTAATGGCTGCTGACAATTCAGGTGATGGTTGCTTAAGGCTGGGGTGGCTGTGGCAATTTATTAAAATAAGACAATAATGAAGTTTATCACATCAATTGACTCCTTATGCCATGAAAGATTTCTCTGTGACATGAGATGCTGTTTGATAGCATTTTACCCATGGTAGAGCTTCTTTCAAAATTGGAGTCAGTCCTCTCAAAGGTTGTCACTGTTTTATCAACTAAGTTTACATAATATCCTTTGTTGCCATTTCAAGAGCATCTTCACCAGGAGTAGATTCCACCTCAGAAAACTGATTTATTTGCTTATCCATAGGAAGCAACTCCTCATCCTTTCAAGTTCTATCATGAGAGTGCAGCAATTCAGTCACTTCTTCAGGCTCCGCTTCTAATTCTAGTTCTTTTGCTATTTCCACCACATCTGCAGCTACTTCTTCGACTGAAGTCTTGAATCCCTCAAAGTCATCCATGAGGGATGAAATCAACTTCTTCCAAATTCCCATTAATGTTGATATTTTAACTTCTTCCCATGAACCTCAAATGTTCTTAATGGCATCCAGAATGATGAATCCCTTCCAGAAGGTTTTCAGTTTACTTTGCCCACATCCATCTGAGAAATCACCATCTAGAGCAGCTATATCCTTACAAAATGTATTTCTTTCTTCTTTTCTTTGAAATTTTTTTCCAAAAACTGCACCAACATAAAGCAGAGCTTTAGTTGATGCGAGTGTGTTGTTTAGGTGTTAGCAGTACTGCCCTCACTATGTGCTCATTGGACAGTAATGCAACCCCAAGAAAAGGATGATTACAAAATGTATTTCTTAAACAATAAGACGTGAAAGTTGAAATTACTATTTGATCCATGGGCTACAGAATGGATATTTTGTTATGCATGAAAACAAATTAATCTCCTTGTACATATTCATCAAAGTTCTTGGGTAACTAGGCACACTGCCAATCAGCAGTGATATTTTGAAATGAATCTTTTTTTGAGAGTCAGTCTCAATAGTGGGCTTAAAATATTCAGGAAACCATGCTGTAAACAGATGTGCTATCATCCATGCTTTGTTTTTCCATTTAAAGAACACAGGAAGAATAAATTCAGCAAAATCCTTAAGGACCCTAGGATTTTCAGAATGGCCAATGAACCTTGGCTTCAACTTAAACTCACCAGCTATATTAGCTCCTAACAAGAGAGTCAGCCTGTCCTTTTAAGCTTTGAAGCCAGGCATTGACTTCTCTAGCTATGAAAGTCCTAGGTGGCATCTTCTTCCAGTAGAAGGCTGTTTCTTCTACAGTGAAAATCTGTTGTTAGTGTAGCTACCTTCATCAATTGTCTTAGATCTTCTGGATAACGCTGCAGCTCCTACATCAGCACTTACTGCATCATCCTGTACTCTTATTTTATAGAGATGGCTTTTTTCCTTAAACCTTATGAACCAACCTCTGCTGACTTCCAACTTTTCTTCTGCAGCTTCCTCACCTCTCTCAACTTCATAGAACTGAAGAGAGTTAGGGCTTTGCTCTGGATCAGGTGTTCTGGCTTAAGGGAATGTTGTGGCTAGTTGGACGAGACCACTCAAACCTCCTCCATATCCATTAAGGAAACCAAAATATTTCACCCCAAAATATATTTCCTTGACATAGTTCAAGATGGCTATTCAGAAGGGCTGGAATATAAAAATAGCTAAAAATCTGCCTTTTGTGGGGGACATTTGCATTTGAAGAGAAAATGCATGTTGATGCAGCCAGGCTTTCTCTGAGGGCCTTCCCTTGCCAGATCTAGGAACCTTAACTGTTTCTCTCAGGTAAAGAAACATTTACCTCTAAAATTTCATCTGTATAACAAGACCATCTTTGCTAGCCAGGCCTTCTCTTCTCTCCCTCCCACAACCTGCCTTACCAGCATAACCTGATTTACTGCCATAACCTGGTTTTGGCCATCCTCTGAGCCCTCATTTTTTCTATAATCTCAGGATGGTAAATAAGCTGCTCTGCCCCATCAGGGGTAAGGATTAATCACTCTGCAATTTTCCCAATGTGCATTAATAAATCTGGATGCCTTTTCCCTTATTAATCTGCCTTTTGTCAGTTGCCTTTTCAGTAAAATTTCAGGGGGCAAAGGGGAAGTTTTCCCTTGACCCCTACATTGGCAATAAGGCTGCTTTGCTTTCTTATCATTTGTTTGCTCACTGTGTGTAATTTCTTCCAAGAACATTTCCTTTGTATTCACAACTTGGCTAACTGGCCCAGGAGGCCTATTTCAGCTTTCTACATGCCTTCCTCACTAATCTCAATCATTTCTAGCTTTTGATTTCAAGTGAGAGATGTGTGAGTCTTTTTTTCACTTGAAAACTTAGAGGCCATTGCAGGGTTATTAACTGACCTAATTCCAATATTGTTGTATCTCAGGAATAGGGAGGCCCAAGGAGAGGGAGAGAGATGGGGGAGTGGAGAAGGCAGAACACACACAACATTTATCAATTAAGTTTGCCATCTTATGGGTGTAGTTCGTGGTGCCCCAAAACAATTACAACAGTAACATCAAAGATAACTGATTATAGATCACCATAACAGGTCATAACGATAATGAAGAAATCTAAAAATACTGTGAGAATCACCAAAATGTGGCAGAGACACAAAATGAGCACATGCTGCTGGGAAAATGGAACGCAGAGACTTTCTCAATGCAGGGTTGACACAAACCTTCAATTTGTTAAAAAAAAAAAAAAGCAATATCTGTAAATATTTCACTCATAAGTGGGAGTTGAACAATGAGAACACATGGACACAGGGAGGGGAACATCACACACTGGGGTCTGTCAGGGTGTTGGGGGCTAGGGGAGGGATAGCATTAGGAGAAATACCTAATGTAGATGGTATTTCTACATCTCCTACATTAGGAGAAATACCTAATGTAGATGTAGTGGCTTATGGGTGCAGCACATCACCATGGCATGTGTATACCTATGTAACAAACATGCACGTTCTGCGCATGTATCCCAGAACTTGTATAATAATAATAATAATAATAATAAAAGCAGTATCTGTGAAACATGATAAAATGAGGCATGCCTGTAATCACTTAAGAAACTCTTCAGGTTTTTTTTAGTGCTAGTCATGTGTATGTGAATATCAGACCCAAAGGGTAGAAATATCTGAGCTGACATAACCAAAACCAAAGGCTACTATTCTTTCAGTCACTGAGTAAAGATAAAATCCCCCCCAAAATCCCAAAGCTATATGATTATGATCAGGAAAGAAATAATCAGAGATATAAGTACAGCCCATTACACAATATTCCTCCAGCAGCTCTCAGTCTGTGTCCAGCAATTTCAAGGACTGGCTGACAGCTTCTTTGAGAAACACTGTTCAGATGACTTTGATCTTGATGCACATTAAGATTAAGGATGCTTATCTGCAGGGTGGATAGTTGTGTCCAATAAATGAAAAAACAGCAGCCTGGAGCAGTGGCTCATGCCTGTCTGGGACTTTGGGAGGCCAAGGTGGGCAGATCACCTGAGGTCAGGAGTTCAAGACCAGCCTGGCCAACATGGTGAAAACTGGTCTCTACTAAAAATATAAAAATTAGCCAGGCATGGTGGCAGGCACCTGTAATCCCAGCTAAATGGGAGGCTGAGGCAGGAGAATCACTTGAACCCAGGAGACAGAGATTGCAGTGAGCCGAGATTCTGTCGTTGCACTCCAGCCTGGGAGACAGAGCGAGACTCCACCTCAAAAAATAAAAATAAATAAATAAATGAAAAAACTGCTTTGCTTGCCATTGACCTTCTGTGTTCAGATAAAGAAGGCCTTCAGAGGCCACAAACAGGGGCCTTAAAAAGGTCTTTCCTATCTTGGAACATTTCGTAACAAAAACAAAGACCAAAAGAGGCCATATCTTTTTGCAGGCTCATGGGACTGGAAGAGACCTTAGAGTTATTTTGCATCTGGCCTCTCCTTTTGTTTTTTTTTTTTTTTTTAATTTGAGACAGAGTCTTGTTCTGTTGCCCAGGATGGAGTACAGTGGCACCTCAGCTCACCACAACCTCTGGCTCCTGGGTTCAAGTGATTCTCGTGTCTCAGCCTCCCGAGTAGCTGGGATTACAGGTGCCCACCACCAGGTCCAGATAATTTCTGTATTTTTAGTAGAGATGGGGTTTCACCATGTTGGCCAAGCTCGTCTCAAACTCTCAACCTCAGATGATCCACTGGCCTCAGCCTCCCAAAGTACTGGGATTAGAGGTGTGAGCCACTGTGCCCAGCCTGGCCTCTCCTTTTGTAAAAAAGGAAACTGCTCAGAGACAGGGCATGCCTTGTCCAATCCCAGGCTTTTTAGAGTCTCCTGGGCCTGATCGTGTTCTCTCTTCCTGTGAACATGCTGAAACGGACACGCTGGGAGATTTGAGAAGTGAAACTAGTAGTATATGACTTTTTTCATTTCCACCCTACTGCTCTTATCTTGGATGAGGGATGGTTTTAGCATTCAATTTCTCTTATTTTTCTTTATGGGAAGTGAACCACAGCCAGCAACTTCATAAAACCCCACCCCACCCCATCACCAACAGCAATTAGAAGCTATGAAGGAATCTGAGGAGTTAGTGTACTTTTGCCTTTAGGCATGACAGACCCTACCTGATCCTATCAGATGAATACATTTTTTCAATCTTAAAAGTATCCACTGACAAAAATGTGATATCTTCCCTCTGGAAACTCTGCCACTGTCTGTGCTGATTTTTGTTTACTGAAAGAATATTATTGACCCCCTCACTAGCCATAGAGCAAGAACTCATTCTTGTTCCGTGTTTAGTTGGGCCCAATCTGTATGAAGATGTTTATTTTCCTTGTGCATTTTCAGGATGAACAGGGCTGCCAGCTCAGGTTATGGTTTTGTGCACAGCTACAGCTATTTTGTTCCTCTACTCAGATTGTCAGACTAAATTACTTATCTGGCCCCGTTTAGCTGAGGATGCCAGCCATCACAGAATCTGAGGACTCAAAAGATCATTGAGACCAGCCCTCAAACATAAAGACATTCCTTTGCACCTTAAAACATCTCCAAAGGCAAAACCTGCAAACTCTACCTTAGAAATACATTCTTCCATCTAATCCCAGTTTATCTGGGATTTTACGTCCTTTACAAATGAATTAAAAAGAGTTATTTTTCCTCTCAGTTGAAATAGATCAAGAAAGTCCTTCCAAAGGTTTTGTGACTTACTTTGATATGGGGGTGTTTTGCACATGTTGTCCCCCACACACGTGAACAGCGCTCCTCTTTTCTGTGTTCATAGAATTCCGGGTCTCGTAGGATAGCTACCCTCCGTCCACCATATGCCAGGACAAACTTGCTGCACCCTTCCAGCCGTGTCTTATCCTCTGTAGAGAGGGGCAGTAGGATGGGGATGCTCATGTTGATCACACCATCTGTGGAAAGAGACAAGTGATGCATGAAAACTAGATATAAGGTTGGCCATCCTTGGAGCATGACTCAAAAGTACACAATGCCCCTTCCAAATGTTTCTTTCAAGAAGCATTAAGACCCACATCCAAGTAGTTGTGTTAGCTGCACCAGTTTCTCCAGATTCTAAGATGACAAGTCCTTGAAGGGCTTTCCAAACCACATGGAGCATATGTGAAAAATGGGTTGAGTTTCAAATCATGGAGGTGGCCTCTATAAGTGATCTAACTTTGGAAATGCCTCTTTGTGGGTTCCCTTTTCAAATCTAAGTCCTGAACTCAATGCAGTAGGGAGTTTAACATTTTCCAAAATCCAATTAAATAAAATTACGTTAGCAAAACAAACCAAAACAAAACTCTCTAGTCTTTCTCAGAAATAAACCTTGTAAGAATGTTAGGCAAGTCTCTTATTCTATTATCTGTTTAGGCTCTGTCTGCATACCAACACACTGAATTAAAAAGAAAGAAAAAAATCAGATAGTTGATATTAATCTATGGGAATTAGAATATGCATTTTTTGTATAAGTTATTTATGACAGTGTGTGTTTATCTTTTTTAATATCAACTACAATCTGGGTAATAACCTCATTCACATTTTTCTTTAAAATTCTTAACCTTCATGGGTATAAAGTGTGTTGGGTGCATGAGATATTTTGATACAGGCATACAATGCATAATAATCACATCAGGGTAAATGGGGTACCCATCACCTCAAGCATTTATCCTTTAGGTTATAAAAATCCAGTTATCCTCTTGATTATTTTTAAATGTACAGTTAAATTATTATCTTGTTGTACTATCAAAATTAGATATTATTCATTCTAACTGCTTTCTATACCCATCTCATCCACTTGTAAAAAATATATTTTCAGCCAGGTGCATTGGCTTAAACTTGTAATCCCAGCACTTTGAGAGGCCAAGGTGGGAGGACTGCCTCAGACCAAGTAAGACCAGCCTGGGTAACATGGCCAGACTTCATCTCTACCAAATATTTATGTGTGTGTGTGTGTGTGTGTGTGTGTGTGTGTGTGTGTATGCATGTATACACATTTTTTTTTTAATTAGCTGGACATGTTGTCATGCATCTGTAGTCTCAGCTACTCAGGAGGCTGAGGAAAGGGAATCACTCGAGCCCAGGAGTTTGAGGCTGCAATGAATGCTGATCACTCCATACCCCAGCCTGGGTGCAGAGCAAGACCCTGTCTCAAAAAAACAAAACAAAACAAAACAAAACCCACTAATCTTTGGGATCCCAAACAAACAGTCCTCCTGATGTTCATGATGGTTTCGGCATAAAATCACCTTTTTTTCCTGCTCCTGCTCCCTCTTTCCTAAATATTTTTGAAGAGACTGGTAATCTCACTTATCTGGGAATCGCAGGTCTTGCTAGCACAACCACAATTGAGAATCATCTGTGAGAAAACACCGAGGAGTGAAAAATGACAACAAGTCATTTATTAAGGCACATGCACTTTCTCTGGAGTGTGAGCCTCTCTCACCATTATGCTGAATCTCTTGCTTTAAGAGGAATTTAAATAAACAGGGTGTTCTCATTTTTCAGTATACCACACAGCAAATGAGAAGGCATCGAATATGGTATTCAGAGAAGTTACATCTTCGGCAGCAAGAAATGTCAAATGACAGCTTGACTGCAAAGGAAGAGACAGGAAACTACTGAAAAAACACACATAGAAACTGTGATGGTTGATGTTACATGTCAACTTAGCTAGGCCACAGTACTCAGATATTTAGTCAAAAATTATTCTAGATATTTCTGTGGAGGTACTTTTTAGATGGGATCAAAATTTAAATCATAGACTTTGAGTAGAGTACCCTTCAGAATGTGAGTGGGCCTCACCCAATCAGTCAAACGCCTAAGTAGAAAAAAGACACGTCTCCCCAGAGAATTATGCAGCAGACAGCCCGTGGACTTGAACCACAGGTCTTCTCAGGGTCTCCAGCCTCCCAGTTTTTGGACTTGCCAGATTATCTACAATCACATGAACCAAATCCTTAAAATAAATCTCTTTATCTGTGTGTGTGTGTGTGTGTGTGTGTGTGTGTGTGTGTGTGTACATTGAGAAAGAGATGTATTATATACCTATATATAATATGTAGTTATCTATATATAACATCGTTACCTATTCAAATATATATATATATCAGATATATTATATAATTCAGATATATTGTATATCTATATATTACATATAGATATCTATGTATAATATATAGAAATAAAGCTCTATAATAAAGATAATTTATATATGTATAAAATTAATACATGCATAAAATTAATATATGCATATATATTAATTCATTTAAATATATTAATAAATGTATTTTTATATGTATGTCCATCTAGAGAGGGATGCAGATCATGTTGGTTCTGTTTCTCTGAAGAATCCTGACCATACAATTTTCTAATGCAGAAATTAAAATACAGAGTTATGGGGGTTCTTTAGTGTGAGAGCCAACAATCCCACAGGCCTCTTAATCTTCAGGGCATCATTACATTAGAGGCCAGTTTAACAAGTGGTAAAACTAATAATGACAGAGTCATTTTTAAGTTTCTTTATATTTAACATATTCTTTCTCTTTTTATGAGTGAATACTTTTTTTTTTAGTAAGACTATTTTGAAATGTTTCTAAATAAGATAGTTAAAAGCGTAGTTGGTTTTCAGTGTGGGGCTTAAAAGAATAAAATTTGTCTCTCTAAAAACAACTCATTTCTCAATGATTCTAGATAATGTTAAAAAATTTACAAAACGGTGCTTCTCCTACAATGATGCCCTTACAAATATGCTAGTCTCTCAATTATACTCACAGATGAGAAAATGAGGGCTCATGGTTAAGTGTATAACACAAAAGAATATTAGGGACAATTTTGTTGGAGTTCCCAAGTTCAAGATTCAGAAGGGAATGAAAGGAAGGTGAATAAAGAAAATATTTAACTCCAGAGAAAACAAATGCAGTTATTTATGGACTTGAGGGAATGTGCCATAGATTAATGAAGCCATTTAAACCTAACTTTTCAATGCAGCATTTAGAAGGCCTCTGACAGAGTTAAAGATTAGAGTTCTATTCCTTTGGGGCATAAGACTCCTCCTAGCAGATACAAAACTAAACTTCCCAGGCATATCACTTTGCACCTTTTAAACACTCTCCAAAGTTTACTAGAACCTAAAGAATGTAATAGGAAATAGAACAGCAACTCCTGGTAACAAAGAAATCCAGTTTATCATAAAATCCTGCAATATGCTTTGAGACCCTTTATAAACCACAAATTAGATTCTGTGTACAGAAGGCAATGGTTTGTCATTCAAATAACTCTTTGTTTCAACGTTCTTGGGCAATTAGAGCTGCTAAGTCCTTTGCAAAGAACACTAAATTCAAAGTCAACTGTTCTCCCATTTACTGTGCGGCACTCAACCTTTCTAAACTCAGTTTTTTCATTGGAAAATGGGCTAAATGATATGTATCTCTGTGGGTTGCTGCATGGGGCAGACTGTACAGCACTATGTTAATGGAGGTTGGTGATGGAAGATAATTAAATCCACTGCATAGTCTAGTTGAGGAAAAGGGAAAGAGGCTAATAAAGAATAACCCCTTCAGAAATGCTGGAAATTATGCTCTCTGTGGATTGCTTACTGACCACATTGCTCAAAGAAAGACCGTGATATTTGCCTCTGCTTATAAAGAATGACTTAGCCAAAATAAAGTAAAGCAAAATGCAAAGCAAAACATAGAGCAGGGTACCGAAGGAAGCTAGCGCTGCCTGCAACACGTCTGTAACACTGCCTTCCATCAAGTATTCTGCCTTGAAATCCAAAGGATATTTCACTGTTGCAGCCACCTCCTCATGTCCACTAGATTTCTCACCAATGTAACTTCTAATATACCTTCATCCTGGCCTTGAGCGAAAATCTAAAATGACTAAATAACACTCCTTGACAGACTGTCTCAATAAGGAAGTGAATCTGTGGGATATTATAGAAAGGAGTTCTGCCAAGTCGTAATGCCAACTGATCTTATAAGCCTGTAGCTACAACTCCAATGTATATACACAGATTTACTGTAGTTTCCCTATCATCTTTATCAACTTTTCTAATACACAGACTTATCCAGCTATTACTAAGACGTAATACTTGAACTGTGCTGAAACATCACCCGTGGCTTTCAACCTTGACTTCAACTTTCAGTCTTTTCCTTCATGTGTTTCATTCAGCTCTGGTGGGAACTGCCTTGATTATTTTATTGTGGTATATCTCATTTTGAAAAACAATATTGTGGTCCTTCCACCACAGCAAGTCCAAGAGATAAGTTATTGTTCAATAGGATGATTTTTCTTTTGCTTTCAATAATTTTCAAGCCTTCTGTGTTAGCCTTGAAGATCTGCTTTACATTGTTTGAGACTGTTTCTTTGCAAAACCTAAATTATGCTTTATTGCTTAATTGAGCTTTTTAAAAAAAAATGATGAAAGCAATACCAAAGATAGATGACATTCAGAATTTTACCTTTTCATTCTTGCACAATGTAGAAGTTTACAATCACAGCAAATGTATATTTACTCCCAGTTCTATAACTAGCAATCATAATGGCTTGAAATTAAGTTCATGCATAATCATACATTGCAAACAAATGAAGTATAATCCTGCACAATCCAACCAGGTACATTTGCTTTAATTGATTTATTCTTCCTCAACTTAAAATCTTTTATAAACACCATAGAAAAAAATTTCCAGATTTGTGAAACTAAATGAGACCAACAGTCATTGGAAGAAGATCATTTTACATTTAGTAAAAGACACAGAAAAAAAATGTAAAAGACTCAGGAACAAAATGTGCAATGATTATTTAGAAACAAGTTTACTTTTTTCATCCAAATACTACATTATACAAAATAGCTACATCTGGTCCAGAAATTTCCTGTTGTTTGGACTCCAGTGAAAAGAAAAATACAGCATTATTCTACTATAACTGGTTGGATCATAAACTAATAGTGATTTCAACTGGTTAATGTAGATTTTCTTTTAGTTATATTCTTAACCATTTCCAGTTAATGTAGGACATCTAATTATCATAATTTAGCTACTTGGAAAGTTAAAGTACATACCAGGAAGCACCATACCTAGGGAAATATAAACACAATTAAGAAACATTTTCAGCTCTCCACCAAAAGAATCTTACAGCAACAATGTCACAGAGCAAATTACTATTATCACACTTTACATATACAACATACAAATATACTAGTTTTGTCATGCTATTTTTAAAAATAGAGAGTATATGATAGCAAAATGCCGTTGAAATCAGAACTTGTATAGAATGTTGTTCAATACAATCCAAAAGCATCGTTCAGATGTTTATCTGATTTTCTAATTATTTATTTATTTATTTTTCCTTCCACTGGGAAGAGACATCTGTTTTAAAATAATTATAACATGTTAATATTCCCTCCAGCTTCACCAGGAAATTTTCTCTTGCAAACATGTGATCTTACAACCACTGTTTAATAGTTTACAAACTAGGCTTTGGGAAAATGTATAGAAGCAAACTGCCCTAGAACATGCTAGAATCCCACATGGTTAGAGGACATGAAGATATGCCCAGCAGAACAAGCACCAATGTTAGATGCAGGACAACCTAGATTTAAGTCTAGGCTTCAAATAAGTTATGCAACCTTTCTAATAGATATTTTCTCAAGTGGACAAAATATCTTCACCATGGCATTATCTAGATTAAATGTCATAATCTATGTCAAACTCAAGTGTCAGAACACAATTGGTGCTCAGTAAGTGCTGGTGATATATGTGGAGTGCCCTCACACCCTGCACTGGAAAGTCAGAGCTGTGGAAGAATAGCCATTAAATGACGGAGTCTCACAAGGCTGCCCTATCTCAATCCTGCTTGGATGCCATCAGTCAACCCAAGCTTGAGGTTCCATTTTTAAATTTAGATGTGACATTTATGGTTAAAAGGTCTGTCACAACCCTGGAACTATACTTCCAGTTCAAAATAAAGTGATATGATACATTAACATAAAAATAGATTCTTGAGTAATATCTGGAGTGACTAATTTCTTATTTGATGCTCACTACCATGAGGTGGATGGAGCATTTATTACTGCTCCCAGTTTCCATGTAATCCAGATGTCTATTCCTCCAAACTCACCAGCCGGGGGATATGAATGTGGTCACCTTCCCACTAATACTTGAAGCCTACAAGTACCAAGTCCCTACCTGCTCATGCAGAAAGCCCAGTTCTTTCCAAAGCCTACCCAAGTGTTTATGGGAGTCCCCAAAGGGTGTGTTTCTTGTGTCTCCAAGTCAAGCCCCCAGCCATGTGCCACTTGCTATGTGGATCTGTGGGTCTGTCTGTACTCAGAAGTACAGATCCTGCTGCGTCACTCCAGCCACCAAAGTTCTTGGTATCAGTAGGGCTGTCTCAGTTTATGGACTCTTCTTTAAGTGGAAAAAATGTTTCCTTCCTCTCTATTATACTTAGATAAAGATTGTTTGGGAGGTTGCTTTAGTTCCATAGTACTAGTGAATTGAGTGAGGCAACACTTGTAAGCCATATAAATCCCTTTATCCTCCTGTGGCTCCAGTGTGGCTCTGTCAGCAGGGTTCAAGACCAGATGTTGTGCTACTTCCATACCCAGGAAAATGCTCCCTCCTTTCCTTATCAAAACACAAACCATCTCTGCCTCTAGGATTTTTTGTTAGCCCACCCTGAAGTCTCAAATCCCAGGCTAAGGACCCCTGATTTCCATTAACATTGACCTCTGCAACCATTTCCACCACCCTGGTATTTTTGTTTATGAAATGAGCCCTTGTCATTAGCACTATTTGTATTGAGGCTTCTCTTTCAATGTGGCTCACTTGTCTTTTGGCCACAGCTCTGGTTCACATGCTCAAAATCAACCTCTTCCTCATGGCTAGCTGCTAAGCCCAGTGACCTTAACTTCATGCAGCCTGTTTTCAGCATGTATCAAAATCAAGACATCAAGATAAAGGTCAGCCTTCCTTGTAGACTGTCAGGCCTTGCAGATTCTATTGGAAAGGACATCAGGGGAACAGCCTGGCATGGAAAGAGCACTGGGCCAGGAGTCCTAAGATTATGGACTCTGGTCTTGGGCCTTCACTTATGAATGTCATGAACTTGGGCAAATCACCTACTCTGAGGCCAGTTTCCCCATCTGTAAAGTGGGATAATAATTGCTGCCTCTTTTCTAGGGTTTTTGTGAGGATCAAAATGAAATAATGCCTGAGAAAATGTTTTGAAAACAGAGACATGGTATAGAGATATGCATTATTATTGTTGTTGTTAAAGCAAGCTAGAAGTAAATTAAGTGTCTTTGGGGAATAGTATTTAATTTGAGAAGTGAAGGATTCAGGTTGTGGGGTGTCATCTGTCACAGCAAAAGAATAAGGGAAAAGGGCCCGCAATGATCAGTCTTTGAGTTCTGATTCTGACTTCATGCCCCATTCTCCAGGCAAAGGCACAAACACAAGATATGAATATCTTTCCCAAAAGAGAACATCTTGTTTGATTTTTCTTCCTAAAAGGGTTGGAACCCTGCTCAGTATTACAAATTCAGTGTGACTCTACCCCCACTCCTTCCCCACTTAGCAGCCATTCCCTCAAGATCTTGAAATAGATAAGTTATATTTGATAAGCTCAGGCAGTTCTAGGAAGGAAATGATCATGGAAGTGTCCGGAAATCTTCTCAATGACACATGCTTCTGAGCTTGACCAGATTGGTTTTCCAAAAGCCATTCAGCCTGTGCCCAGAAAGCTGATTTAATACTCTTTCGTTAGAGTGTAGTGGAAGAAGCCATTTTAACATATTTCCTGTGTGGGCATGAACACTGATACTTTAGCATGCACCAAGGAAAGCAGTTGTTGCAATAAAGCTTGACATGAGCAACCTGGAGGGTGGGGGGTGCCATGAAGGTCAGCAATATGTGCTGACCTCATCTTGACTGCCCCAGGACAGTCTCTAGCAGGTGGCAATGGTACTTCTATGTGCTGCCTTCTGAATATCAGCACCAGCAAAGAGCAGGTGGAGGTGAAACGGACTGGTCTTTTTCTTGGCTTTACACCCATTTTTTAGTTCCTTAGCTTTAAAGGAACAACCTTGAGAACAACCAAAAAATCCTAAAAATGGAAGGTTAAACATAATAGAATGGCGCATACTATAAATTATCCAAATATATTTCCTCCTTCTGTAAAACTTCTGGGAAAGATTTTTTTTTTCCCTTTAACAACAAAGAGTAAGAAATGACAACAAAAACATACCATCTAGCAGGGTGCCAAAGTGCAAAACTTGTAAGTACTCCTTCTCCCGCATGAAACCTTTGAGGGGAGTGGCCCAGCCTTCGCTCAAAACCTGGACCCACTGGAGATCCAGCTGCAAAACACAAAAAGTAGTTGAGCATTTTCATAAGTTCTATTTTCCAGGCATCTGGACCCAGGGAAGTCCTATCTTATTCAGTTAACAGGAGGATGAGGGTAGAGCCTTCTATGTCTTAAGTGTTCCCACCTGTTATGCTAACCCATGAGCTAAGGGCCAGAGAGATTTCAGTTTGGAAATTTCCTATGAAAGAGTGGTGAAAAGATTTTGTATTGAGATGACTTATTTGAATATTTTAAGGCTGTATCTGTTCCCAAAATGTGCAACTGAGTTGACAATTAACTCTTTTTCTTTCTTTTATCCACAGAAATCCTGGTTTGGCTATATTTTTCTACCAGATGTACTTACTGGTACAATGACAGCTACGTAAAATTGTCCAGTGCAAATATAGAAGTTATTTCCCCAGTCACCTCCATACATGGCATTGATCAGCTGCCTTGTGGCAATTCTCAGTGAGAGACTGCTTAGAGAAGAGGTTAAAAAAACTTGGGGAAAAAGGAGTGTTTTATTTGTGGATATTACATGCGCCTTATTTACACCTTTCTTATTGTTAAGAGTAATTGCAAATAAGTTATAATGACTGATACTAAGCCTGATTCTCCTTTGATCAATGTGCACCCACTTACCTTAGTAATTGATAATGAAGGGAGAGTTTCAGCCTCCGCTCGGACTTGGTCAAGTTTGTTTTCAGGCACAAACAGTTCGTGGATATCTTTGATTATAGTATGGGGTACAATGTTCTGACATGAAACAGAATTGAAATGAAAACTGTAAAAGCAATGCTTCAGTAAAGAAGCATAGATTGTCTTTCATGACTATATTAAATATATATATATATAAAAGACAATCAGTTCACACACCTGCTCTTGCAGCAGTTCCACTACCTGCTGGACACAGTCACTCACTGTGGACAAACTGGTTTTAAGCACACGCTCAGGAGTTTCAGGTTTCTCATAATCAGAATCAATACCTGTAAATCCTGCAAGGCAAATGGGTGACAATCGAATCTGTATTGACAGAATAATCTTTTTAATCAATAAGGCAAAACACATGTTGGAATAATGTATTAAGCTGAAAATTCACATTTTAACAGAAAATGTCGAACAGCCATCCTTCACTTCTAGCAATAAGAAAATATATAGCTGTATTTTCAATATGGAAAGCCCCAAACTGGCAACAAAATCCAGCTGGCTAAGTTGAAGCCCTCTATAGATGATTAAAATCAAAGAGGATCACAATAATAAGGAAAAACTCTGAAACACTCCTCTACACACACACTCACATATAAATATCCATTTTAGTTCTCTAAGCTTCATTACATATGGCTGAGATGACAATTCTTAAAAATAAAACCCCACATTTTAATAAGCCTCTGGACATATTGAATGATGTGATAAAAAGTTGTGCATGTTATATGCAATTTTGGAAAAGAGTTTGAAACTCAAGGCAGATTTCTGAGGACAGAATAGGGACTGATAGCCTAAGTAACTGGTAAAGATACTGCTAGCCAATCCACATACCTTTAATCTCCCCAGCTCTGGCCCTTTTGTAGAGGCCTTTTACGTCTCTGCTTTCACAAATATTTAGAGGTGCATCTACAAATATTTCAAAGAATGGCAGCCCTGCTGATTCATGTATTTTGCGGGCATTCTCACGATCCTGAAAAGCAATATATTTAAGAATATAAAAAGAGGTTTCACGGTGAAATTCTAAATCACAAAACACTGTGTACTTTGGTTTTCAATAGCCTTGAGATAACACTGGGGTTGTGCTCTGCAGAGTGCTTGAGATAAAGTCCAGAAATTTCACTCTGGTAAACACAGCTCTCTCAAGGACTTTCAGAGAAAAACAATGGAAAATAGGCCCTCTTAGCAGGAAAGCACTGGCTGTATGGGAGCATTTTATTCAAAGGATGTGTTCAGAGCTACATATGATGTTGTGGTCCCCAGAAATTTTCTGATTTAAAAGAAGAGTGACACTCCACCTCAGTGATGTCAGCGTTAAACACATAGAACCTGAAGCTTCAGCTGTGAACTGCTCTTTTCTTTAGTTAGGTCCCTTTTCTGACAACTAAAAATTACAGAGCTTTAGAGTTTCTCTTGTTTAACTTTTTCTTCCCTTTGACTCTGACCAAATGTTTCTTATAATTGTGAACATGGAAGGGTTTATGTCCACTGGTGCCCTGGCATCTGGAAAGGAAGGAATTCTCTTTATATAACCAATATTAAAAAGAGGAAATGAGAGAGCCTGTGATGGGGGAAGAAGTGGTCGGGAAATTGAAAGGAGGCATTCTTATGCCCTCCCTCTCTGACTCCTTCCCCTAGCAGTATGAGAGTACTTGCACTGTGTGTGGGAATTGTGTGTAGTGCCATTTTTTTTTTCTTACCTTTGAGAATGGAGAAATAAAGCTGGTAATGCAGACCAGACCAGCGTCAGCAAACAGCTTAGCTACCTCGGCAATTCGGCGGATATTTTCCTCTCTGTCCCCAGGAGAGAATCCAAGGTTTTTGTTAAGTCCATGACGGACATTGTCTCCATCCAGGGAGTAACAAGGGATGGCATGGGAGACAAGGTACTCCTCCAGGGCAAAACTTATCGTTGTTTTTCCAGCACCAGAGAGACCTGTTCAGAACAGAGAAAGCAGGCTGACATCGGCCTGGATAGTTTAAGGTGACAAATTATTAACTAATCCGGCAATTTAAAATATAACTAAATCTTAAAAAAAAAAGAAAAAGAAAGAAAGAAATCATTAAAATCTAGAAAAAGTATAGTTGACTATAAGGCAAATACATTTTTCTCAAATTTTGAAATAACTATTTGTTTTCTGTTAGGATTATAGCTTTTCAAAGCAAGCAGTATTCATAAATAGGGCGATTTGGGGCTACATGTGGTCCTCAATGTGTTCTGTTTGAACTGCAGAGGTTTTTAAAGATTAGAAAGTTGTCATACAGGCTGGGCATGGTGGCTCAGGCCTGTAATCCCAGCATTTTGGTAGGCTAAGGTAGGAGGATCACTTGAACCCAGAAGTTCAAAACTAGCCTGGGCAACATAGTGAGACCCTGTGACTACAAAAAACAAAAAAACTAGCCAAGTGTGGTGGTGTGCACCTGTAGTCCCAGCTACTCAGGAGGCTGAGGTGGGAGGACCTCTAGAGCCTGGGAAGTCAAGGCTGCAGTGAGCTGTGTTGCCATCATGACACTCCAGCCTGTGTAACAGAGTGAGACCTTGTCACAAAAGCAAAAAGGAAGCTGTGGATACAAATCCAGATTCTGTATTCTCTTGAAAAAAATCAAAAGATGTGGTGACAGTGGTCACATATCCCCTTCAAAGTCAGCAATCAGCTGCAATGGAGGGAACGGCCAGCCCCTGGAGACATTAATAAGTCCACCTCCCTTGTGGATACCACTGAACAACCGTCTCACAGAGCTGGGATGAAGTCCTCTTGGCTTCAAGATGCTTCCAAAATGACTCTCAAAATATAAAGACAGGAAGCCGGCTAGGGACATGTATTTAGAGCTGCCATATGTCACACTCTTAGGTATAAAGACTCTCTAGAGTCTTTATATGAGAAAAGAGTTACCATGTGGCTTCTACCATGGTTTCAAAGCACAATGATCAGGAACATACTTTGTAATTTCCATATGAGGAGGAACATAAGAAGAAGGGGAAATAAACACAACCTGTCAAAGTTATTTAACAGTTCAAAATCTGAACTACTCTAAAGACTAGCACTCTAAAAAAAAAAAAAATGAGTCCTTCATACCTTGTCTACACAGTCCTCGCACAAGGTTCCTTACCTGTGGTCAGTAAAGAATGTCACTTTCTAATAGTTCTGGAAGCTCTGAATTTATCTTGGAACCTCAGAGGAGAGGATTACCCAACTCACAGGTATTTGAAGATACAAACCCATGGCTGAGTCTGGCTTTAGAGTTCTTAATCTAAGATTCTTTGTGGAACAGAGTTTCATCAAAGCCAATCCAAAAACCTATGGAGAAATAACTATTCTTGCTGCACTTCATGCAAATAATAAGGCCAAGAATAAGAGTAAAGTGGTAATCTACTGCAGCTTGGAAGAAAAAAAAAAAAGGGTTGTAGAACGTAAAAGTCTGAATCAATATACTAGTTCTGGGCAATTATCCTGCAAATTCTGCCAGGTAATGAAAGTAAGTAGGGTACCCATAACACCTAGGCTTCTTTGTTTGGGAAAATAAAACCAAAGCTTCATAGACTGCCAAAGGGAAATTCTATATCTTGGCAAGTAAAATTTTAGATGGAAATATCTACTACACCACACTTGTGGGAATTGCTATACTCACTCTACTATTTGCAATAGGGTTATACACGGTAGCACCTTCTAACTGAAACATTGGACAGAGTTTTCATTGCTATTATATTGTGCTTAATTATTATCCTTATAGCAGGTATAATAGTTACTGACAAAAAGGAAGCATGAAAGTTTTACTATCACTGAGTCTGCTAGGACTTTTTACTGCATTTAGTGATGATTAACACCTCTAATAAACCAGAGAAAAATCTACAGGTACTTCAAGGTCAAATCAAAATTATTGACAGGCTCAGGGAAAATGCCAGCTTCAGCCCTGGGTGGCTACAATCTTGTTTTTCTTGAGACGGAATCTCGCTCTGTCACCAGGCTAGAGTGCAGTGGCACGATCTCGGCTCACTGCAACCTCTGCCTCCTGGGTTCAAGTGATTCTCCTGCCTTAGCTTCCCAAGTAGCTGGGACCACAGGCGCATGCTACCACGCCCAGTTAATATTAGTTTGTATTTTTAGTAGAGACAGGGTTTCACCCTGTTGGCCAGGCTGGTCTTGAACACCAAACCTTGTGATCCGCCCACCTCGGCCTCCCAAAGTGCTGGGATTACAGGCATGAGCCACCGCACCAAGCCCTACAGTAAGTATATGTAAACAGATTGTTGGCATGTGTACTTTCATACATTGAGGTAACGCTAATTACAGTTACTGAGAACTTTACTATGTGTCAGGTACTATGAAAAGTGCATTTGTCCTTTATTGATTAAGTTACAGTGACACCTCCATAAGTCAGGTACTGTCTTTATTCTCATTGTACAAATAAGATATCTGAGGCTTAGAGAGCTTGACTGGCTTGTCCAAAGTCACAAAGCTCATTTGGTGGAGTTGAGGCTAAAATCTGAGTCTATGGATTTAAAATATTTTGTTTCTTCTAGTCTGCCTGGTCAACAGTCTATCTTTGTAATATAAGAATAAAAAATAAGTTAGATAAAGATGATTTTTAAATTTAATTTAATTTTTAAATTTAATTTTCATTTTTGAGATGGAGTCTTATTCTGTTACCCAGGCTGGAGTGCAGTGGCATGATCTTAGCTCACTGCAACCTCTGCCTCCTGTGTTCAAGTGATTCTCCTGCATCAGCTTCCTGAGTAGCTGGGATTACAGGCGTTCACCACCATACCCAGGTAATTTTTATCTTTTTAGTAAAGACAGGGTTTCACTGTGTTGGCCGGGTTGGTCTTGAACTCCTGACATCAGGTGATCCACCCATCTCAGCCTCCCAAAGTGCTGGGATCAAGGGCGTGAGCCACCAAGCCCGGCCTTGATTTTTAAAATTTGCCATCTATTCTTTTCTAATGAAAAGATAATTCATTTTAAGAGTAAAGAAGGAGAAAGTATACCCTTTGGATATGTTTCTCTTCTACCAATGCTCTTTTTCTTTTTAAGGGGTGTCACATTAGAGAAAATGGACTTTGTGCGTATAGCTCAACACGAAAGTTGTTTTCACCAGTGATCTTCGCATGAAGGCAAACATATAACAGTATAACAGGAGGGGATCTTCTAGAATACAGCTATAACTACTGTTCAAATTACATCTCTTGGGGGAGCTGAGGTAAACATTTCAGGAGTAATCACAGGAGGATGGTGCATATTTGAGCACAGCAGGTTTGTTGCTCACTGTCTGTCCTTGCACTGGAGGCTGCAGAAAGTTGTTTTGATGCACAGTCCAGGCATGAATGAAACCAGGAAACCAAAGGCACAAGGGAAAACTTGGAAACGACAAGAAAGAGGCTGGTTGGGACAGAAAAAGGTAAAGATTTAGGATAGCAAGAAAAGATGCAAGGCAGGTCCCTACCTGCCAGATTCTTTAGAATGAGCTTCAGGTTAGAAACCATCAACATTTTATAACCTGAATAAACTTAGTTTTGCAGGTGGGCTCATTCCATTTGAAGACTGTTGTCTATGAAATGATCTTGTTTTTTTTTTTCCTTTTGAGTCCAGAAATAATTTTGTCTACTTTGGACTCAGTGTACAAGGTAACAGCCTAGGGCTACCTATTGGGAGTCAGATTCTAATTCCAGTTCTGTCACTAACTCTTAGCTTTGACATTCTGTGCTATAAAAACACAAGAAAAGGAAGAGTAATTTGATCATTTCAGCAGCAGCAAGTTATTTCTGTATACAAGGGCCATCTTGCATTGGAACCAAATCATTTTCTGTGTGCAAAAAAAAAAAAAAAAAAAAGAGAGAGAGAGAGAAAAGAAAAAAACAAGGGCAGTCCTCAGCCAAAGGGAAATTTCTAGCTTTCCTTCTTGCACAGATTCTTATGTTTGTTTGTTTGCTTGTTTAGACAGTAAGTGAAATACCCTCCTAGAATGTCAAAACATTAGGCAAAAATAACAAATATCTCTAGATATCCAAAACCTTATGGACAGCCAAATGCTTGATGTCAAATTAGGAAAGCCTCATTCATAACTGCCAGTAAACACGTTTAGGGATGAACATGAGAATTATTGAATTTCTTAGCACCGAAAGGGAATGTCAATGTCATAATCATCTTGTCTCATCCTTTCCTGACAAAGAGAGAAAAGTGACAACTAGAGACTTTTCCAGTTGACTTGATCAGACTCTATTTTTATAGTCAACCTTAACTCTATTTGTCACTTATGGTAGGGTTAGGACTGACACCCAGGCTTTCGACTACATCTCCCAGCCTCCTTCTAATGATAAAACAAGCATGTAATATGTTATACTAATTTCCACAAAATTGTATCACATGTCAATTTGCAATTAATAATATGTATATATCTGAATATGACATACCTGTTAGCCACACGGTACATCCTCGGAACCCACCCCTTGTTCCAACCACTTGCCCTCTCTTATTCCTGCTCACATGGTGGGCCTGATAGACCACATTGGTGGATTTCTGCTGGCTTTCCTACAAAATAAGACAAAACCAAACACAGTATTAATAAAACACATATTCTTCACTGCAATATAAATCCATCTTAAACTTTTAATTGGAAAATTGATACATGTAACAACTTATATAAAAATATTTTGAAAGAAATTCATCCTTGTCCATTCTAATTTTTTTTCATTTCTACAGATTACCCTGAGCCATTAGCTACATGTATATATTTTTCTTAGCTGTGAGTCTATGTATCTAAGTTATTCATTCTGCATTTCACTTAATGTTATCCATAAGCATTTTTGCTTTCATAAAATAATTACTTTTAAATTATAGCATCATATTTCATTTGTTCATGCAGCACAATTTGCTAAATAATAAAAATATAATGCAAGCATATTATATTAATAGTCTTCTCCAACTGTATCTCTTCCATAACTGGCAAACAGAATGACATTTATTAATTCTATTAATTTAGAAAGAAACACTAACTTTACAATACTCATCATGATCCTTTGAGAGTATAATTCAAATTGGATAAGTTCTGATTTTATGTAATAGTCCTGGTTGCATGACATTTTAACATTTGCACCTTAAGAAAATGACTGTTTCAATGAATGCATGTTCTCCCCAAGTCCAATGGGCTTGACCTCAGAACCAAAATACTCTAGCAGATAAGGAAATACTAGGGTGGGCTGGTTAATCCTCAATCCCTATAGAGCCAGAGAAAGGCCCAGATTGCAGTGAAAAGGGTTAAAGTCAGTAATACCCATGTTTCTCCCATTCAGGCATCAGAGACAAGGCAAGAGTGAAGCCCTTCAACACACAAGGGCTACTTCTTCAGAAGAAATAAACTTTGCTTCCACTTTCTCAAGGGTTAGTGTATTAACTTTTTAATCTTTCAAAAAACCCATCAGAAAAGGAAATGTAGTAGTTATTAGGATTGGAATCCAATCCAAATATCAAATGTCTTTATTTTGGCTGTAATAAAATCAGCTTAGTGAGGTAGGAGACTGTCTGATCCTGATTCTAAACTCTGACTGAGAGGTATAAGTCTGATGAATAAAAAAGGTAAAGTGAGCCAATAAATACAGCTTTTGGTGGACTTAAAAGAAAGTAACATGGGATCCAAGGGGGAAAAAATCCATAATAATGGTTAAATAAAAAGGTTAGAAACTACTCATATATATCTGCGGTGTGCAATTGAATTTCTAATGACAGACATAAACCAGGTTTCTGAACTGTAAAAATCTATGAGCCTTTTTTTTTCTTTTTTTTTTTTTTTTGCATACCCACTAGAACTAAGAAAGCATCAATATTTTTTTAGCAAGAGCTAGAGGATTTTAGAAAACTCTGCCAGGAGCAGTAGCTCATGCTTATAATCCCAGCCCTTTGGGAGGTCAAGGAGGAAGGATTGCTTAAGCTCAGGAGTTTGAGATCAGCCTGGGCAACATAGTGAGACCTCATCTCTACTAAAAATAAAAAAATATTAGCCAGGCATGGTGGCATGTGCTTATAGTCCCAGCTACTGAAGAGGTTGAGGTGAGAGGATCACTTGAACCCAGGGAGCTAAGGCTGCAGTGAGTAATGACTGCACCACTATACTACAGCCTGGGCAACAGAGTGAGACCCTGTCTCATTAAAGAAAAAAAAAAAGAAGAAAAGAAAAGAGAAAAGAAAACTCACCTCTTTTTGCTTTGGGAAATAGAAACTTTGAGAAAATAGAAACCAAAGAGGGCTACAACTAGGACTGTTTGGTGGTTTACGTAAGATGACATGTAAATGGCAAAGTTCTCTACAAATGTGAATGCTGATGATTCTTATTCATTGTAGATATCCCCAACCAGATAGGCTGGAGTCTGCTGGATTGAGACCAGGAAAATGGCTTCAGGACTTAGGAGCCCCTACTGGCCTTTCAGTGTAAAATTAAGAAAGCCCCATTCACAACTGATGGTAAATGTGTTTAGGGATGAATATGGGAACTACTGAATTCCTTAGGGATGTGATAATCAACTTGTCCCATCCTTTCCTGCCTGGCCCTTTAGGGGTGCTAAGAAAGGCAGAGCACAGAGTGGCAATGGGCCTGCTAGTGAGACAGAGTCAGGCAGAGGGGCCAAGGGTCAGGGGACAGGCATTATCAGTGTCAGAGGGGCCAAGAGGAAGGTGGTTAAAGGCACAGTGGGATCAGCTGGGTGAAGTTACCTAAAACCCTCTAAAGCTAGATGTTCTGGTCGTCCATTAAGGAAACCTGGTCAGAACCCAAGACTTGGATATGGTTGGGCATAGTCCCAGAATGTGGCAGATGTGACAGCAGTGATGTCTTACACTACAGGGCTCATAAATGGGGACAAATTAGGCCACTCCATGAGACAGTCTAGCAGTATCTCCCTGGGTGAACAAATCCCCTGTCGGTATTCTGTCTTGGGCTTTGTTGTTGTTGTTTGAGACAGGGATTTACTCTGTCACCCTGACTAGAGTTCAGTAGTGGAATCAGGCCTCACTGCAGCCTCGAACTCCCAGGATCCAGCTATCCTCCCACCTCAGCCCTAGAAGTAGCTGTGACTACAGGTGCACACCACCATGCCCGGCTATTTTTTAAAAATATTTTTTGTAGAGATAGGGTCTCACTGTGTTGCCCAGACTGATCTCCAACTCCTGGACCCAAGTGATACTCCCACTTCAATCTTCCACAGTATTGGGATTACAGGCATAAGACACTATGTCCAGTCCCCTGATGGTATTCTGTGTCCTTGGTGCCAAGTGTACGTGATGCCTCAAGGATAGCATTTAAATTTCCTTTTTTTGATTTTCTTGTTAATTAATGCCATTAAGTTCAAGAACATTATGTCTGAATATCAGACCCAAAAGTCAGTTCACTTGATTATTCATTGATTTTTTTCAGTAAATGTTTATTGAGCTCCTACTGTGTGCCAGTGACAATCTGAAACACTGGGACTATAGTAGAAAACAAAAGAGAATTCCTGGCATCATCTGGGGGAGAAAGACAAAAAGATGAGGTATACCTGGGGCTCCACTCTCTGAGGGAGGGAGAGGGTCTCTCATATGTATATATATGTATACCATGTGAAGAAATGCAAAGCACACCTAGTAATAAAAAGACAACCAGCCGGGCACGGTGGCTCATGCCTGTAATCCCAGCATTTTGGGAGGCTGAGGTGGGCAGATCATAAGGTCAGGAGTTTGAGACCAGCCTGGCGAATATGGTGCAACCCAGTCTCTACTAAAAATACAAAAATTAGTTGGGCGTGGTGGCGTGTGCCGGTAGTCCCAGCTACTTGGGAGGCTAAGGCAGAAGAATCACTTGAACCTGGGAGGCATGGGTTGTAGTGAGCTGAGATGGTGCCACTGCACTCCAGCCTGGGTGACAGAGTAAGACTCAGTCTCAAATAATAATAATAATAATAATAATAATAATAAAGACAACCCAATTTTTTTAAATGGAAAAAGATTTGAACAGTCACTTTACAAAGGAAGATATACACAAGGTCAGTAAAGAACCATGAAGTGCTTAATGTCATTAGTCATCCAGAAGAATGCAAATTAACATCTAATGACGGCAAAGATGTGCTCTCATATTTTGATAGTGGAGGTGTGAAGTTGCACAATCATCCTGAGAAAAGAACTCTGACATTTACAGTTATCTTCCCCATGACTCAGCAATTTCATTAACAGATATCTATTCAAGAGAAATGAAAATGTGTCCACAAAAGACAACTTGCACTAGAATCCTTGAGGTCAGGAGTTTGAGATCACCCTGGCCAACATGGCGAAACCCTGTCTCTACTAAAAATACAAAAATTATCTGGCATGGTGGCACGTACCTGTAATCCCAGCTACTTGGTAGGCTAAGGCAGGAGAATCACTTGAACCCAGGAAGCGGAGGTTGCTGTGAGCCAAGATTGTGTCACTACACTCTGTCCTGTTGATGGAGTGTAGTGACACAATCTTGGCTCAAAAACCAAAAAAAAAAAGACTTTGTCTCAAAAAAAAAGTAAACAAATAAGAAAATATATAATAAGATTTTATATGGTGGAATTATATTATTTAATGCTGCTGCATTTATAGAAAAGGACTCTGACCCTAATCACAACATATTAGACTAGGGTGCTGCCCACCTGTGCACATGAACATCCACCAAAATTTAATTTGTCTGTAGAGACAGTTTTGTTTCCTCTAGTTTGGCTATTTCTTCTCCACACAGGCAGAGATCCACAATAAACTCCAAGCTCTGTTAATTTTCTAAGGGAACTTTGTTATGATCTTGATAATTGTCCCCAAGCAAGTTCTTTGTTTTCTAAAACAGTTCAAATCTAATTAGAAGGAATTACTCTAACATAGTATTTATCTCTAAACTTTTGTTCTTTGTTACCTGCATTTAAATTTTCTATGACTCCAGCAATGTTTAAACAAATAAATAAACACTTTCAGATGGCCAGGTACTGGGCTTTTTTGGTTCAGTCAAATATTTTACTTCTTATTTATTTCAAAATCACCCTTGATGTTTTGCAAAAAGCAAACAAATAGAAGCAAATGTTTTGAATGATACTTGAACTGCAAAGGGGCAGAATAGCCAAAAACTTTTCTTTTTCTTGTTGAAAGCTGTACTACTCTCCACTAAAGAGCCTATGATGTTATAAGCTTTGGAAAGAAAGTGACTGTTGGAAAAAGGATTCTCTCTATGGAAAGCAAAACACAAGTTAAAGGAAAAAATACCTGCCTTGCTGTGTGTACAAAGAGAACACACAGACATCCTCAGCATCTCATCTAACTCTGTCCCTTATCAGGAAGCGGCCCAGAAACCCCAAAGTTAGTGGTATACTTCTTTACTGGGTCCCTAAGACAAATTTTGCAAAATCCCTACCTTCTTCCCATTACTGGCCCAGCAAAACTCTCTGTAGCATGCATCTGAGTAGCATGAGTATGGATTTTGGAGTCAAACAAGCCTGGATTTGGCACCTGCTTCACAGCTCACTTGCTCTGTGACCTGGGGCAAGTTATTAACATCTCTGAACCTCCATATCTTTCTCTGTAAAATGGGGATAAGAATACCTTCCTCCTAGGGTTGCTGAAAGGATTAAATAAGATAATTATCTATATGAAGTAGCAAAGAAAATACCAGATGCATGGTAGGATGTTGAATCTGATCAATGCAGGTGGCATTTAATGTAGTCTGGAGAACTGATCGTAGTTTGAATTCTAAATCACCCAGGTTTAGAAGAGTTCTGGGGATCTGGGTCCATTCTAACCCAAGTCTGGGGAGCAAGTGGGGCTCATGATCAAATCAGACAGTGGATAAAACTGCACCAGTTTTATACACATATCCATGGCTGTGTGTGCACACACACACATTATTATTGCTGCTCTGATTATTAAAGCCCCCCCCCCACACTCACACGTGATGTTGTTATTATTGCTGCTCTGATAATTAAAGTCCAGCCAGGACATACCCTACACTAAGGTCGATCAGTTTGACCTGTCATTCTACTGCAAACTTACCGCCCTTGTCCTGGCTGTCATAGAGTCATGAACACTTTGTTACCTAGATGGAAGATGGCCTTTGCCCTGGGTTTGATCCATTAGAGCCCAAGCCTTGTCACAAAGCCCAGAGTGACATGTGTGTCTCTGCCAGGCCCAACCCTCACTCCCATTGGTGGCACAGAAAGGGGACTACCAAAATGGCTCCTAGAACTCAGGTGACGTGCCAAGGACTGTGGCAGAGAGCCTCGGCCTTGATTTTGTGTGACTACAAGATAAGTAACCTGGGGAAAAGACAAGATGGTTTCATGGTGGGGCAGGGCATTTCCAGAGCCAAATCCAAGCATGTGTCACAGGGAGAAGTGTCATGGAAAGGAGGAGGGCTCTCAGGGAATGAAAAAGGTCTAAACCAGGTGTCCTGTGGAGTTTACCAATTCCCAAAGCTTCTTTTTTTAAGATGTGCATAACGTCTCAATTAAAAAACAAGCAGGTGCCCTTGAATCTCCTCTACTGCCTCCTGCTTCCCAGGCAGTGCAAACAAATCCAGTTTTCTTCTCTCCCTACAACTCTACTTTGCCCTGTTTTAACTTAGCCCTCATTGCCATTGATCTGTGCTTTCATTGCTCCCTTGCTGATTAAACGTGTTCCAAATCTTCCCGCTCCTCAGTGTGCAGTTTGAAGATTCATTTAAAGATCCATTTTCAGAAAATTGCAACCATAATGATTGCCCTGGGCCCATGGTAGGAGCTCCACTTCCACGTGCAATATCTCATTTATTGCTCAAAACCTGGAAGCTATAGAGACTGAACATTGTGATCCATTTACAGATCTGAAAACTACTGCACAGAGATGTTGAGAAGGTGGCTGTGGTCACGCACACAGAAGACACAAGATGTAGCCAGATTTAAGTCTGGGTCTTATTCCTGCATGGAGTTTCCTCCCTGAGGATTCAAGGAGATAATATATAATAAGACTTTTCACACTACACCATAATGTAGACAATTTAAAAATCATTCTCACTTCATTTTCCCAACATGAGTAGCTTCAAATGTTTCACAATGATATATTTATTCCTTTCAGATGAGTTCTTTTGGATGTACAACCCAAAGTGAAATAATTGAGTATCAAAACTTACAAACTATTTAGTAGGTCTCGTTGCGTGTACTGCCAGTTTATTTTCCAGGTGACAAAACCAAGTTACCAGGCTACCACGATATACCTACTTCTAAACATTCAACTACTTTTTTTGTGTTTGGATTTTTTACCATTTTTTCCTCTAGGAAGATTTGTACTTATTTTGGTAAGAATATGCCTTTTTCTGTGTAACAAGTTACTTAGGACATTCATTTGTTTGTCTCTTTGATATTAATTAACTACAATCTGGACAATGTTCTCATCCACTTTTTAAAAATGTGTTTTGGGCTGGGTGCAGTGACTCATGCCTATGATCCCAGCACTTCTGGAGGTCAAGGTGGGAGAATCGCTTGAGTCCAGAAGTTAGGGAGCAGCCTGGGGAACATGGTGAGACGGCATCTCTAGACAAAAATTTAAAAATTAGCCAGGCATGGTAGCACGTGCCTACCGTTCCAGCTCTCAGGGAACTGAGATGGCAGGATTGCCTGAGCCCAGAAGGTCAAGGCTGCAGTGAGCCCTTATCACAGTACTGAACTCCAGCCTTGACAATGGAGTGAGACCTTGTGAAAGAAAAATAGAGGGAGAGAGAGAAAGAGAAAGAAAGAAAGAGAGAAGGAATTATTAATGTTTAGAATAAATTATAAAGAAAATTATTAAAGAAATAATAAATTAGAATATGTTATAAATAAAAACATATTTTGGTGCTTCTTTTTTTCTATGCTTCGTATCATAAAATTTTTATTAATTATATAATAACGTATACTTTTTGTTCACTTGCACTCCTTTTGGCATGTAATTTATTATATATCACATATTATAGCTATATCATATTAAAGAGTATTTTACAAATTTACAGAAATATTCCTATTGTTGTCTTCCATTTGATCACTAATCATACATACCCTGGCCAAAAATACTCTTCAAACTTCTAGCTAGCTTGATACAATTTAACTGTACCAATTTTTAAAATATGAAATCATTAGAATTTATTATGTGCTTACATGGATCAATTTTATTTCTTCTCCATCATTATATCCAGCAATCTCAAATATATTATAATTTATTTCCCTTCTACTTTCGATGTCTTTTAATAGTTTGAAACTATTTCTAGAATTCTTATGTAGTTATAATTTTCTACTTTTAGTGTAGACCTCTATGGTTCTGATAGTTGTTTTCTGATGTGTTTTAAAATTACAAAAATATAAAACTCATTTTTTTTTTTTTTTGAGACAGGTCTCACTCTTTTGACCCAGGCTGTAGTGCAGTGGTGTGAACATGGCTCACTGCTGCCTCCACCTCTCCAGCTCAAGCCATCCTACCACCACAGCCTCCTCAGTAGTTGGGACTACAGGCACAAGCCACTGTGGCTGGCTAATTTTTTTGTTCTTTTGTAGTGTAGGGCAACCACCATGTTGCCTGGACTGGTCTAGAACTCCTGGACTCAAGCAATCTTCCTGCCTCAGCCTCCCAAAGTGCTGGGATTACAGGCATGAACCATTGCATCCACACAAAAAGCTTGTTCTTTAAAAAAAAGTTTCAATTTTAGTTCATTCCACATTCTCTCATGGAAATAAATTTATACAAGTTTTGTTGTGAACATACAATGACTCACTATAATTTTCTCTGCTAGTTTCTCCAATCCTCAAATAATCTCAACATCATAATATAGAAAAATGAATCATTATCCAAGGATGTTCATAGCAATATTATCTAAAATAGTGAAATAAGCAAAAATAAAAATGTCCACCAGTTAGCTAGATTATGGTACATTCATATGGTGAACAGGTGAGAAAACAGCTTACAGAGTAAGTTAGCATTAATCTCATTGTTAAAATATATGTATTTATATGTATAAGGCTATATAGAAAAAAGTCTGGAAAATTGTGGGAAAAATGCTAATAGTAATAATAATCATCTTGAGGGTTAGGTCATCTTAGGTAACTCTTCCTTCTTGTCTCTATATTCTGGTTTTCAATATTAAATTTAGAAATAAATATATATTCAAAAATATGAAGAATTTCTCAACCAGAAAATGGTGAAACCAAAATGGTTTGATTCTTAAGATTCAAAGGGATTACAGATGTGTAGACACAAGTGAGTTCCTGTAACACAAATTACAAGCAATGCAACAATAACCAAATCAAACCAACAAATAAGAAAATTCTATTAACCAGGCATGGCAACTCATGCCTATAATCCCAGCGGAGGCTGAGGTAAAAGGACCTCTCAAGCTCAGGAGGCTGCAGTGAGCCAGGAATGAACCATTGCACTCCAGCCTGGGCAACAGAGTGAAACTCTGACTCCAAGAAAAAAAAAAAGAAAGAAAAACTTATTAACCTTGATATCTTGAGAACACATCTTTAAGGCAATGAATTCCTTTAAAATATTTAATGAAATGCAGTGAGCTCTACATTGATAAGCTTTAAAGTATAGCCCATTTCACTTGATCATGTAGTAATTTGTGTTGGCATTTAAATATCACTTAGAGAAAAAATGCCCATGAAAGGTATAACAACTTTTGGAAATTGATAAGACAAACGGGGACCTCCCAGAGAAAGGTGCCCTAACAATTTTCGTAAGTTATCTAAACAGCTGAACAGCACGAAGTCTGTCTTGTTCAACTTTGATGCAGTCACCACCCAATGGACATTTAAGGTTCAATTCCAATTCTATGGTTAGTGGTAGATAGGGAAGTTTTAACTGAATGAGTGTCACTAAAATAAAATTCATAATATAGGGGTTTTATTGCTGCTTCTGATGATTTTTTAGAAACAAGGTCTATGCTGCCCAGGCTGGACTTGAACTCTTGGGCTCAAGCAGTCCTCTCGCCTCAGCTTCCCGAGTAGCTACAACTACAGGCATGCAGCTCCATGAGATAACATGTTTTAAAAGGGATTTAACATTAAGGAAAATATAGTTCTAAAGTATTTTGTGTAAAGACAGATTATGAATAAACGGATCCAATGACAGATCACACTAAATTCAATCCCAGGAATATAGTTTCACAATACGCATTTACTTATTATGCAAACAATGTCTCCCAGAAGCCACCAACACTATACTTTATGTGAAACTACTCGAGTTATAAGGGAAATAACCATATCAGGTAGACAGTGACAAAATATCAGTTGTGAAAATTGAGAGAAATTATTTGAGAAACTCCTGAAAAGAGCAAATTAAATCATTTGTCAAAGTTACTGGGCAATACAAAAATGATCCAAATCTGAAATTTATGAATTAAAATTGTGATCAGACCAAAAAGAAAGCTTCAAGATGGATGTAGACTTTCTTTAAGACCAAATGATGTTTTTATCAATTCCTGCTATAGAAGGTTATGTTGAATAGGTTAATGCTGTGAATCAGAAAATAATTTAAGGAGAAAACATACACATAACTAAGTTGATTTGACTTTTAGAAGTCAATAGGAGGAAATAAACCACAGACTAATGTCAAAGAGACAAGAATTTGAATAGTGTGAAAAAAACTGCAACAATGACGACAAAGGAAAAAACAGATAGAGGTCATACTTATGGCATCTTTTAAAAAAAATTACACATGACTTTTTACGGTATTTAATTTTTTCCCAAAACATCTGAAAAACATGCAAATTGTTGGAAAACCCTAAATGGCAAATTCAGACAGTTTTCAAGCATTACTCAGATGTTTGCCAAAAAAGATAAAGAAGCCCCTCTCCTCACGGGACTGTGCACACTGTTAGAGGTCTTCTACACTTCTGGTCCTCTATCTACCACATATGTTAGATGTCAATCAAGTGGTTACAAACAAGGTATCATCTAGAAGAGAAGAGATTATGGAGTTTCCATTAGATGATAAACCACCCAGATCTGGCTTCTTCAGATATCCTGCAGGAAGGAACAGGTTTATGATATTGGAGAGCTTTGGCTGCATGTTGCACTTGGAATCATAACCATATGTTCTGTGCTTTCGGTCTTGGTTCTGCTCATATGCTCTGGAATCTGCCTAATCTTCCTTGGACTGCTGCCTCTTAGTGAAATTACTTGATGTGTCTCTTCCTCTGGCTCCAGTCTCCAGCTGGTACAATCTATGTACAGCTCCTCACTCCCAGAGCACAGATGAGCCACCTCTCCTTGGCACTCTTCTTGGTGCCTTCCAGGTCAGGAGTCTGTGTCCGGCTCAGTTGGAACGTCATCTCCCCCCAGTGGGTGCAATGCAGGATCGAGTGAATCCAGATGCCAGGGTGGAAGCCCTGACCCCTTGTCACCCCTTGCCGTCACAGAGACAATTGCTAGGAGTTGCCGATCAGCCAAGACTCACACTAGGTTGACTGGAGCCCTGAGCTGGACTTCATATTTGCCATAACCATCTTAGTTTTTTGCCTATTCTAATCATCAGGAAAACATCACACAAACTCCAAGAAGCGCATTCTACAAAGTGTCTGATCTGTACTCCTGTACTCCTCAAAACTGTCAAGGTCATCAAAACAAAAGAAAGTCTGAGAAACTGTCACTGCCAAGAGACAAAATTAAATGTAACATGGGACGGAATCCTTGAACAGAAAAACATTAGGTGAAAATTAAAGAAATCTAAAGAAAGTATGGACTTCAGTTAATGACAATGTGTATTTGATTCATTCATTGTAACAGATGTACCACACTAACGTAAAAGTTTCTAATGGGGTAAACTAGGTATCAGGGTACATGGGAACTCCTAGTACCATCGTCTCAATTTTTCTGTAAATCCAAAACTTCTAAAAAATAAAAAGTCTAATTGTTTAAAAAAGTACATTTTAGTAAGATTTAGCAACAAACAAAATCATGAAAACCTAAACATTTCATAATCACTTTAGCTTCTGCATTGCTGGATTCTTTATTTTTCCTGATCACATTTCTTAAAATAGCTAACTTGATTTTACTTTTAATTTAAGGGTTAAAATTGCTTGGAGTTATGTGAGAAATCCTTTCATAAGCACATCATGAAGTAAACCAGAAAAAGCAGAAAAATTAATGGACAAGACACTGGTAACAGTTGGGTGTGCACATAACAAGTGTGGACATATCTATGATATTTATGGAAAACATTTAAAAATATCAGAAGTGAGATTCTGGTTTGAGAGAAAGCCAAAGAGACCTAGCAGTGCTCTCTTCTGAGTCCCTTTTGTCTCTCCAAAGTGGAGGTGAGATTAATTTTGATTCAGCCCTTTCTATGTCCTCAAGCCTCCTATTATAACATACATAGCCTTTAATTTTTTATATAGAGGGATCCCAGTAAACAACGAGAAAGGAGGAGAAAGAAGGAGATTTGAAACTCCACAGAAGGGCAAATACTCAAAAGAGCTGTTTTTTGCTTCAGAAACAGGACAATGGAAGAGAAGCAGTTAGACTGAGAACATTGCAGGGTAAAAGACTAAATATTTTTGGACCAAGTAGTCCTGAAATTGCATCCTAATGGACCCAAGATGGAGAATTTCATAGCTGAAGTTGGGGGTGTACATGCATGTCAAACTATTTCCCGGGACTTTAGGATGGGGGTTTCCACACCCACAGAGGCTCACAGATCTTCACACCTGGACCCAAAAGCCATCATGTGAAGCCAGATTTGGATGGACATAGCAGGTGGAAAGACACCTGCTAAGTTTAGATTTCATGGTTATCCTGGAGGTAGCAATACTCCTGACATGTAAGACTGATATTTTTAAAAGCATCTCCTTATGGAAAAGGGCTCTCCATGATAAAACTTTTCCAAAGCCCAAATAACTAGTTTCCAAATTCACCCTTGGAAGGTGGCTTGCTCTTAAAATGACTATGAGAGCTTATCGGACCTACTGCTCTCTTTCCTCTCTAATTATGTATCAACACATCCTGTTGAATCTTTCTTCATGAACTCTATCATATAAAAACATTCTTCCAATTTTCACTATCAGCATTCTCACTTAGACCCTTCATGTCTTGGTTCTTGTGACTTCCACTTCTACCTTCAGTCTTATCCAACAATAAGCAGTAAGTTGGCTGCCAAATGATGTTCAGCCTTGGTCCTGACCCAGATGCCTCAGTTTGTGTCACACTCTGTCATAGAACTTGTTGCAGGTCCTCCCTTGCCTTTTGCCCCCTAACTTGGTCATTTGTTATGTATAGGCTACTATGGGCTATTTTTTGTTCCCCTTGCCCTTTACATTTGCTTGTGGAAACATAATGCCTAATGTGATAGGATTAGTTGGGCCTTTGGCAGGTAATTAGATCACGAGGGAGGAGCCCTGATGAATGCAATTAGTGCTTTTATGCAGAGGCCCCACAGAGCCACCTGGCCCTTTTTCCTCCACGTGAGATTATAGCAAGAAGACAGCCCTCAACAGGCACTGAATCTGTCAGTTTCCTGCTCTTGGACTTCCCAGCCTCCAGAACTGCAAGAAATAATTTTCTGTTGTTTATAAGCCACCCAGGGTATGGTATTTTGTTATAGCAACCTGCACGGACTAAGACATTGCTGCATTTCACTCATTAGACCTACCTGATGCTATGAACTGACTCTCCAGCCCTGGCCTTTGCCTCTCTTTGTGACTGTGCTTTCCTTCTAGCTGCCCTGCCCTCCATTGCTGTGAGTAAATATCCCTCTTGGTCTGGCCTAACTTTTTGGACCTATTCTTGAACACAGTCCTCCATGAGCCCTACTCCTTCTGGGTTTCCTCAAGGTTGTAAAGCAGCCATTATGTAATTTCCCTGCCTGGCCCAGAGCCCCTTTACTGATTTCCAGCTCTATCACTTCTTTTTCCAATTGACAATCCGGTTATTTTTTTAAAACACCCTTAAATCATGTTACTTTTATATTCAAAACTTGTATTGGCTTCCTAGAAACCACAGAACAGTTCTCATTCTTAGCTTGGAAGTTAAAGCCCTCTGCTAAGCCAGCTTGATTTACCTTTCAGCCACATTTTCTACTCTTAGATAACAGAACTTCCGTTCTCAGGAATAGGTCTATTTGTGATTTCCTGAACACAGCTTGGTCATTCTGGCTTTTTACCTTTTCTCACTCAGCTCTTCCTACTGGAATCATCTCTCCATGCCCTCAGCTATCCACATACTGCCGGTTCTCCAAGTAGCATAAATTCCATGGGCACTGGCCGCCTTCCTTGATGCCTCTTCCCTAAAATCCTGTAACTATGAGATCCTGTGGCACTTTGCGTGGGTGGTGAAGACTTGCACCTATGTTTTCTAGATGTATAGACTTAAGTCTGATGTTTTAGACTTCACTGTCAACCCCACATGGAAGGGGCCATAGCTTATACACCTTTGATTTCCTGATAAGATCCAGCTAAGAGAAAGTAATATAGATTTTAAGTTGGACAGTTTAGAATCAGTTCAAATTCTGCCTCCAATAGAACCTTGAAAAAGCTAAGCCCGACCTCTCTAAATCTCATAAATTGTGGGATTATAATTCTTACTAATGTTTGCAAGGATGAAAAGAGATGATGTACAATACTTGAACTTAGAGTGGATATTCATTACATATTTGTTGAATGAGTAACAGAAATTTAAAAAATGTTTGTTGATTTGTAAACTGGTGTGAATATCCTTAAACTCCTCCAGTGTCAGTACTCAATGAAATGACATGTTCCAAACTTTACAGTCACTTTTATGTTCTGTGCTAAAGACTTTTTTAAGTGAGACCTGCCATGACCTGTCTTCTTATAGGCCCCACTACAGAAAAAGCCAAAGCAGTCCAAATGTTTAAAAGACCAGAACTCCATTCACAAATGTATTTGTAAAATATCCTTTGAAATCTACATCAAAGAACTATGGGTTATTGTAATTACAGTTCTGGTGAGCTCTCCATATTCTGAGAATTGATTAAGCTAATGTTAACCAATGCATTTCAATTAGTGCTGAAATCCAAGTTATCAACTAAATCTAAATAAATGACTGAACTGGACACTTACTTAAAACACTGCTTTATATGTCAAACGAGCTACATGCACTGAGCATATCCTCAAGTAGGTTATTTCACTGTTTCTTCCTCCATAAATATAAACAATCCAAAGATAGCTAATTAAAATACGTATATTACTGTGAACTGAAAGAGTACTTCAGTTGGAAATGACCTGAAATCATAATTCTGAGAAGTCTACATCAAAAAGCTGGCACATGCAAAGGTTGTTCACTCTCTGCTCAGGCACAATTAAATTCAAAATTCATTCAGCTGCTACTCTGTCTAAACACCATGCACTGGAAGGCAGATTCCTAAGTCTAAGAATGACCACTAAACTCATCATGCTCCCAGGTAAATGGAAATCACAGGACTTCAGTGTGGCTATGCCAGCCTGGCTCAAGGCCTCATTTTATATGTGATATTCTGATGATTCAATTAAGGGAACTCGGGAAACTTGATCAGAAGACAGTCTCCCACCCAATCATCAAGAGTGGACCCAGGGAAGGATTCTGCTTCCTTTAAGGGAGAGCAAAGCAAAGGGCATTTTGGGAAGAGTCAGATTAATGCCTTTCTAGAGACTTACTGTCATTATTATTAGTAGAGGACTCAATTCACTGCGATATATGACTTCCGTGCTCACCATTACATTCAAACAGATTAAATGAATTACTACATGTAAGGTGTTTAAAACAGTGCCTAATCAGTATTGGGGGTTGTTATGATGATTATTGACAAGATATTCAGTGTTTATCCTCTTTCCCCTGCACACTCAGTTATCTGCTCAGCCACAGCTACAGATGCAACCTCACCTGCTACCCTCCCTAGTAATGGCAAATAGCACTAGGTTGACCCAAGTGAAACCAACTCACAGGATGAACCCATCAGGTTTTCTTAGGAATTTAAGCTGTATAAAAACAGACAACCTGTCAGTTACATGGGTGACCATTTAACTGGAGATTCATGCAGAATCTGTACTGGATTTGGCAAACCAAGGCATTAGAAGCAGAAACTACAAGCAGTCAATAATCTCTAGAACACCGTCTCTCTTCCATTTCTTCCCATTGACCACTCTTTTCTGGAAAACTCTCTCTTTCTTCAGCTTCCAAGGTAACATTCTCTCTCAGAACTTTTCTGTCTTCTCATTGCTCTTCCATAGACTCCTTTCTATATTCCTCTCTTCCTCCATCTCTCTTTAGGGTTGGAGGTCTATAGCTCTGCCGTCAGCAATCTGCTGCTTTCCCTCACTGCACCCCTCAGTGATTCACACCTGCTTCCAAGGATTTGCCTACGATCTCCATACGCTGTGGGCTCCCAAATCTCCATCTTCAGATATCCAAATGCCTAGTAGGTATGATACCCCCAGAGCCACTGAAACTCAGCAGGATCGAGATGGAATTCCTGTTCTTGCCATCACCCCTTCCTCCTCTTCCCATAGTCCTCATCACCACTGGAAATGACCCACACTTCTCTCCATTTTCTAAGCTAGAAGCCATCCTATTGCTTGTTTCTTTCATTACAAAAAAAAAATTAATCTATCAAATCTTGTAAATTTTAGCTAAATACAATTCCACCACAATTAGTTAGCTTATTGCTCCCAGAAACCTTCCTGACAGCTTTGAACTGGACTCCTTGTCTCTCTTCCATCAGGCCACTCTCTTCTTTGCCAGTAGAGTAACATTCACTTTTATTTTATTTTTTTTTTAGAGACAGGGTCTCGCTTACTCTGTCATCCAGGCTGTGGTGCAGTGGCATGTTCATGGCTCACTGTAGCCTGGAATTCCTAAATTCAAGCAATTTTCCCACCTCAGCATTCCAAGTAGCTGCGACTACAGGTATGCACCACTGGACTCGGCTAATTTTTAAAATTCTGCTTGCTTGGAAAGTTTGCTCTCCTTGGGTGCTTACTTACTTATTAAGGTGTGGCCTAAACATTGCTGTGAGGCTTTGGCTTTTTACAAAGAAGGCTCTGGCTAATCTTGCCACCTACAGACAGACTGAGCAACTTCCTCCTCTGGCCCAACAGTATCCTGTTTCTCCTGCTATCTCATTTCCCAAACTCACCTAATTGTAAGACTCTCATGGGGCACTTGTTAAAAATACACATTCCCAGGACCATCCCCAAGTAATTATCATTCAAGTATTTGGGGCTAAGTCTCAAGAAACTGCAGGGATTTATGTTGTTGCCTTTCTTAAGTGTTTCAAGTGATTTTAATGCTTAAGCTAATCTAGGTTAACACTAATCAATATAAAAGACAGTTTAAGTTAAGCATGGATTTTTGCTGACATGTCAGGCTGCTTCACCAGATAGGAAGACCAGAGAGGCTGCTCTACTCATGTTTATCTTTGAATCCATGTACCTGGAATACTGTAGGGGTTCAAAATTTACCAAATGAATATTTCTCAAACTAATGATAGTTCATAAATGTCATCTGTTATTCAAATGTTTGCTAGGGTCAAAGGTAGTGGGCCAGATGCTGAGATAGTCTTAGAAGAACATGTGTGCCAAAGTGGTGGATAGGTCATAAGAATGGGAAATGTTTAAAAATGATCTTGGCTGAGTTACAGATTTGGGGGCAGCCATACTTGTTAGTACTGTAAGATGAGTTCTACAGAATTAATACAATTCACTGTGTAGAAAGATAGAAGCTCTTGCCCCTCATGCCACCTCTCTCAATTGGCTGTATGTTCTCTTGAACAAGCAGAATGGTACGAAAGTTAAGAGCACGAGCACAGGGTCATGATGCGTGGTGCATGCTGATTCCACCAGTGGCCAGCTGCTGTGTACCCTTGAGTAAATCACTTAGCCTCTCTGTTCCTTCACTTATAAAATGATTGTAATAACAGCTGCTGCCTTACTGAACTGTTAGGAGGATTAAATGAGGAAAAGCACATAAAATCACAGAGCCTGGCTATTAGTTAAGCTCTGAATAAATATTAGAAAAAGAAAAATAGTTGTTTTTAATGAGAATTAAAATGGGTCTTTTCATCTCATCTCTTACCACTCTACTTTCACATTCTGCACACCTGTCAATCTGACCCCTGAAATTTCCCTAGATATTCCTGTTGTCTCTGGCTTCTGGACTGTTAGTCTTCTTTTTAATTATTTAGTTATTGTATAAGTCACATCCACATGGCTCAAAAACTGAAAAGATATATACACAAGCAGGTATGCAGAGGTCATGCTGCTGTTTCCACCTCTACCCCATCTCTCCAGTCTCCCTCCTCCTTGCCTCTAAAAACAGGTAGCCATTTCTACCAGTTCCTTTCATGCCCTGACAGTTTTCCAATGCAAATGGAATAAATTTGAAAATAGGCAGCTATGGCTGGGTGTGGTGGCTCACACCTGTAATCCAAGCACTTTGGAGGCCAAGGCGGGCGAATCACCTGAGGTTGGGAGTTCAAGACCAGCCTGACCAACATCGTGAAACCCTGTCTTTAAAAAATAATAATAATAATAAAAAAGAAAGAAAATAGGCAGCTGTTTGTTTAATCCTCCTTTCTACACTATTACACACCTTGCTTTTTCATATCTGTCTTGGCAAATCTTTCTACATCAGTACAGAGAGTTTTCTCATTAATTTTACCCTTGCATAATGTTCCAGTGTATGAATATATAATATATTTAACTGCTCTTTTTTGATGAATATTTGGATGATTTCCAGTCTTTTACTATTACAAACACTGCAATAATTAATAACCTTATACTTAATTTCTTGTATGTGAAAATATATCCGTGGGACTAATTCCTAGAAGTGGATTACTAGGTCAATTAGTATGGGGATTTGTAATATTGATAGATATAACTAAATTGTCCATCATAGAAAACTACACCAAATCTATACTCCTACCAGTGATAGATGACAGTGTCAGTTCCTAACAGCATTGCCACAGAGTATATCAAGACTTTTGGATTTCTACCAATCTGATGAATAAACAATGATATTTCAATGTGATTTTAGTTTAAATTTCTATTATAAGCTATATTGTCCACCTTACACCTTTTATTATGTCTAGAACTGTTTGTATTTCTTTCTTTTTCTTTTTTGGACTTTGATTCTTACTCTTTACCCCTTGTTCTATTTCATTATTGATTTTTTTTTATGATTTACAGGAGCCTTGAATATAGTAGGTAATCTAACCATACTTTTTTTTTTTTTTTTTTGAGATGGGGTTTTGTTCTTTTTGCCCAGGCTGGAGTGCAATGGCATGATCTCAGCTCACTGCAACCTCCACCTCCTGGGTTCAAGAGATTCTTCTGCCCCAGCCTCCCAAGTAGCTGGGATTACAGGCATGTGCCACCATGCCTGGCTAATGTTTTGTATTTAGTAGAGACGGGGTTTCACTATGTTAAACTGGTCTTGAACTCCTTACTCCAGGTGATCCACCCATCTCGGCCTCCCACACTGCTGGGATTATAGGTGTGAGCCACTGTGCCCAGCCTCTAGTTCTTTACCCATTAACTTTGTGAATAATGCTGTTTCTGACTTATTTATGGTGTTGCTTTCCATACACTTATTTTTTAAATGTAGTCAAATTTATCCATCTTTTCTTTCAGTTGGGACTCCAATTATTCTGGTTATACCACTGGTTAGAGACAACTAGTAGAATTGAATGTGAGTACCACTTCAAGTAATTAAGAAAAGCAGAGACTTATTTTGGCCAGTTTTACAAAGATGTCTGAATAAGAAAGACTGGTTTTTGTTTCTTAGAAATTTCCATAGTTCTTCAGGGTATTCCTCTGAAGAAGAAAGAAAATATATAATCTCAGTTACAAATGGTATATTTAAGGTTTTACCATCCTGAGATTTGATGAATTTATGATTATATTTAATTTACAGGAGTGTTTTATCATTATCTTTTGAAAAATAACAAAACAAACTCTAACGATAAAGTTCCATGCCTAATTGTTTTCCACAGTATTGCATATAGTCCTATATGCCTAATTTTTAACTAGAAGAATATCATATATTAATTAGGTTTTTATTTAGTGTTAAAGTATTACAATGAATTATAAATTTCTTAGAAGGACTACAATAATTTTTACTTTATAGTAAGATTCCAGTTATACCTGACTAGTCGGTACACATCCCTGACATAAATCAGTATTAAATACACAGGAATTAAAGGATTAGAACATTAAAGTGTATGTGAAAGAAAATAGGTGACATTGTCCAATAGCACAGTTTAAATCAGATAATTGAAAAAGTTACATCAAATTCATATAAAACTATTAATTTCCACTTAATCATCTTTTTTTATTCTCTCGATTTTTCTTTTTAAAAATTTTTTAAATTTTTAATTGATACATAATTATACATATTTATGGAGTACAAGGTGATATTGCAATACATGTGTACATTGTGTCATGATCAAATCTAGGTAATCAGCAATCCATCACCTCAAACATTTATCATTTCTTCATGGTGAGAACATTCAATATCTTCTCTTCTCGCTATTTAGAAATACACAATACAGGACTCTGATCCAAGATGGCCTGATTAGGAGCAGCTCAGGACTTCAGCTCCCAGTGAAAGCGCGAAGGGTGAGTGGACTCCGCATTTCCAGACGGATTTTTATTGCCCACAGACCAGGAGATTCCCAGGGGGAGGAGCCCCATGGGTTGCCAGCGCAGCTGTTTTGGCCAGCGCCTCGGGTCTCTGCACAAAATACATGGGTCTGGGCGCCATTTTAGCTGGCGATTGGAGCTCCTGGGAGACAGAGTCGCCCATTCAACTGATAAAAAAGGGGACTGAAAGAGGGAGGCAGGCCAGGAGATTCCCGGGCAAAAAAGCACCATGAATCTCAGTGTGGCTGTTTCAGCCACGCAGTGGGTCGCTGCACAGGAAATCACACAGATCCTGGCACCTTTTCAACAGACGACTGGAACACCTGAGAGACAGAGTTGAACATTCAACTGAAAAAAAAAGGGCTCTGAGGCAGGGATCCAGGTGATCAGGCTCGGCTGGTCCCACCCCCACAAAAAAACAGCAGTCTGAAACGCTCTGGACTGAGAGTTTCACAGCAAGCACAGCTGAACCCGGGATGGTCCAGCTCTGTGGGGGAGGGGCGTCTGCCATTACTGAGGCAGTCCACCACTAAAGAGGTGGTCCGCCATTGCTGAGGCAGCTTGCCGTTGCTGAGGCAGCCTGCAATTACAGAAAGAGTCCACCATTACAGAGGTGGGCCACCATTGCCAAGGCAGTTCTAACTATACACATATAAACAGGACTGCAGGGAAGTTCACACAGCAGCTGGGTGGAGCCCACCGCAGCTCAGCAAGGCCTCTGCAGGCAAACGGTGACCAGGCTGCCTCCTTGCTGGGCAGGGCAGCCCTGAAAAAAGGCAGCAACAAGACAGAGACTTATAAATAAAGCCCTAACTCCCCAGGACAGAGCACCTGGGAAAAAAAGGGGGGGTTTATGAGTTCTGCTGTAGCAGACTTAAACGTACCTGCCCAGCAGCTCTGAATGAACAACGGAGCTCACAGCTCAGCACTTGAGCTCCTATAAAGGACAGACTGTCTCCTCAAGCAGCTCCCTGACCCCCATATATCCAAAGAGTCACCTCATAAAGGAGAGCTTAGACTGACATCTGGCGGGTATCCTCCTGGGACAAAGATAGCAGAAGAAGAAACTGGCAGCAACCCTTACTGTTCTGCAGCTGCTGCAGGTGATCCCCAGGCAAATAGGCCCTGGAGTGGACCTAAGCAGTCCTACAGCAGAGAAGCCTGACTGTTAGAAGGAAAACTAAGAAACAGAAAGAAATAACTTCATTATCAACAAACTGGACATCCACTAAGAGACCCAATCTGAAAGTTAACAACTACAAAGATGACAGGTGGATGAATCCACAAAGATGGGAAGAAACCAGCGCAAAAAGGATGAAAACACCCAAAACCAGAATGCCTCTCCTCCTCTAAGAGATCACAACTCCTCACCAGCAAGGGAACAAAGCTGGATGGAGAATGAGTCTGATGAATGGACAGAAACAGGCTTCAGAAGGTGGGTAATAAGAAACATCTCTGAGCTAAAAGAACAGGTTCTAACCCAAGGCAAAGAAACTAAGAACTTGAAAAAAGATTTGACGAAATGCTAATGAGAATAAACAGCTTAGAGAGGAATATAAGTGAAGTGATGGAGCTGAAAAACACAACACGAGAACTTCACGAAGCATACCCAAGTTTGAACAGCTGAATTGACCAAGCAGAAGAAAGGATATCAGAGGTCGAAGAACAACTCAATGAAATAAAACAAGAAGGCAAGATTAGAGAAAAAAGGGTAAAAAGGAATGAACAAAGTCTCCAAGAAAAATGGGACTATGTGGAAAGCTCTAATCTATGTTTGACAGGTGTAACTGAATGTGACGGAGAGAATGAATCCAAGCTGGAAAATACTCTTCAGGATATCATCCAGGAAAACTTCCCCAACCTAGCAAGGCAGGCCAATATTGAAGTCCAGGAAATACAAAGAACACCACAAAGATATTCCTCAAGAAGAGCAACCCCAAGACACATAATCATCAGATTCACCAGGGTTGAAATGAAGGAGAAAATGCTATGGGCAGCCAGAGAGAAAGGTCATGTTACCCACAAATGGAAGCCCATCAGACTCACAGCAGATCTCTCAGCAGAAACCCTACAAGCCAGAAGAGAGTGGGGGCCAATATTCAACATCCTTAAAGACAAGAACTTTCAACCCAGAATTTCATATCCAGCCAAACTAAGCTTCATAAGTGAAGGAGTAATAAAATTCTTTACGAACAAGCAATTACTCAGAGATTTCATCACCACCAGGCCTGCTTTACAAGTGCTCCTGAAAGAAGCACTAAACATAGAAAGCAACAACCAGTACCAGCCACTCCAAAAACATACCAAATGGTAAACAGCATTGACACAATGAAGAAACTGCATCAACTAACAGGCAAAACAGCCAGCTAGCATCAAAATGGCAGGATCAAATTCACACATAACAATATTAGCCCTAAATGTAAATAGGCTAAACATCCAAATCAAAAGACACAGACTGGCAAATTGGATAAAAAGCCAAAACCCATTGGTGTGCTGTATCCGGGAAACCCATCTCACATGCAAGGACACACAAAGGCTCAAAATAAAGGGATGGAGAAAGATTTACCAAGAAAATGGAGAGAAGAAAAAAGCAAGAGTTGCAATTCTTGTCTCTGATAAAATAGGCTTTAAACCAACAAAGATTAAAAGACACAAAGAGGGACATTACATAATGGTAAAAGGATCAATGCAACAAGAAGAGCTAATGAGCCTAAATATATATGCACCCAATACAGGAGCACCCAGATACATAAAGCAAGTTCTTAATGACTTACAGACTTAGGCTCCCACACAATAATAGTGGGAGACTTTACACCCCATTGTCAATATTAGACAGATCAATGAGACAGAAAATTAACAAGGATATCCAGGACTTAAACTCAGACCTGGACCAGGCAAACCTAATAGACATTTACAGAACTCTCCACCCCAAATCCACAGAATATACATTCTTCTCAGCACCATATCACACCTACTCTAAAATTGACCACATAATCGGAAGTAAATCACTCCTCAGCAAATGCAAAAGAATGGAAATCATAACAAACAGTTTCTCAGACCACAGTGCAATTAAGTTAGAACTCAGAATTCAGAAACTAACTCAGAACCGCGCAGCTTCATGGAAACTGAACAATGGGCTCTTGAATGTTGACTGGATAAACAGTGAAATGAAGGCAGAAATAAAGATGTTCCTAGAAACTAATGAGAATGAAGACACAACGTACCAGAATCTCTGGGAGACATTTAAAGCAGTGTCCACAGGAAAATATATAGCAATAAATGGCCACATGAGAAGAAGGAAAGATCTAAAATCGACAACCTATCATCAAAATTGAAAGAGCTAGAGGAGCCAGATCAAAAAAACGCAAAAGCAAGCAGAAGACAAGAAATAACTAAGATCAGAGCCGAACTGAAGGAGATAGAGACACAAAAAACCCTTCAAAAAATCAATAAATCCAGGAGCTGGTTTTTTGAACAGATCAACAAAATAGACCACTAGCCAGATTAATAAAAAAGAAAAGAGAGACTAATCAAATAGATGCAATAAAAAACGATAAAGGGGATATCACCACAGATTCCACAGAATTACAAACCATCATCAGAGATTATTACAAACAACTCTATGCACATAAACTAGTAAACCTGGAAGAAATGGATAAATTCCTGGACACTTGCATCCTCCCAAGCCTAAACCAGGAAGAAGTCAAAACCCTGAATAGACCAATAATAAGGACAGAAGTTGAGGCAGCAATTAAGAGCCTACCACCCCAAAAAAGCCAAGGTCCAGATGGGTTCACAGCCGAATTCTACCAGACATATAAAAAGGAGCTGGTACCATTCCTTCTGAAACTATTCCAAACAATCCAAAAAGAGGGAATACTTCCCAAATCATCTTATGAGACCAACATCATCCTGATACCAAAACCTGGCAAAGACTCAGCAAGAAAAGAAAACTTCAGGCCAATATCCATGATGAACATAGATGCAAACATCTTTAATAAAATACTGGCAAACCGATTGCAACAGCACATCAAAAAGCTTATGCACCATGATCAAGTAGGCTTCATCCCGGGGATGCAAGGCTGGTTCAATATATGCAAGTCTATAAACGTAATTCACCACATAAACAGAACCAAAGACAAAAACCACATGATTATCTCAATTGATGCAGAGAAGGCCTCTTACAAAACTTAACAGCTCTTTATGCTAAAAACTCTCCATAAACTAGGTATTGATGGAACATATCTCAAAATAATAAAAGCTATTTACGACAAACCAACAGCCAATATCATACTGAATGGGCAAAAACTGGAAGCATTCCCTTTGAAATCTGGCACTAGACAATGATGCCCTCTCTCACCACTCCTATTCAATATAGTATTGGGAGTTCTGGCCAGGGCAATCAAGCAAGAAAAAGAAATAAAGGCTATTCAAGTAGGAAAGGAGGAAGTCAAATTGTCTCTATTTGCAGACGATATGATTGTATATTTAGAAGACCCCATTGTCTCAGCCCCAAAACTCCTGAAACTGATAAGCAACTTTGGCAAAGTCTCAGGATACAAAATCAATGTGCAAAAATCACAAGCATTCCTATACACCAATAACAGACTTAAAGAGAGCCAAATCAAGAACGAACTGCCATTCACAATTGCTACAAAGAGAATAAAATACCTAGGAATACAACTAACAAGGAATGTAAATGTAGTTATTCTCTTCAAGGAGAACTACAAACCACTGCTCAATGAAATAAGAGAGGACACAAACAGATAGAGAAACATTCCAGGCTCATGGTTAGAAACAATCAATATCATGAAAATGGCCATACTACCCAAAGTAATTTACAGATTCCACGCTATCCCTAGCAGGCTACCAATGACCTTCATGACAGAACTGGAAAAAACCACCTTAAACTTCATATGGAACCAAAAGAGAGCCCACATAGTCAAGTCAATTCTAAGCAAAAAGAACAAAGCAGGAGGCATCACACTACCAGACTTCAAACTATACTACAAGGCTACAGTAATCAAAACAGCATGGTACTGGTACCAAAACAGAGATATAGACCAATGAAACAGAACAGAGGTCTCGGAAGCAACACCACACATCTACAACCATCTGATCTTTGACAAACCTGACAAAAACAAGCAATGGGGAAAGGATTCCCTGTTTAATAAATAGTGTTGGGAAAACTGGCAAGCCATGTACAGAAAGCAGAAACTGGACCCCTTCCTGACACCTTACACGAAAATTAACTCCAGATGGATTAAAGACTTAAACATAAGACTTAACACCATAAAAACCCTAGAAGAAAATCCAGGCAAAACCAGTCAGGACATAGGCATAGGTAAGGACTTCATGATCAAAACAACAAAAGCATTGGCAACAAAAGCCAAAATACACAAATGACACCTAATCAAACTCCACAGCTTCTGCACAGTAAAAGAAACAGTCATTAGAGTGAATTGGCAACCAACAGAATGGGAAAAAATTTTGCAATCTACCCATCTGACAAAGGGCTGATATCCAGAATCTACAAAGAACTAAAACAGATTTACAAGAAAAAAACAAGCCCATTCAAAAGTGGGCAAAGGATATGAACAGACAGTTTACAAAAGAAGACATACATGAGGCCAACGAACATATGAAAAAATGCTCATCATTGGTCATTAGAGAAATGCAAATCAAAACTACATTGAGATACCATCTCATGCCAGTCGGAATGGCAATCATTAAAAAATCTGGAGACAACGGATGCTGGAGAGGATGTGGAGAAATAGGAACACTTTTACACTGTTGGTGGGAGTGTAAATTAGTTCAACCATTGTGGAAGACAGTGTGGCGATTCCACAAGGACCTAGAAATAGAAATTCCATTTGACCCAGCAATCCCATCACTGGGTATATATCCAAAGGATTATAAATCGTTCTACTATAAGGACACATGCAAACAAATGTTTATTGCAGCACTGTTTACAATAGTAAAAACCTGGAACCAACCCAAATGCCCATCGATGATAGACTGAACAGGGAAAATGTGGCTCATATACACCATGGAATACTATGCAGCCATAAAAAAGATGAGTTCCTGTCCTTTGTAGGGACATGGATGAACCTGGAAACCATCATTCTCAGCAAACTGACAAAAACAGAAAATCAAACACCGCATGTTCTCACTCATAGGTGGGTGTTGAACAATGAGAACACATGGACACAGGAAGTGGAGCATCACACACTGGGGTCTGTCGGGGGAAAAAGGGGATGGATGGTGGGAGGTGGGGAGTTGGGGAGAGATAGCATGGGGAGAAATGCCAGATATAGGTGATGGGGAGGAAGGCAGCAAATCACACTGCCATGTGTGTACCTATGCAACAATCTTGCATGTTCTTCACATGTACCCCAAAACCTAAAATACAATAAAAAAATATATAATACATTAATGTTAACTATAAACACTCCATTGTGCAATGGAACACCAGGACTTATTCCTCCTATGTAACCATATTCATCCTCCCCTCCCTTCTACCCTCACCAGCCTCTGGTAACTACTATTCTACTCTCTATTTCTGTGCGATTATCTTCTTTAGAATCGACATAAGTGAGAAAACACACTGTTTGTCTTTCTTGATCACTTTTTGAAATGGAAGTAACCTTTTGTATATTTAGAATTTGAATCCTTCAACCAAGTGGGCTAGTCTATTAAGCAAATTAACCAGTTAAAATCCAAAATAAGAGAGTATTAGTCACAACCACTTTTAATATATATGAGCCTGTATTACCAGCTAGGTTATAAGCATCATCAGTTCATCATATTCCATACTTATTTTATAATTTTGATCAATTTTTTTCAAAAGGTATTTATTGGGCACCAACTATATGCCAAGCACTGTACTTGCGGCTGTGGGCATAGTGGTGAAAGAGACACACACGAGGCCTGCAGCTCCTAAAGTCACCTCTGACTCTAGCCATCATGCCTAAAGTACTCAGCAAATACAAACAATAAGCTGAAATTGTGCTGAAAATATATTGCAAGCCTAGTTTAAATGGCCAGATTTTAAAAATAAAAATATAGAATGCCCCATGCAATATTTGAGACATACTTAAATCAAAAAAATTACTTCTTGTTTGTCTGAAGTTCAAATTTAGCTGGACATCCTGTATTTCATCTAGCATCCTACTAAGGATTTATTTCTCAGAAAATAAGCCCTAACCTTGCATTTATTACTTGCATAGGCCATGTGAACCCTGAAGATGTTTCTCACTGTGTCTCATGCTATTTTATACTTCATTAATAAAAATTCTGTCTTTAGAAATTCTTTTCAAAGGATTGCCCCTCTTCTCTGATGTTAATCAGAGGGATGGTTTAAAAGCCTTGGTTTCAAATTGTTAATTGCTAAAAACAATTAAATCATGGGACAACAGTAAGTGTCATCTCAAGAGTCTACAGTTTGACAATCAGTTCTGAAATGATAGGTATAGCAATTTTTCACAGTTCAGTTTTCCCATCAAGACCAAAGAACATTCACATTTCACACATAACCTTGACATTACTTATGAGCTGGTTCATTGGCTTGGAGGTGGCTGAATGGGATATAGAATCCCAGGAGTGGGTGTGTGGACTGCGTGTGAGGCAAGTATATGAAGACTTTGGAGGGGGAAGAGAAGGTGATTCCAGAATCCAGAATGACAGGATTCAGATTTTCCTAAATAGCTGCACCTTCCCCCTCTATTAACCAATGGGTAAAAGGGCCTTTTTTTTCTTTTTCTGCCACTCTCCTCCTGGCCGGCACTACCCACAGATTCCACAGTAGAAAGGAGTGTCTAGAAAAAAAAAGGACAAAGTTCGATAGGGGACAGCCTGCACACTTAACTTTTGTAAAATGCTTCTAGGTAAAGAATTGTTTTAATCTATTTTGTACATACATATGCAACTACTTTATTGCTGAAAAAAAACAAAAACAACAATAACAAAAACCCACCACCTTCCATATAGATTCAAAGGCTGCTACAATCACTTCTTATTTTCCAGGCCAGGAAACAAGGTGCATGATTAGTTTTCTTAGGCTAGGGAACATCTGAACTCAGAGAAGCAGCCGGAGACCTCCTTCCTACTCTCTCTTGTCATCACACCGAAGACCAATAACACATTGGCAGATCCAATAAACTTTGCACTGCTCTAAGATGGTCCAGGCAAGATGTGGAAACAGAACATCTCCCTGACTGACAGCAGAATTTGGGAGTAGATGACCCTATTTATACCCTTCCATTTCCAGCAAAGGAGAAGCCAAGAACTGACTTCACATGGATTCCTGACACAAGACTAGAAAACTGATCTTTCTTTTTCATATAAATCTGTAGCCTCTACCTGAATGTTTCTGTGGAAACAACAGGAAGAAACATGCATTTGCGAAAAAAAAAATTTTTTTTCCAGACAGGGTCTCACTCTGTCACCCAAGCTGGAGTGCAGTGATACAATCGTGGCTCACTGCAGGCTCGACTTCCCAGGTTCAAATGATCCTCCCACCACCAGCTTCCCAACTAGCTGGGACTGCAGGCACATATCATCATGTCAAGCTAATGTTTTTATTTTTTTTTATAAGATGCGGCCTTGCCGTGTTGCCCAGGCTGGTCTCAAACTCCCAGGCTCAAGCCGCCTTGTCCTCCATAAGTGCCAGGATTATGGGCATGAGCCACTGCGCTCAGACTGACACTTTTCTAAAAATCATAACATATGAGCTGGCAGTTCTTTTCCTACAAACATTAAAGAGAAAACAGAAAATAAAAATCCTTAATACAGGAAAAGCAAAACAAAACAAAAACATAGTCCTCAGGTTTCCTCAGACTCTGCATGAAAAGAGCAGAGCCTGAACAGGTAAAGCCAAAGATATATCAACACAGAGACAAGCTCAACGCTCCTCTCAGGGGTTAATTTGGTTTTTAAATATCCTTTTGAAGTGGGGGCCCAGCTTGAGCCTACAAAGGATTTACCATAGATTCAGACATGGCAGATGAATGAATGAATGAATGAATGGGGTCACTGGGGACAGCCCTACCCTAAGCTCAGAAAACTAGATCTGGGAGCCAAGCTTTAGTCCCGGGAGTAGGGATGAATTCCTGTGTAGCATGGTGACCTGGATTTTTCTTTCAGAGACAGTCCTTTAAAGGGAGAAAGGAAAGACAGAGACATTTCAAAGAAGTGCTTCACTAAATAGTTCAGTCAGACATTGAGGCATAAAAGGGTGAGGGTAGAGAGTCTGGGCTACCTTGGTTCAAAGTCTGACTCAACCACAAAATGACCTGTGTGACTTGAGGTAATCAATTTTAAAGCCACTCGTAGCTCCAGTCTCCCCATCAGCAAAATTGAGGGAATAATAGCACCTATGTCACAGAGTTGCTATAAATATTGAAAGATACCCAACTATGCATCAGTGGTAGTCTGGGTAAATAAATTGTGGTGTCTTTATATAATGGAATACCACATGTCAATGAGAATGAACAAACGACAGCTATGCACAACAATAAGGATGCATCTTACAGACACAAAAGAGTACACATTGTATGAATTCATGTATCTAAAACTCTAAAACGGGCAAAGCAAATAATCTATAGTGTTAGAAGACACGATAGATATCCTGTGTTGGACAAGTCACACTGTGAACTGAACCTATCATGAGCACATGTGAGCTGCTCCCTGAGAACTTACACAAAGAATTAGCTGTGGGGATCAGAGTCTGAGAAATATAGCTTTCCTTTGCAACTACAAAAGAATAATGGCATGGCCTAATCATATTATCTAACATGGTTTAATCACATACCCATCACTGCTTTCACACATGAAGATGGAAAGAGGTCCCTGCAACAATTATCCAGTCAGATAAGCCAAAAACCTAGCTTCTGAGGGGAAAGACTAGGATTAAAACAAAACAGGATTAACCTGACAGGCTGGCTTCAATCTTTATTGATCATGCATTAAAATCATTGCGCAACTCTTTGTTTTGCCGTATTTTGTTGACAACATGTACTGGTACAGAGTGATTGTAAAAGAATTTAAAAAAGCTATGCAGGTTACATGTCAATTCTCTATTTTTTTCCAGTATAGTAGATACAGGATATTTCATCTGAGGCCAGGCGTGGTGGCACACATCTATAATCTAGCATTTTGGGAGGCCAAGGTGAGAGGACTGCTTGAAGCCAGGAGGTCAAGACAAGCATGGGCAACATAGTAAGACTCCATCTCTACAAAAATTTAAAAAATTAGCCAAGTGTGGCTGCTGGTTTGCACCTGTGGTCGCAACTACTCTGGAGGCTGAAGCAGGAGGATCACTTGAATCTAGGAGGTTGAGGCTGCAGCAAGCCATGATTGCACCACTGTATTCCAGCTGGGATGACAGAGTGAAACCCTGTCTCAAAGATAAAAACAAAAGGATTTTATCTCAATAAGTGGAAGAAACATAAAAGAGCCATTAGTGAGTCTGATCCTCTGACCATGTGTTTAAGCCTTCATGCATCAATAACTGACAGATGATTTCCAACAACAATTATGCAGGATCATCATTGCAGGAACCCTGTACATGAATGTAAATTTACACCACTGAGCTCTGTTTGGTTCTTGTCAGATGATAGAATACAGGATGAATATAAGGCATATTCCTTTGCACATACACAAGGTCTACATTGTTGAACTCATGTTCAAGAAATAGTTGTGGGCCAGGCAGGTGGTTCACACCTGTAATCCCACCATTTGGGAGACTGAGGCAGGTGGATCACCTGAGGTCAGGAGTTCAAGACCAGCCTGGCCAACATGGTGAAACCCCATCTCTACTAAAAATACAAAAAATTAGCTGGGTGAAGTGGTGCACCCCTATACTCCTAGATACTCAGGAGGCTGAGGCAGGAGAATCACTTGAACCTAGGAGAGGGAGCTTGCAGTGAGCCGAGATGACACCACTACACTCCAGTGCCTGGGCAACAAAGCAAGATTCTGCCTTTAAAAAAAAAAAAAAAAAAGAGAAAGAAAAAGAAATAGTTGTGAACTCAAGTAGTTCCGGGCATGGCTTGCCTGTGAGAAGCTACGCAACTTGGAATACTGTACACTGCCCTCGGAATCTATGGGGAAAGCGCATGCAGCATTTCCCACTTAAAATCCTCCTTGCTCTCTATTCTCCTTCCCTGGATGGAGAATAAAGGCTTCCAGGTGCTTCACCTTTACTGGCTCAGCTCTGCCTTGAAAGGTCTCAAATCGCCCATGTTTTTCTACATGCTCCTTCTATTATGTCCAGTTCCTTCCACTTATCTATGTAGGAAGAGATAAAAGGAAAGCATTGCGGCCACCTAGTCTTTATACATTCAACATGTCTTTTAATATCTACTGTAAGCAGCACCTTCATTTGATGCAGATGGGTTGAGGGTGGGAATTAACCATTTCATGCTTGTTTTTAGTGAAATTTTTTCCTAAGATCTTTTTCAATGCCATGCTTCATAACTTTTCTCTAATACAGAATATCTGTGTAATTATCCCACATGTACTTTCCATTTTATGGACTTAATAACACTCCAACTCAAGAAGGGAAAACAACTCCCATTGAGGGAAGGGGTTTTACAGTACCAGGAAATCCTCTCAAATTGCAGATTTTTTTAAAGTGCCTTGTTTGAATGTTAGTTATTAAATCTGCCAAAAACCAAAGGTCTTCTTGGTTCAACTGGAAAAATCAGCCTCAAGGCTATGCTGACTGGGTTTGTGCCCACAAGACTGGGGTAGGGGAGTCAGGTGTTACCCTTTACTCCTCTGTAGACCTTTGCTGCTCTATTGCCTAGCTGGCTTAGCTATAAAATGCCTTTAAAATAGTAGGGTCTGTATGAGTAAATGTCAGAGATCTCCTTTACCTGTAAGTCTAATACCTCTGTGTCATTCTTGTCCTTTTCCCTTTGTATTCTATTTTTTCAGTTGCTCAAATTATTCCTCTAAGCAACATAGATCATCTGGCCCAGAATCATGTCCCTTTCTCAAAAGCCTACTTGTGCTAGTCATTTATCTAGCCATGCTTCAAAAGTTCTTCATGTCCATTCTTCATAATAACCCCAAACTGCAAGCAACCCAAATATCCATCAACCTGTTAATGGATAAAAAATGTGGCATATCCATACAATGAAATCCTATTCAGCCATATAAAGTATGAAGTACTGATACCTGCAGCAACATGAATGACTCTTGGAAACATTACCCTAAGTGAAAGAAGCCAGTCACAAAAGACCACATATTTTATTTTTCCATTTAAAAGAATCATCCAAAGAAGGAAACTATCTGGAGACAGAAAGTAGACTGGGAGCTTCTTGGGACTTGGGGTAGGAATAGGAATGATTGAGAATGGGCACCAGGGATCCTTTTAGCATAATGAAAATGTTCTAAAATTAAGAGTGTGGTAATGGTTACACAATTCTGTAAATTTACTAGGAATCTTTAAACTGTACAGTTAAAATGGGTGAATTTTATAGTATATAAATTATTTCTCAATAAAGCTGTTTCTAAGAAAAGTCTTTTCATTCTTTGATGAAAACCTTGACTTAGCTCATTTCACTTTCTCACTTAAAACCTCCTCAAATTCTTGTAGTTCCAAAATGTACGATTTTTGTCTATGACCAAGACTATACATAACAATATATTTTAACGCTAACGGTTATTGTAAATATTAAAACTCCTCCTGTTTGGTAGTCTTTTTATTCTGATCGTGGTAAGCATGGATTCCAGAACTTCAAAGCCAGGGCTGAGCTGTTTTATACTCATGAATGCTCAAGTTGAGGCTCTATGAAATACACAGAGCAATAAATTGTGGTATATTCACACAATCCAATGCTACACAGCAGGGTTTCTTAACCTTGGCACTATGACTTTTTTTTTTTGCTGAGACAGAGTCTTGCTCTGTTGTCAGGCTAAAGTGCAGTGATGCGATCTCTGCTCACTGCAACTTCCGCCTCCTGGATTCAAGTGATTCCCCTCCCTCAGCCTCCCGAGTAGCTGGGATTACAGGCGCGCACCGACACCCGGCTAACTTTTTGTATTTTAGTAGAGACGGACTTTGACCATGTTTGCTAGGATGGTCTTGAACTCCTGATCTCACGATCCTCCCACCTCGGCCTCCCAAAGTGCTGGGATTATAGGCATGAGCCACTGTGCCTGGTGGCACTATGACATTTTGAGCCTGATATTTTGGAGGGCTGTCCTGTGGTCCTGTGCATTGTAGGATGATAGCAGCAACACTCCCTTCCCTTACTGTGAGTTGTGACAACTAGATAAAGGTCTCCAGACATTGCTCAATGTCCCCTGAAGGGCAAATTCACTCCCAGTTGAGAACCACATATTTAATTATTCCAGCAGTGGAACATACTATACAGCAGTGAGAATGAGCAAATTCCAATCACACACAAACAATATGAATGACTTTCACAAATATATCTTGAAGCAAAAGAAGCCAAACACAGAAGATTGTATAATGTAGAATTCCATTTCTAAAAGCTCAAAAACAGGTAAGATTAATCAGTTTGGTTACCGAAGAGGAGGTAGTGACTGGAAGGCATTTCTGGAATTCAGGTACTATTTTGTTTCCTACTCTGTGTGCTAGTTATGCAAGTGTGTTCCAGTACACAGATTGGGAAACAGACTACTACCTGAAATACCATCACACAAATTCATTGAGTAGCACACTTAAAATTTATATATTTTTCTATATGGATTTTATACTTTAAAAGTTTAAAAATGTGTGTCATGACTGCTGTGAAAACAGAGAGCATTCAAAGTGACTGAGGAGGGGCCCAGCATCTTTCTAACAGGATGATAATTCATCCCTCTACAGACGCACCATGGCTCCTTCTGTCCCACCCTGAACTGTAAGACAGAAATCCAGTGTATTCCATTGATGAATGAAAGCTTGTTCCTGAGGTATTTTGTTATCCAGGTGCCAAAGCCAGGAAAGCACCCCTAACCACCATTTTTAATTCATACTTGCAAAGCACAGACTTAAAATTGACTTCAGGGTAAAAATGACTTAGAGTGAGACCAAACAAAGGAAGCCTCCCTCCAGTGCTAAAGAAAATAGTAATGGGTCTAGTTCCCAAATTTGAGAGTACTACAAGTCCCCCTTTAGTGTCCAAAGTGACAACTCAACAACTTGTCTGTTATAGTAGTGGAAGACGAGTTGTGCTGATTCATTTGGGTTCTCACTCTTGGTTGGAAATCCTCCTGATGAATAACT
>NW_022436998.1:7924726-8030941 GCF_009761245.1 Sapajus apella
TTTTTTTTTTTTTTTTTTTGAGACAGGGTCTCACTGTTGCCCAGGCTGGAGCGCAGTGGCACGATCATGGTGGCTCACTGCAGCCTTGACCTTCTGGTCTTAACCAATACTCCTACCTTGGCCTCCCAAGTACCTGGTACTACAGTCACACACCACCATGGCTGGCTAATTTTTATATTTTTTGTAGAGGTGGGGTTTTGTCATGTTGCCCAGGCTGGTCTTGAACTCCTGGACTCAAGCGATCCACCTGTCTCAGCCTCCTAAACTGCTGGGATTACAGGCATGAACCACTGCATCAGGCCCACTGATTTTTAAAAATATTGATTTATAGGAGTTCTACGTATTTTGGAAAACAGTCCTATGTCTCCTATGAGTTACAAATTATCCTCTAGGTTTTTGCTTGTCTTTTAACTTTTGTTTTAACTTAAAAAAATGTTTTGGCATGTAATTTAAAAAATGTTTGGCTTTTTATTGATACATTATATTTTACATACTTAGAGGGTATATGTGGTAGTTTGTTACATGCATAGAAAGTGTAATTGTCTAGTCAGGGTATTTGAAGAGTCCACCACTTTGAGCATTTATCATTTTTATATGTTGAGAACAATTCCGGTCCTCATTTCCACCTACTCTGAAATATATAATACATTGTTGTTAACTATAGTCACTCTACTCTGCTATAGAACAAGAGAACTTATTATACCTTTTATCTAATTATGTCTGTACCTGTAAACCCACCTTTGTTCATCTCTCCACCGTAACCAATTTCCCCAGCCTCTAGTGTCTATCATTCTACTCTCTACCTTGATGAGATCAACTTATTTTTAGCTCCCGTATACGAGTGAAAACATCAATATTTGTCTTTCTGTGCCTGGATTATATCACTCAACATAATGACCTCCAGTTGTATCCTCATTGCTGCAAATGACATGATTTCATTCTTTTTTATGGCTGAATAGTATTCTGCTGTAAACATATACTACATTTTCTTTATCCATTTGCCTGTTGATGGACACCTGGGTTTATTTTACATCTTTGCTATTGTGAATAGTGCTGCAATAAACATGTAAGTGCAGGCGTCTCTTTGATAAACTGATTTCTTTTCCTTTGAATATATACCGGTAGTGGAATTGATGAATCATAGTTCTATTTTGAGTTTTTTGAGAAATCTCCATATTGTTTTCCATAGTGGCTTTACTAATTTACATTCCCACCAACAGTGTATGAATTCCCTTTTTTTCCACATCCTCTCCAGTATTATTTTTTTGTCTTTTTAAATAATAGCCCTTCTAAATGAGATAACATCTCGTGGTTTTGATTTGAATTTTCCTGACAATCAGTGATATGGAGCATTTTTTCATATATGTGTTGGCCATTCGCATGTCTTCTTTTGAGAATTGTCTATTCCTGTCCTTTGCCCACCTTTTAATGGAACTTTTTTTACACTGTTGGGTTTCTGGTATAGTCTAGATATTAGTCCCTTATCAGATAATAGTATGCAATATTTTCTCTCATTCAACATGTTGTCTCTTCATGCTGTTGATTGTTTCCTTTGTTGTACAGAAGAAGCTTTTTAGTTTAATCTAGTTCAATTTGTCTATTTTCATTTTAGGTGTCTGTGCTTTTAAGGTCTTACCCACAAAATCTCTGCCTAAACCAATAACTTGAAGTGTTTTCCCTATGTTTTCTTCTAGTAGTTTTAAAGTTTGGGGTCTTAGATTCACTTCTTTAAACCATCTTCAGTTGATTTTTGTATATGGTGAGAGACAGGAGTCCAGTTTCAATCTTCTGTGTATGGATAGCCAATATTCCCAGCACCATTTATTGAAGAAGGTATCCTTTCCCCAGTGTATATTCTTAGTGCCTTTGAAGAAAATCAGTTGGCTATAAATATGTGGATTTATTTCTGGGGAAAAAAAATTTTATATTAAAAAATGTATAGTATCTAAATGTGTGTTAGAAGTGGTCTCCCCTATTCTGTGATTATACAAGATTCATGTTTTTTTCCTGTAGTTCTATGAATTTCTCAATGCTTAAATCTTTGCTCCATCAAACCTCTTCTTTATAAAATAAATTCTTAAAAAGCTTATATTTATTTACATGGCTAAGCATATCTTTTAAAAAAAGGTTATATTCTCAACTCTGTGACCACAATTTTTAAAGATCTCCATTCCTTGGCAGGTACTGACCTATGACCATAGTTAGAGAATGGTTCAAAGTACAATTCACACACATGCATATAATATAAACCATACATAGTGAATGCTGTCATTATATAAAGAGATCCTGGATAGCTTTCCAGTTATAACTTGATAAAGGGTTTTTACTGAACAACATTTTGAAACCATAATCCCCTGGAAAATGAAGATCCAGGAAAGGCATACAAAGCTTCTTTGAGGAGACGATTGTCTTGATTCTCCATGCTGCTTCTGCACGGTGCTGGTGACAGGGCTTGCTGTAGAATTCTCTCCTCTTTCATATCCACTCCAGTTACTAGATGTCAAGCAATTTGATCGCTGTCATTTTTGTTCTGAAAGTATCCTGAAATTTATTTTCCATTCTGATAGTTTCATAGGAGAATTGGAGGAAAAGGAAAAATTGTAATTGCTTTCAGATTCAATATATGGGGCATATATTTTTCAAAATATTTGTAATCAAATTCACTTCAAAATACTATAGAAGGAAGAAGAAAGTAAAACAAAGTTGTCATCCTTAAAAAAAACCACAACTGTAAATCAGAAAAAAAGAATGGCTATTGGCTTGAGTCATCCAATCTTTTTAAGCTTACACATCTGCATTAAATATCTGTCTTTTTATTTTATTTTATTTTTTGAGACGGATTCTCACACTGTTGCCCAGGCTGGAGTGCAGTGGCATGATCTGGGCTCACTGCAGCCTCCACCTCCTGGGTTCAAGCAATTTTCCTGCCTCAACTTCCTGAGTAGCTGAGATTACAGGAGTGTGCTGCCGTGCTTCGTTAATTTTTGTATTTTTAGTAGAGATGGGGTTTCATCATGTTGTCCAAGTTGGTCTTGAACTCCTGACCTCAAGAGATCTGACTATCTTGGCTTTCCAAAGTGCTGGGATTACAGGCATGAGGCACCAGGTCTGGTTTTTTTAATTTTTATTTTTTGAGACAGTGTCTCACTCTTTCACCCAGGCTGGAGTACGGTGGCACAATCTTGGCTCACTGCAGCCTTGAACTGCTGGGCTAAAATGATCCTCCCACCTCAGCCTCCCAGGTAGCTGCATCTACAGGCATGTGCCATCACACTTGGCTTGGCTTTTCTTTTATTTATTGCTCTAAAAATGAATAATCTCTGTAAAGATAAGTGCTATATAAGGCAACATATTAATATTTAAACCTAATGAGACAAAGTTGATCAAAATTCATGATCAGATAAACCAAGTCAGGAAGTCTATTAGCCTGTGTGGAAAAGGTACAAAGCTTATGAATTAATTTGATCCATTCTAAGTTTCAGGTGATAGGTATGAAACATATAAATGGGCAGCATTTCTGCCCTTGAGATACTTACATATTTCTCCCAGAAATGCTAGAATTACACTGAAAACTCATAAAGGAAAGGCAGGTCCATTTTTGAAAGGTTCTTCCAACATGGGTCTCTAATACTTATGCCTATCAAATGTTACAAGGAAATTATTTTAGATTTATTCTCACTGGAACATACAAAGTTCAACAGTGAGATTTGGAGACTTACTCTCTAGAGAATTACAAGCTACTTTCTTTTTTCTTTTTTTTTTTTTGAGACAGTGTCTCGCTCTTGTTGCCCAGGCAAACTAGTTTCTTAAGCCACTTCCTTAATTGCGATATGGAAATGGGGCAAATTTCCAAAGATAAATAGTCATCACAGTCAAGAACAGCTTACTAAGAAAGAATGGTCTCCAGGTTTTTCCAGAAAGCTGCCTTCTCATTAGGTAATGGTAAAACAGGACAAAGATAGTAAGCTTTTAAACGTTCCAGCTACATTCCTCACGGAATATTTAAAATTAAATATTCCGCGAGGAATGTAATGACCACAGAAGATTGCATTGGCTGGGAAATGGCCATAAAAATTAAAAAAAAAAAAAATTTGGAAAGGGAAAATAGCTTTCTGAAGTAGAGGAAACCTATCTGTTACTAAGAAGCTGGCTGCCCTCAGGCATGTTACAGTGCTCTCATTTGTATAGGGAAGGGATTAGGCTAGGCTGAGGTTTTCAAGCCTGGCTGAACCAAGAAACCTTGTAGCCACTTTTTGAAGACTGCCCCCATTCCCCAACACAGACCCATTCAATCAAATTCACTGGGAGTGTTCGCTGGGAGTGTGGTACAGGCATCAGTATTTTGTGAAGCTTCGCAGGGTGGAGAAAAACTGGACTACATAATCTCTAAGGCTGTGCCCAGATTTCACTAAATTAAGAGATGCATTCAGAATAGCAATGTAATGAATGAAACACAGGAAGCCATAAAACCCACGCAGGTATAAGCAAACCCTAACCAGGGACTTACAACACAACGTATTAGCAGAAAATTATATTCTCAGATGAACCTTTGCTTTCCTATACATAAATAATAAATATGCTTGACTTAGGAACAGCAACAAGACCACTCATGGCACAGAAGAATGCAAAAGTGATTATGTCATTAACTTATAGTAATATTTGTACTTTTTATCCAATTCCAAACTTATGAAATACATATCAAATTTTGAAAATTCAAATATGCAAATCTTTTTAATGCAAACTACAATTCAAAGAGTGTGAAGAGGTAGATTTTTAATTTTTCAGTGACAAATATCTAGTTGATATGGCATAAACCAAGAGAATGATTTCATAAGTACATATATACTCCTTGTCTTATAGAAGAAAGAGATAATACTAAATGATAACAGCAAGTGCCAATGCTATGACTAAGAGGGTGTTGTAAGTCATTCCTAGAAAAGATTCCTTTGAACAGGGTTTTAAAAAGACAACAGAATAAACGCCCTCCCTCTTACGGCCCGCTATTTCGAATTTTAGCCAATAGGGCATAAGGTCTTAAACTGCAGTTCACAAATATAGATCTTGTAAGAGGAGTCTATAAGTCCTTGAAACTTTGTGAATCTGTGTAAAAATTGTGTATCTGTGTCTGTGTGTGCATACATGCATGTGGGTACATCCAGGCACAGAGGTTTCTTATCCTTTTTGGAGTCAAAAGCCTCTATGGTCGCCTATGGATCCCCTCTCTGAAAAGTTTTTAAATGCACAAAACACAAAGCATTGCCAATAAAAGAAAAAGAATTACGGTAACAAAATGGTTTTTAAAAATTAGAGCACGGTAATAAATATACTTCTTTAGCAACGTATTAGCTGATGAGAACTAACTGTCTAGGTAGACTGCTATAATCTTATTGTGAAGTAATTTTTATAACTTTTATAAATCTTTTTATAGATCTTAATTTTCTAGTAATAAAGAGCACAGATATTCTGCAGTATCTGCAACAATACAACGTGACATGAAAGTATCTGTGGTTTCTACTGGTGACATAGTCACAAGCACTGCTAATATTGCTGTGGTTTGTTACCTGTCTTCATAATTGAAGAAAATGCTAACTTTCTGTTTCAAGTTAAGAAAAACTTTTACCACTGGGTGTGGTGGCTCATGCCTGTAATCCCAGCACTTTGGGAGGCTGAGGCAGGAGGATCACTTGAGGCCAGGAGTTTAAGACCAACCAGGCCAACATGGTGAAACCCGATCTCTACCAAAAATATAAAAAATTAGCCGGGTATGGTGGCACACACCTGTAACCCCAGCTACTCGGGAGGCTGAGGCAGGAGAATTACTTGAATCCAGGAGGCAGAGTTGCAGTGAGCCGAGATTGTGCCACTGCACTCTAGCCTGGGTGACAGAGCAAGACTCTGTCTCAAAAAAAAAGAAGAAAATTTTTTACCCATCCAAGTTCACAACCTTCCTGAGTTCTATGGACTCTAGATACTAAAGAACCTTTTCTTTCTGCCTTTATCAGTCTTTAAGGGGTTGATTTGTAAGCCTGCAGGAAGGGTAGAACATTAGACCACAAAGCCCTCAATGAGCACTGTGTGGACTGGCTGTAGGCCCTGCAGGCACAGAGCCCTGGAGAGTCCCAAGATGACAGGCAGAAGGAAAGGTGCTCCCTGAGGTAGAAGGGTCAAGGAGTGCTCTGGGATGTTCTAGAACTAAGGTTCAAATGTGTCTTACTATTAACTTTGTATTTTAACTTTCTGTAGGGTTCTTTATTCAGTGACTTAGAAGATACATAAAGCATAGCAAAAACTCATCAATCAGAAGTGGAGAAGAAAAAGGAAAGAGAAGAACAACATAGGGGCATAAAATTAAGTAGTGTCAGGCATAAAGCTAGTGTAAAAAAAAAAAGTAAGCCAAAAATTCACTTCGGAGCTTTCTGGCAGGCATCTTGAGGAGGAAAACCTGGATGGTCCCAAAATTCGCAGTTTCCAAAGGGATTGGACACGCACATACACATACACACACACACACACACACACACCGAGCTCAGAAAAAATATAACCCTTCTGGTAGTAAAACTAGACAGAAATGTCTCCCTATATATCTTTATAAAGAGAATAGAAAGAAAATTCCAGGCTAGACACAGCAGCTCACACCTGTAATCCCAGCACTTTAGGAGGCCAAGGTGGGAGAATTGCTTGAGGCCAGGAGTTCAAGACCAGCCTAGGCAACATAGTGAGACCCATCTCTACCAAAAAAAAAAAAAAAAATTAAAAATAAAGAAAATTCTAGAGATATTTATAAAGGGAATGTTGAAATTAATAAATAATCTCAATAATATCATTATAGTAGACACAACAGTGAGTTCCACAGAACTTTTAAAAATAATATTTTAATAAAACAATCACAATACAGCAAACACAATTCAATGGGGCTCATGAGGTACAGTTAGTACTCAGCTCTCTGAATTGAGACACATAGAGGTACATGCTAACAGGCCGTGGGCCTAAGCATCTCCTACATGAACACTGGCCCCCATTCTATATAGTGGAAGGTGGCAAATTTTTCTTAAAGGATCAAATAGTATATATTCTCAGCCTTGCTGGCCACACAGAAATACCCATCCTTGCTGCAAAAGCAGCCACAGACAATGTGTAAATGAATAGGCATGGTATGTTTCAAAAGCTTTATCTATAGACACCAAAATTTTAATTTCATATACTTTTTACACCACAAAATATAATTTTTCCTTTGACTTTTCCCCATCAATCTTTCAAATAGTGTACAAACCATTCTTAGCTTATAGGCCTACCAAAACAGGCAAGTGGCTGTGGTTTGGCCCACAGGATATGATTTGCTAACCCCTGGTCGACAAGACCGAGTTTTCCCCAAGATATCTCATTGTCACTATATCCCTCTCGTTCCTCAAGCCTTGGTCTATAACAACCTTTTTTCTTTTTAATAGTAACTGCTTCGACATTTGATCTGCAACTATACACAAAGGCAACCAGGTTGCCATGTGGGTAGACATGGCTTCAGAATTTCTATGTTTAATGGATATAAAAAGGTAACCCAGGATGAACTAACAGCAAAGAAATGTCCTCATTAAAATAAACACACACAAAAAGGGTAGAAAACCTCGAATGTACAACTTTCTCTACTTCAAGGATCACATGTTGGATTTTTAGAAGCATCCAAAAATATGTGTAATTAGCTAAATCACTTAATTCACGTTATATCATTTATATCACTAGTTCTCCCAATGAAAATGAAACTGTATAATGTTTCACAGCACACAGTTAACTTGGTGCAATCCAAATAAGAAACCCTTCTTTCCAAATACCATCCCAATATCCCTGAGCCTCTGTCTGTACCTGGACAAAAGATGGGACTTGGCCACTGAACTTGGCAAACTCGGGTTGTCTCTACTATTACATTGCCCCACGAGAAGACTGCAGGGAACTTATCTCATTTCTTTATTTTAGTGGCCTCATCTATGATTTTTAACACTTGTATTACCTATTGTGTAGAACTACAAGGAATAATTGATAAGATTGTATAAATAAGTCTTGATAAGCATGTTGAAGAAAAGGTATTATGCATGCCCAGAAGAACTCCGCTATAATATAAGGAGGTAGCAATTACCTTATGGCAATACAACGCGCATAAAATTGAGTCTCCTGAAATGTGTAACTGCAATCAGAAGATGTTCAAAGCCACACAATTATAGTGTTCAACCCAGGTTCCAGCTGCTCCTGTTAACACTAGCCCTGTTGGTATTCCACTGTAGGCTGTACTTTGCTACCTCTCTGTATTTTCTTTATATTTTTTCTCAGTTGATTCAGGTTATCAGGCTGTGTATACAAAACAATCTCCCTGAACCATGAATTAAAATTCTGAGCTGAGCAATGGAAATGCTGATGAAACCTCTAGTACAACCAGAGAACAGGCCCATAGCTTGTGGGGCTTTGGGAACTTGTAACTCATGAATGCTCGACTGTGCAGCACTCACATAATGAACAAGGCTGGGTCTAGAGTTACGTGTAAGTCACTGCAATTATTTCTAAAAACACTTATTCTTGAGTGCATGCATTCACCCACTAGAACACTGAAGCCTTGTATTCTTAAGGTGAAATGTTGGGTTCAATTCCAAAGACTACTGTTCCTAAAACTGGCCACAGAGCCTCATCTGAACTAACATTTATTGCCTTTTAATAGCATTTGCTAAAATCCCCATCTTCTAAAGATTATACAACATTCCAAAAAGCCTCTAAGGAAAATCCCTTTCAAAGTACCTGCATCATCCTTTTAGTCTGCAAATACAAAATTAAAATGCATGTTTAAATAATCAAAAGATCCTTTTGCATTCTCACAGTCATAGTATCCATTATATGCTATATTAACTGAAGAAAAAAAAGAATGATTGAAAACATGGCACTGTGTTCCAGCTCTCCCACTTAGGGATATGCATCCTGAGGCAAGTTACTTAGCCTCAACAAGCTTCAGAGTTCTCTACTATAACACAAGGACAAGAACTATTTCATAGGATATTGTGAGAAAGAGATCAGATACTGTATGGATAGTCCCTGAATAAATGCTTGTTCCCGTCTTCTATTTGGGAAACCCTGTTGGGTATACAAGGTGACTTTCTGAATCCCAAGGGATGTTACTATGTCAACAAGGATTAATAACATAGTGTGATGTGTAAAAGGCTTTTTGAGTCACAGCCTCAACACTGAGAAGAAAACGGAAGAAACTGGGTATTTATGATGACCCAGATTTTTCCATTTCCTAAATGTGCCTAACTGTGCAGAGACAACACATCCTTTAGACAGAATTTTGTATCCCACTGTGAAGACATAAATTCTGTGTTTCAATTTCTATGCAGTTGCCATGATTCTTTTTATTTAAATAATGCAACTCCTCTCAAGTAAAATACTTCAGTTTCATCCCCTGAAATACACTCAGCCAATGCTGCCCTCTTCAGCATGAGTATGGGCTCCATCTTTTTATACAGTCATCTCCTGGGAATAGGAATACGAACCTTCCTAGTACCTATCACTGAAATGCTAGCCCAGGATTGCTGAAAAACTTGGACTTCCCTTACTTATGTGTTAGAAGGAGACTACACTCCCATCTCTTTCTTTCAAACACCGTGGAAACATACCTTTTACAATCCCATGATTTCTAAGCTCTCTTCATTGATCTCCAGTGAAATGGAAGCATTATCTGCTTGACAACATCCTTAAGCATTGACCTTGAATTGGGTCAAATTTTTATTGTGTGAAAAATGCACTGGTGTTCCAGTTTCTTTTTTATTATCTACAAATCATATTAATAATTACGACTTAGCTCAAGTATCAACAGCTTTAATGGACACAAATTATTCTGTTCACATTTGTTGAATGCTGACACAGCCATAAGAGAGGGAATAAAAACTATTACCCATCCAGTTTTGAGTCTGAAAACCAAGAAAATTTATTTTCTAAGTATTCACCTTATGTTACCATAAAGAAAGAAATGTGTGTGATAGTGAGGGTAACATGTATTTATAAATTTATGCCATTTACTCTTTTTTTAATAAATGTGCTGGGGAATATTTCTCAATAGAATTCATTATTATTATCTTGAGATATTAGCAGTAGACAGCTGCCAGAATATTTCACAAATGGAGCAGTAGTACATTACTAGTTACCTAATCTAGCTGTGTTGGCTACATGGCATGAAGTCTCATGGTCTCTATGAAATAAACATCTTATTAACTACAGAGAAGTTAATAAAATTCTGGCTTCTCCTTTGGATAACTCTCTAAAGACCCATTTCGGTTAAATGAGTTGCCTTCTAACTATTTATTCACAAACTTGCTTCATAAAATGGTGAAGAGTCAATCAATGAGTTAACGCACAGGTCAGTGCTCAATAAATGATGGCAATGAACAGAACACAACAGAGTAGGAATTTCCTAACAAAACATGCTCTAAAAAAGAAACTTCAGATAAATATGCAAATTCCACAATTGGAATTTTAATGTCTAGGTTTTATTTGATGTCTTCTTATTCTGTTGGTTAACTTAAACACAAAGGACAAATGAAAAGATATTTTAGTTATGATTTGGTTATTTTTTAGTAACTACTCAAAACATGGTTGTACAAGTGAACCAATGGCCCAAGGGCCATAATTACTCACATAATTTAGGAAAGCACTCTTTATTGGGAGTCAGCAGGTTAGGTCCTGGGAGGACCACACATGGTTACTATAATCGACTTCATAGTACTTTGTGAACTTAGGAAGCAATGGAAATGGATTGATTTAGAAGTAAAACAGAACTGAGGCTTTGGTTATAACTGAACTTGGTCCAGCCTTTACTGAATACAACTTCATCTGCATTGCATGCTATCTAATCAATGACATCCTTTTTTTTTTTTTTTTTTTTTTTTTTTGATAAAATCATTAAGCCATTTGAGAAGGTTTAAGGAAGACTTGAGTGAGGTGGGAAAGGGTTGAATTTTCTAAAGAGAAACAGTCCTGCCAATCAAAAATATTTCAAAATAGTCAAGTTACATCTTTCAAATAGTGCTTTTTGGTCTATATTTTCTGTCCCCAGAATGCCACAACAAAATGCTAAAGCTAAGTCAGAGTGTAATGAACCAACTCGGAGGAAGTTTTGTTTATGGAAAATATTTCTTGGTGGATGAAAGAGGAAATACAGCTGAAGAAAATGATAGAGAAAAGTGATAAGTGTGTGGTGGAGTGATCAGAGTTCTAGCTTAGTGAGAGTATCCCCACCCAGTCAGCCCAAAGAATGGCTGTAGAGCCTAGCACAGCTCTTAACGCTGTATATCGACTGTCATATAAAGCGCTTGAAGGTAAGCTCTTAATTTTCCTTCCAGAAGTAAATACTAGAATTCTTTTTAAACGCACACACACACACACAGATTTTTTTAAGTAGAGACAGCCTTAATATAGAGTAAATAATGTTAACTTAGTAGAAAAATGAATGAAGAAACGTAAGAAAAGTTAACAGGGAACTTTATTGCTTTTGGCCCAAGGCCACCGCAAGGCTTACCGGGCAGAACGTTGGCAAATATAAAGGTGTGGGTGGAGTGCCTCGATTAGAAAAGGAAAATGCTGTGTTTAGAATAGACTTAAAGACAGTGAATAGACCAAAAACTATAAAAAGAATATAAAGCTTTAATAGCTATTATTAATTATACAGAGTTCCTGGTTTAGTCATTCAATAAATATTGAGTGAGTGAGGTAAACAAATACATAAGTGACAGGAACTGAAAAAGGAAAGGATTTTAGAGACCTTAAGGAAACAAACTAATACACATGGGACTCCAGCAGAGAACAAAAAGTTAATTCAGATTTTTAACACTAGCAAATGTATGAAAATAAAAATCATCACTAATGTCTTGAGTTGTTGACTTGGCTGGAAATTGGGAAAGCATGAATTATTCATAAATTAATAATGATTCTCGGAGGGTATAGATGAAGAAAGTTTATAGGGATAAAATCTCAGATTTTCTTCTAGGTGATTTAAATCCATAAAGTCTACAAATGACTTTAAAACCACATACTCAACATAAAATTTTTTAAAAAGTAATTATGGTATGGGACTGGATGTAGATGCTTGGTAGATAAAAATTAATACTTTTCATAATAAATCAATAATAAAACATAAAGTAGGTGTTATCTAGACATTTAAATCAAATATTGACTAACATTGAAATTATCACTACTAATGATGCAGCATTTGACATAATATATTTATGTAACTGTTTTAAAAATTTTTATTGTCACAGGCTATATGCTTTTATTGCCAAAAGTTAATATTTGATGCTATACAAATTGAATTTGTCATGCTTATATTACAGTCATGCCTGCACGATGTCAATTATAGCAAAATCAACTTCAGTCATAAATTTGAAATCTAGAAAGGGATGTTGGTAAGATTTTAAAGGAAGTCATATCAGTCAACTGATGGAATCTATTTTATACACCAGTGTCATCAGAAGCAAGTTATATTTCAAGTTTTAATATAGTGGCTCTTTTGCACAGAGAAAAAAAAATTCACCTTGTGCACCAATTTATTGTTTCTTTGTTTGTTTTGTTGAGGTTTTTTTGAGACAGAGTCTCACTCTGTCACCCTGGCTGGAGTGTAGTGGCATGATCATGGCTTACGTAGCCTTGACCTCCAGTGCTCAGGTGATCCCAACCTCAGCCTCCTGGATAGCTGGGACTATAGGCCTGCACCACTACACCTGGCTAATTTTTCGTATTTTTGTAGAGATGAGGTTCCCTGCACTCAAGTGATCCACCAGCCTCAGCTTCTCAAAGTGGTGGGATTAAAGGCATGAGCCACCACACATTTATTGTAAATTTTTCAAAAATTTGGGGATCAAAAAGACAGGAAAAGAGAACAAGAAGACAAAATTTGTATAGAATCCAATGCTTATGATAAACCAATTAACCTTCCTGGAAAGCTTTAATCTTTATTAAAAGAGAAGCAGGCCAGCACGGTGGCTCACGCCTATAATCCCAGCACTTTGGGAGGCCAAGCATGTGGATCATGAGGTCAGACGTTCGAGACAGTCTGGCCAATTTGGTGAAACCCTGTTTCTACTAAAATTACCAAAATTAGCTGGGTGTGGTGGCACATGCTGGTAGTCCTAGATACTCAGGAGGCCAACGCAGGAGAACTGCTTGAACCCAAGAGGTAGAGGTTGCAGTGAGCCGAGATCGCACTCCAGCCTGGGCAACAGAGCAAGATTCTGTCTCAAAAAAAAAAAAAAAAAAAAGAGAGAGAGAGAGAAGAAAAGCAAGCTTGGGTGCCTGTCTGAGTCTGAAACAGGGAGTAGTGTCCTGCCCTGGTGCTGAGCTTGGGGAAGAAGAAGGCCAAATTGCCCTGGGGGCTCTGAAAGCAGAGGGCATTGGGTGTGCTTCTGATCTCAGAGGAAAAGAGGGTGGGTTCCAGCAGCCCCTAGAGCTCCTCCAAGTCCCTGCATGGTCACAGCAAAGTAGGAAACTAGTTCCCACACTCCTGGAGTACTAGGGACATGTCAAGGACCTTAACTAATCACACCAAATTCATCCCCACAACCTCAGAGTTGAGCTGAAGCAACAAAATGGCCTCAGGGTACCCAGGAAAGCATGAAAGAAGTAAGGAGAACTGTTTAAACTGAAAGGGCCTTTCAGACAAGAATGCACTTGAACTGGACCAACACTAAGGATCAGACAGGACAGTGCACATCTCTAAGGATGTCTGCATAGGCAGAGACCACCAAGACAAGGTGAGCACTCCCCACTCTATGCTGTAGTACATCCTAGGGAAAAAAGGATTAAATTAAATATTTTTGACTAGCTATGTTCATAAAGTACTCCTTTTATGAGAGTGACACAGGTCTGGTCAGGTATAGGTATGACAGGAGATGGTAATGATTCACAGGAATCTAGAAGAAGTGGCAGTTTCTATTTCAAGCAGTGATGGGTTAGGTTATTCAGATTGATGCTTCCACTAAAAATAACTATAAATGCTGGTAATGATGTAAAATAATCTGATTTAAAACTATAGGCCAGGTACGGTGGCTCACACCTGTAATCCCAGTACTTTGGGAGGCAGGTGGATCACTTGAGGTCAGGAGTTTGAGATGAGCCTGGCCAACATGGTGAAACCCCATCTCTACTAAAAATCCAAAAATTAGCCTGGCATGATGGTGCATGCCTGTAATCCCAGTACTTGGGAGGCTGAGGCACGAGAATTGCTTTAACTTGGAAGGAGGAGGTTGCAGTGAGCCAAGATCATGCCACCGCACTTGAGCCTGGGTGACAGAGCAAGACTCCATCAAAAAAAAAAAAATTAAAACAACAAATAGGTGACAAAATAGGAAGGAACTATGAGGCCAAAATCTGGAAGAAAGCAGGAACTCAAAGAGCTAAGTAAGCAGAGAGGCACTTTTATCCTTGTAGGGGCATATTTGCTGAGAGGAGCATAAGTAAACTGATTTTGACAGCTTCACTGAGGGAGGTGGAACAGAAATCAAAGCCCAGAACCCACTCAAGTGAAAAGTAAAAAAGGTCTTCTTCAAGTTAAGCCGGGCTCCTAAACACTACACTCTAAAAATACGGGTGAACCAGAATAAACCTACCTCCCACTCAGAGAGACTGCAAGGACAGTTGTCTTGGCATAGAAAGTGAGTGTAAAAGGGTAGGGTGGTCCCTGGAAAGCTGTATTCACAAGCACGAGGAGGTGCAAAATAGCAATCCAAGTTCACATCACCTAGGTCTTTAAAAAGTGGTAAATTTAAGTTAAAGAAGTCCTAGGCTAGAAGTGGGGCCAGATACTTGGCAGAAACAAAAGCAAATCCTCTCTAAAAACACAGCCATTCATCCCAGGCCTCAAAGAATCTCTGAAAGGAATTTTTCAGTAGTAATGACAAATACACAGTCAAAAATAACCAAGCACGCAAAGACATTGAAAAGGAGTGAGGAATCTTGGAAAAATGTAGCTCCTAAGAGGAAATACATCCTCTAATGAATTCTATAGCCATTTAACTCATGCATTTATTCAATGACTATTGAACACCTCATCTGTGCCAGGATCAATGTCAGGTGCTGGGCATATATACTGTTTCAAGTGTCATATGAAGAAATCACCCAGGGGCTAAAAAACCAGTTGAGCTAGCATTATATTTATGTTTATTTACCTTTAGTTTCTGCATTTTCCTAAGACTTCCAAACACAAAGCCTAATGAGTGTCCATGAATGCTTAGTGATAGATTTTGAAATAAACAGAAATCTCCTAGGAGTGAGACTGACATCATTGATGCCTTTCTCAGACTCTCATTCCCTAAATGTTCCATGTTAGAGCTAAGCCTAATTATGTCCTAAGCAAACCACAGAGCCACATGCATCAACAGAAAAATGATAAAAGACAAAGATAACTATCTCAAAGAAACATACAACTGAGTTAACCACGTTTATCTTTTAACTGTACCAAACAAAGTCCAAGCAGATAATCTAATAAATGGTGATGGCATGAATTGGGAAACACTAATTTTAAGGTAGATATAGGAATAGTTGAAGGCACAGGAAGGGTGGAGAGAAGCTAGTCTAATATTTACTTTATGCATGGATTATTTTTCTTGGCCAAAGTTGTTGGCAAAAACTCATTGATACTCTGGTACCTCTACACTAATTGTCAGCCAGTGTCTTCTATCCGGCTTTTCACAATAAGAATTCAAATGGCCACCTCTATATTTCTGCATTTGTTTTACCCTTATTAAATATTCTGGTTGGCCAGGTTGGAAGGCAGAAGGATCACTTCAGCTCAGGAGTTCGAGACTGGCCAGAGCAACACAGTGAGATCTCATTTCTACAAAAAAACAAACAAACAAAAAAATACAAAACTTTAAAAGTTAGCCAGGCATGATAGTGTGCACCTGTAGTCCCAGGTACTTGGGAGGCTGAGGCAGGAGGCTCACTTGAGCCTAGGAGGTCAAGACTACAGTAACCCATTGTAGCATCACTGCACTCCAGCCTAGGTGACAGAGACCCTGTGTCAAAACAAACAAACAAAAATTCTGGTTGTTGTCATTTACTGAGCCTTCAAAACAGTATGATATGTGCTTTTTTTTTTCTTTTTATGTATGCCAAACCATGACAATATAGTTTAATACAAAAACAAAAAAATAGCTGCAGCATATGAGGCACTAACTCCGGGCCTGGCACTGTGCAAGACAATTTTTAGGAGTTATTTACTTCTCACAACAATTGTAAGGGGTAAGTTATTATTACCCACATTTTACAGATGGGAAAACTATGGGCCAGAGCAGTTATATCCTGAAACAGAAGTACAGAGGGAGCAAGAGCGTGAGTTTTGATGCTGGACAGATCTGAATTTCAGTAGCGCCCTGCCCCTGGTGTTTCTCCTCCCCTGAAGTCAAAGCTGTTTCCTGAGAAGAGGGCTGCTGAGGGGATGAGATGAAATCCCATACGTCTGAGTGTCTGGCCTCTAGGAAGTGCTTGTTTCTCCCTCCCTCCAGTGGTTGCTCATCTAGAAATTCCTGTCTTGCCTTAGGTAGTGCCTTTACATAGTTTTAAAAGTAATTACTTCTGGCCAGGCATGGTGGCTCATGCCTGCAATCCCAGCACTTTGGGAAGTCAAGGCAGGTGGATACCTGAGGTCAGGAGTTTGAGACCAGCCCTGGCCAATATGGCAAAACCCTGTCTCTACTAGAAATACAAAAATTAGTCGGGCATGGTGGTGCATGCTTGTAGTCTCAGCTACTTGGGTGGCTGAGGCAGGAGAATCACTTGAACCGGGGAGGCAGAGGTTGCAGTGAGCCAAGATTGTATCACTGCACTCTAGCCTGGGTGACAGAGTGAGACTCCATCTAAAAAAAAAAAGTAGCTACTTCTAGAAAAATAATGTCAAACTGTACACAGTTCTGAAAATAAGGAAAAGGTAATTAGCAGGGCATGACGGCAGGTGCTTGTAATCCCAGCTACTTGCAAGGCTAAGGCAAGAGAACAGCTTAAACCCAGGAGGCGGAGGTTGCAATGAGCCAAGATCACGCCACTGCACTCCAGCCTAGCTGACTGAGTAAATCCCTGTCTCAAAGAAAAAAGAAAACAAATAAGGAAAAGGTGGATGGATAATCCCTTACATCCATGGAGAACACTGTGGTTTTCAGTATCTTTTCACTCCTTTGTAATCGTTGTCTTGTTTGACCCTTCAGAAAATAACTTAATATTTCAGTCAATGTTTTCAGATTGGGTGTCTCCAGAACAAAACAACACTGTCCATGGGCCTTGGAAAATGATAATCTGGGAAATGATGCAAGAGGAAGGGCCCAGGCCTTTGCCTTCCCTTCTTTCCAGTCCCCTAGAAGCAGCCTGTTCCTTTCCCTCTCCTGGATGTCTATGTGTGTGTCTAGGGGGCAGGGGTGAAAGGGTAGCCAGGGTTGGAGGTAAGTCAGGGGTGGAAGGGATGAAGGGATGAATGTGACTGGTAGCTGTTTCTCTGGTTTCCATGGTAAAGATGTATAGCACAGAAGGAATGTGCTACCTTCCTTTATAAAAGAACATTTAGTTTTCCTAAAGCTTATGAAAAAAATCATCCTACACTCTTTCAATTAAACCAAAACTATCTACTTTTCCTAGAGTGGTCTGAACTGAAGGTCAATATTCATCCAGAAAGTTTGGCCAAAAAAACCTGGAAAAGAGGTATCTCCTTTTTCCCCTCCCCCACCAGTATACCACCTGGCACACAGTACGTACTCAACAAATATTTGAAGTTACTGTAGTGGCTGCTGTGTGAATTAACTGTCTTCTGTTGACAACGAAGTAAACAATGCGATGATTCCAATAAGTCTCTAAGAAGGTCAGCCCAGCTTCTCTCCTAAGCTAGCTTTAGGTCAAGACTGACTTACCAAATAATTGATTAGTGCAGAGATCACACAAGGGGACAGATTTTGCTTTGGCCTGCAAGGTTTCAAAACACATTTTGAATTCACATTTAAAGCCTGAGAGATTTCATATGCATTTACAGCTAGCTTGCTGTAAATAGTACCAATAGTACCTATCTAGCCCTATTGGGAACTTGGCTTGGTGCCTGGGTTATAACTGTGTTAGACTAAATCAAAATTCAGAAAAGTTCTATTTCAGTTAGCTGTTTCAGGAGTTAATTTAACGCTGCATAAAACAGACACACACATACACCCACCCGACAAAAAATAGAAGATTCAGAATATGTAAATACAAAAACCAAACCCTCCAGCCCTCAAATTCCTCACTGCTTGTGACTATGTAGAGCCCCACAGTTGATTTGTAATGACCCTGTTCTCAAACCGTCCTCTTCTTGGGCTCCTGCCAACTGGAGGCATGAAGAGGAGAGACCACCCCGGCCCTTTCTAATGCTCCACAAAGCCCCGTATCCCAACTGAGAAGGAATTCTTGATACAAGCTGGAAGGTGGGAATTAAAACCCCACTGATATAAAAAGCTACTAGCACAGCAGCTTGCCATTTAGAAGACACTATTTCGGATTTTACAGAAATTAATCACATTAAATAGGAATAACATACAAGTGATTTTCATTTATTAGTTTTAAAATATGTTACAACGCAGAGAGTCCCCCACCTAAAAATTACTTCTGTGAAAGGCAGCTGGATTTTGATGAACGTCCCTTCACAAATTGATGCCACCTACATCCTGGACCCTCCTGCTGGTCCAGTATGATCCCCAGAAGCCGCAGAGCCCCCACTCCATTCTCTTGCTGCTCAAGTGACACTTCTAGCCCTGCATGACTCCTCCACACTCCTTCCCCACTTCTTGGTTTTATGTTTTGTTTTTTTTTTTAAACTTCTCCCCCGGCCCACCACAAATACACCTCAAAGATATTTTGGTATACACATTATATAAGAATAGAAATAAATATTTATCGGGCACCTACTATTTGCCCATCGCAAGTCTACCTATTAGAGAGAGGTGAACCCATTCGGTAACCAGTACAATCATCTGAGGCTTGCAGGATGGTGGCTGAAAATGGTCCGTTTAGCGGCCAGACTGCTGAGTGGGATTTTATCAAGGCTTGCTGACCACATCTGACGTCGCCCCACTTCTGTCTAGAAGGCTCCTTCCAAATCTAAGAGTCTATGATCACTGCTCTCGTTTTTTTTTTCCCCCAGCTTTATTGGGGTATAATTGACAAATAGAGCTGCTGCCATTTTTAAGAATACAAAATTGATAGGTGCCCATGTTGCTGGGAAAGAAACTTTTCTTTTTGACACACCCTCATTTTCCCCATTAAAAGAGGACAGCTCAGATTAATTCTGGGTAAAACCGCGCCTCCTCAACACAGTCCCCTCATCTTACTCCACCAAACCGAGGGGTACCCCCATCCCTCATTACTGAACTCGAGATGCCACCCAATGCTGATAGGGAGCAGAATCGAACTAGAGGGCTAAATCCCGCCAGTGTAGAAATGCAATTTCCTCCAGTTAGCCTCGATAATTGCAGTTTCCTCTATGATCCGTCATTAAAGCCCACTCCAAGGAAGTTCCATAGACAAAACCCCAGACAGCAGACCTGGCAGACCTGGAGTCAGCTCGATCTGCTCCGAGAGCCTACAGAAGAAAAGGCGGGTCTGGAAGCGCTCCTGAGAAAGAAAGGGGATTTCCTGTCCCTGGTCCTGGATCTTGATAGGGACCCACTTGGGAAGCTCGGGGTCTCTCGCGGGCGTGTCGACCTCGCGGGGTGGAGAGGGGCTGCCCCGGGAATCCCACACAGAGCCTGGCTCTCCTGCTTCCCTCCGTGCCCTCTTCTTCCTCCTCCTCCTCCTCCCGGGGTGGGTGGGACCCGAGTGCCGAGGGTCTGGGGGGCGCGGGCCCGCGCGTGCAGCACGGCGTAGGGGAGGGAAGCCCGCGCCTGGAAGCCTACCGTCTTCTGCTTCTTGATCCCGGACATGCTGGCTGGCTGCGGGGAGCCTGCGTCCCGGGAGCAAAGACCGAAGAACGCAGGGACGGCTGCGGCGGCTGCCGGACTCCCGGGAAGGAGGTATAAAAAGGCTCCGCAGACACGTCGCACTTCCCTTGACCAGCCCACTTCTACTCCTCCTCCCGCCACGCTCCTCTCCGCCCCGTCGGCTCAGCAAGCAGCTCCCAGCCCCGGGGATCCGGCCGCGGCCGCCTGGGCGGGTCCCCAGCCCGGCCCCTACTCTCGGGCGCGCGCTCCGCCGGCCCCGGTCCCCGGAGAGACCTTGCAGCGGAGCCGCAGACCCGCGCGTCCCCGGGCGCCGGCCCCGGGTCAAGTCCACCCCACCCGCCCCACCCCGAGAGGGTCCCAGAGCGTCCTCCACTCCCCCACCAGCCCCCCGCGCCAATTGAAGGAAGTCTGCCTGCATGCAGGGCCTAAGAGAGCTTATTCGGTTAAGGGCACGGATGTTAAAGCTGCCAGCTTTGTTGGCGGGGTCCTCATAGGCAATAGTAAAAACGAAGGTCCATATTCGTGGATCCTTAGAGAGCACTCCGCTGAGCTCTGCCTTAATCCTCATGCGCCCCCTCCATCCTGCCCCAGCCCCGGCCTGGGTAGCAAGTCCTACTATCTTCCCATTTTACAAACGAGGCAATTGAGGCTTTCAGACTTTGCCAAGATTATATGCCAAATGAGGGGATTCAAATCCAGGCTGTCAGCCTCCATCAGCAGTGCGGGCTTTCTCCACCAGCATCGTGATAATGCCCAAGGCTCACAGCTTGTCTGTTCACTCACTACGCATTGTGCTGAAGAGGTTACATGCACTTCCTCCACTCTCATCACAGCAGTATCTTCAGGTTACAGGTGTGGGCCTGCAGAAGCACGGCCCCTCCTCACCACGTCAAGCAAGTGCCAATGGCCAGTGGAAGCCCAGTGACTTGTTTCAGTCCATCCCCAAAGTAGCACTTCTGTCCCACCGGAATAGGCCCTGAGGAGGAGGCAAAGGAGGCACACCCTGAGCAGGCTTAGGCCTAGGACTCCAAGGTTTTACCAGAAGTCAGTATGAGGCAACCCTCTGAAAGAAAAATGTCAAGACCAAGTAGAAGTGAGGGAGAGAAGCTCTAGTGACAAGCACTTTGGGGGCAGTCACTGGGTCTCACACCCCTTGTACCTTAACGGACTCCTTGTACAATGCCACAAACGGATGGATATGACCATACCGTCGAAAGAACTAAGGCGACACACAAGGGACACACTTCTCATTCCCACTCTAGTGTTCTGCTGTGAAAGGGTTGGAGTAATAGTTTAAGGAGGTGAGGGATGAGACTTTTCTTTCATACCTAATTGTATTTCTGGAAGACAGCCAGCTTTCCAGACAGACGCTTGATCTGAGTATTCATTGACTGCCCTTCGCCATGGGAAGGTGGGAAAGAAAAATAAATCAGAATTCAGAAACTTAAAAGGCAGCCTGCATGGCTGTACAGTCTTGAGTTGTTAGCTGATTTATTTTCTTATTCATTTCGAGTAAACTGCCACCACTCCCTTCCAATGTAAGCTGCTAGGGGCAAATACCGGGTTTGAGTTACTGTTCTGCAAACAAACTAGCCTATTTTAAATGTACATGAAGTTTAAACAGCAATATCCTATTCTTATTTCATTGGAGAAATTCTTCTATATTAGTTTCCACCATATCTTAGACTCTGTTCGATTTTGCCCTAAGAGAAGGTAAAGTTAAGTGTGAATTGAAAAACAGCAATGTGCAGCTGGGTGCAGTGGCTCATGCCTGTAATCCCAGCACTTTGGGATGCCAAAGCTGATGGATCATCTGAGGTCAGGAGTTCGACACCAGCCTGACCAGTATGATGAAACCCTGTCTCTACTAAAAATATAAAATTATCCAGGGGTGGTGACACATGCCTGTAATCCCAGCTACTCAGAAGGCTGAGGCAGGAGAATTGCTGGAACCCAGGAGGCGGAGGTTGCAGTGAGCCAAGATCATGCCATTGCATTCCAGCCTGGGCAACAAGAGTGAAACTCCATCTCAGCAAAAAAAAAAAAAAAAAAAAAAAAGAAAAAGAAAGAAAGAAAAATAGCAATTTGCATGATTGTTATGTTTTTTCATATTGCATCTAAAAACAAAAAGCTGTCGTCTTGAAACAGAAGCAGGTTAAGGACAAATACCTAAGGACTACTTCCTGGGAAAGAAATGTATGATTGTTTAGACCTGGAAGAGGTTTTGAGATCATTTATCCAATTTCCCAATTCCTTCATTTTACATATGAGCAATGTAAAACTGGTGTTCAGGGCATCTGACCATAGTTACTAGTTAGGAGCAGAGTGCAGACTTTTACCCAGGTCAGCCTGACTTCCCAAGTGCTCTGACCCCAAAGGCCCTGTGCACTACGTCACTCAGCTTCCAGGTCAACTATTTCAATACCCCATGATAACTGTAAATGGGACTGCTTACCTTGTTTTAAGATTTCATTCATTGTCAAAAATTACTTTGGAACAGATATTCTTTTACTGTGAAAATGGAGGCCTCAGATCTTTTGGACTCAAGCTAGGCTGTTCATGACCCTTTGATGTCACATATCGCCAGTTTAGTGGTGATTCAGTATGGCAGTTTACTAAAAAGCAAAATGCTCTTTTTAATTTTCTCAGGGTCTTTCATTTTAAAGGCAATATTTAGATATTAAGATAAAGGCCATGTGTGGTGGCTCACGCCTGTAATCCCAGCACTTTGGATGGCTGAGGCAGATGGATCACCTGAGGTCAGGAGTTCCAGACCAGCCTGACCAACATGGTGAAACCCTGTCTCTACTAAAAATACAAAAACTAGCTGGGCGTGGTGGTGCCTGCTTGTAATCCCAGCTACTCAGGAGGCTGAGGCAGGAGAATCGCTTGGAAGGTGGAGGTTGCAGTGAGCCAAGATTGCGCCATTAGTAAACTCCAGCCCAGATGACAGAGCAAGACTCCATCTCAATAAATAAATAAATACATAAATAAATAAAGGCAATATATTGATTTCTTTTTCATCTCACTACCCTCTTGCTCTTAGGAGAGGACATTCCTTCTGAAAAGATATGTGCAACAAGCAGCTTAATTTTTGGAGCCTATGATTCTGACATATAGGAACTGAGAGAAGACTCATTCAGGGGACAGAGGAAGGGTTGAGGTCTTCCCCTTAATATGGACATGCAATCCATAACTTGTTCAGTAGTTTGGAAAAGCCTTCCCTGAAAAACACCACAGATAACATGGTACCAATTGATTATCCTTGGTATTACTCATAACATTTACATGAAGGTTGTCCTCTGTACCATCCCCCTTCACCACCATCTCATTTTCATCTTTTCCTTCCAGAAACTATCTGGGCTTGCCTAACTTAATAAAATGGTGATGGCTAGTTGATCCTTATATTGTTTAGAAAAGAGTCAATCAGCTCCTCCAAATAAACAGCAGAAGCATATACAAAGAATGTCCGTGTTGGTGAGATGTTTATGGCACAGTTTCTCCAAAGCATTTTGTGGGAGTCCATCACATTAGGGGCTCTAGCTTGGAGGCAACACCACTGGGTGGTCATTACAAAGGAATGTGACTATATTGCCCCCTTGTGGTTGTAATGCATAAATGCTGAACAAGACCTGAAACCCCCCTACACAAAAATAAGTGCAGCATTCCATTGGATGAAGAGCACTCAGTAAAAGCCCTCGAGGATCTGAACACTTTTCCCAGGCACAGGTACTACTTAGATGAGCAAGACACGGTCCCTGACTTCAAGACAATCACAATCTATTGAAAGAGAAAGATACCCGCCTCCCTTCCTGCCCCCCACCAGTTCCCTAACACTTCAATACATAATTGGAATGGGTAAAGATGATAATGTGCATGCCTTAGACATTTTATTTTGACATAACACACTTCACTAATCTTTTGATATGGGACTAAAGGCTTCTATTGTGACATGAGTCTACTGACAGGAACTTCATAAACTACTTTCATTAGGCATCTTCAGCAATTTCCAGGTTGGAATTTTATGAAGTGGCGTTAAAAATTAGGGGCACAAAAAAACCTGAGAGGAGATTCCTTCAAGATTACTACATACCGCTCTCTGTCCTTGTCTGTAGTTTTGCCTTTGGCTCATTCAAAAGTACAATTTCTAGCATCTTATCTTTCCAAAGCATCCGTTTTCATAGAAAACACAACTCTTTTCACTCATGTGCTATTCACTTAAGTGATATCTAATTAAATTACCTAATTAAACTAACAAGTACGACTGGTAGAAATAGGTTTGAAAAGAAACAATGGATCCCTGCAAATATGCAGCTTAGGTGAAGAAGTGTCTGGGCATTTCAGTACATCCTCCTGTTGAAGAACATTGAGTTCACCGTAGGCATTGGTCATTATTTTCTTTAGAAGAAACCAAGAGTATGGATCAAACTGGTCAATAAGTTAAAGGAGATTGTGAGCGACAAAGGAGGGACATCTAACTCAACTTTGGGAGGAGAGTGGAGACCAACGTCAGATTTTTTTGGGGAAAGATCATACATCAACTGAGACTTTAAAAAATGGTAGGAGCCAGGACTGGTGGCTCAAGCCTATAATCCCAGCACTTTGGGAGGCCACTGTGGGGGAATCATTTGAGGTCAGGAGGTCAAGACCAGCCTGGCCAATATGGTGAAACCCTGTCTCTACTAAAAATACAAAAAAAAAAAAAAATAGCGGGAGGCTGAGGCACAAGAATCACTTGAACCCAGGAGGTGGAGGTTGCACTGAGTCAAGATTGCCTCACTGCACTCCAGCCTAGGTGACAGTGAGACCCTATCTCAAATAATAATAATAATAATAATAATAATAAAGGTACGGTTTTTGTAAGAACTTCCCTCTGTAAGATAGGTATGTGTGTAACTTGAAAATTATAAAGCAGAGAGATGCATGAAATAACATGGTATGCTCAGAAAATTGTAAGTATCTGTATTGCTGATTTTAAGAGGTGCAATTGAAGAATAGGGAAAGTTGTAACTGAGGACCTGCCGCATACAGTAAGGCAGCAGCATGCTTTTGCACGCTCGCTTCTTCATGCCCACTTCTTCATGCCCTTCAGAGTGTGTTAGCCATGTGGCTGGCCTCCCATTTGCTCAGTAGTAATTAGGGAGACTTCCCAGGTCCAAGAAGGGGAAGTCACTGTCCTGAGGTGCCCAGGGTCTGATATGGGAGATGGATATGTACACAAATAATTCTAAGGAACTGTGATTAAGTGCTGAAATAAAAGGATATTTAGAGTAACAAAAAAAAGTACATAAAAACAGAGGTGATGACTGCTGCACTATGAAGAGATCCTGTGACTGGTGATATTTAACCTAAGTTTTCAAGGTTAAAAGGAAGTTAATCAGGAGGGTGATCTGTCACCCTACTGATGGCCAAGGCTGCCTCGGCTGATGCCTCAGGCTACATGAGGTATACACTTCCTACCTTGCTATTTCTAGTGCCTCCTTCCTGAAGTGCTCCAGTCTATTAGTAAATACCCAGAGTATACAGAGAAAAACTGACAGTCAAACATTGCACTGGCAGCACTGATCCTATCACCAAAAATCTGCCCAGAGATCTTAGGTGGCCAGTGGAAAAACCCATATTCCCAGGTGAAAGCAATGCTCTTCTGCCATTTCTTGAATGGAATCCAGTCTGAAGTTATTATAAAGTTTTTGTATTCATGTAAAAAGAAGTATATTTATTAGTATACTCACACATTACAAAAAGTAGAAACAATTTGGGTATTTGTGGAAATACACTTCAAAATTCAACAGTCCTTAGCAAAAACAACAGTTACACTTGTTTAATGTCAGACAAATCATTTACTTCAGTTATTAACAACTAATTGGCTAAGTTTTTCAGCCTTCAACATGTTCTTTTAAAATATGTTTAGCAAGGTGAAATACAGCTAAATCTATGTCACTTAGAGGTTTAATTTATTTGAAAAATATCCAATTAAAGTTAGCTATATTTTAAGAATTACATTTTAAAGAAACGAAAGAAGGAAAAGAAAAGGAAGAAGTAGAAATTGTGATGTTTGGCCTAAAATTAAGCAAATATTACAAAACATTACATTCAGAGAAAGTAGAGTTGTCATTGAAGAAATTTATCTTTAAGTATGGAAGAATAGAAATATTCTATTTAAAAATAACTTACATGGGGTTATATCGTAAACACTTTATCTTCCAAAAAAACTGAGAAATGTGGGGATACAATACATTTAATACTATAATTACTAGGGAATATCATGTCTGCTCTAAGTGGATGGTTAATTTCCAAATAATAGAATACAATATATTGAGCATAATTTATTAGGGGGTCCCAAATTTTCTGTAAGTATTTCATAAATTTGGGTAGTCACATCATGGAAAGATAAGCAGTAAAAAAATAAAAAAATAAATAAAAATTAAAGCTTGCTGTCTCATACACATGTGCTGTTTCTCTCTCTCTCTGGTAAAAATATAAAAACCCTAACGGTCCCCAACTCATGAGCCTTTGGCTTCCTGAAAGTATTTTAAAAGAGGTTATATGGATGCTAAACATTTTCTGAAAAACAGTGAAGAATAACATTTGTATTCACTTAAAATGTTATTAAATTCACTTATTGATGACATACTATTTTCAGTCACTGAATACTAAAAATACAACTATAATTACTGCGATAATCTTCTAAAGATAAGATTGGAGACTATTGCCCATTCTAAAACACAAATATTGGTCCAAGTTATTATATGTACTGTTAAAACAAACTTATCCTTGAACCTTGAAATCCCCCTATTGTTTGTTTTTGTTTGGTTTTGTTTTAGTTTAGAAAGACAATTCTGCTCTGGACAGCGTTAAGTTCTTCTTTAAAGACCCAGAAGTTCTCAAACTTTGTTGTATATTTTAATCATTGGAAGAACCACACACAGGAATGATTCAATCAGAATCTGAGGATTGGGTCCCAGGCATTAGTAGTTTTAATAGTTTCTCATTAAGAGAATCATTGGCTCTCAAAATTTAGGGTGATTAAATCCCCTAGAGGGCTTGTGAGAATCCAGATTGGTGCCCCGTCCCCCACCAGCACATCTCATTCTGAGGTCTGGAGTAGGACACAGGATTTGCATTTCTAAAAGTTCCCAAGGGCTGCTGATGTTGCTGCTTCAGAAACCATCATCTGCAAAACAGTGTCTTACATGTAGATCCTCCTACTCACCCGCGTTTTAATTTTCTACAATAAATTTAGAAAATAAAGTAGAAAGAAAAGAAATATATGTGTTGGGGGAGACACTTTGGATAATGTTGTAAAAATTCATTTATGATGTTTCACTGCAATAAAACATCTAAAAGAGTTGTGGGGAAGCAAATAAACGTTACCAAGAAAAGTTCTTAGCATTGACTAATCATGCAAATCACCTGGGAAGCTTAGAAAAAATAATCTGCTGCCTGGCTTTTCCTCTTTCCTGTGCCAGAAAATTAAACCCTCAGGTAAGGCTACTGTGCAGCCAGGTGGGGAACATCTAATCCACTGTCTCTCTAGCTCCAGTGTGCCCCAAAATCCCCTGGAGTGCTTTTAAAAACACACATTTCTGGATCCTACCCTCAGAATTTATCTGCAAGATCACTTAACTCTAATTCCAATGGAAGGCTTTTCATTAGGCCTGAGTGATTTTTCTCTAAATACTTTGTTTAGTCTGAGTTCTTTCTTTTATCTAAGGGCTTTTGTCTCACAAAACCAGAAGACTCTAGTTAGTAGAGACAGGTTTTCACCACGTTGGCCATGCTGGTCTCAAACTCTTTACCTCAGGTGATCTGCCCGCCTCGCCCTTCCGAAGTGCTAGGATTACAGGCATGAGCCACTGCACCCAGCCAATGTGGTAGCTTTAGATCCAACATGACTGCATATCCAAAACTAGGTCTTTCCACCATCTCAGAATAGATTGTGTAAAGAGAGCCAGGTAACTGCCCCACATTGGGAGGAGGCAAAAATTTAAATATGAGACAGACAGGAATTCCATATTGGCAGCAGAAACTAAAAGACAAATCAAGAAAACCCATTAGGCCAGGTGCAGTGGCTCATGCCTGTACTCCCAGCACTTTGGGAGGCTGAAGTGGATCATGAGGACAGGAGATCGAGACCATCCTGGCCAACATGGTGAAACCCCCATCTCTACTAAAAAAAAAAAAATTAGCTGGGTGTGGTGGCATGTGTCTGTAATCCCAGCTACTTAGGAGGCTGAGGCAGGAAAATCGCTTGAACCAGGGAGTCGGAGGTTGCGGTGAGCCAAGATCGTGCCACTGCACTCCAGCCTGGTGACAGAGTGAGATTCCATCTCAAAATAAACAACCCATTAAGCAAACGTCATGAGGCAATGGAATCCATGAGTAAGCAGAGCCTTTAGGTAAAAAGGCATAGATGTTGTGGAAGCAAAGACCTAGAAAAACTGTATCACAAGAACGTTGGAGTGCCTAAAGCACAGAACACTTGATGCTGGATTAGGAGAGGTGCTGATATCCAAAGCCCAGCCAGTGTGTACCTCAAAAGAATCCAAGTGGACACTGCCACCACTCAGCAGACTCCTCTCAGATCAGAAGCTTCCATATGTCAGCAGATGTCCTTTCACATCAGCCCCACGAGACACCAATCTGATCCTTCTGAATGTGCTTCACACACCTTGGGAAACTGTCCCACTCAGAGTGCTGTCATTTCTGCAATCCGGAGACTTCACCTGGCTCAGGCCTTCCTTAGACTTTAGGCTAGGGCAGCTTCCAAAGTATGCCTCTGATGGCAAAATTCATCAAATTTCACTAGAAGATATGTGAGGGAGTTTGCACAATAGTTTGTCCAAGGACTGCTAATTGATGATGGATCGAGAGTCTGGTGAAGGGAATCAGAATATACCACCCCAAATACGCCACTTTGGCATAAGGATTATTTTGAAATTAAGGCAATTGAGAAATAGCAGATTCAGAAGGAACTCTCTATCCTCCTTTTTCCAACCTACAAGTAGGGTAAATATCATGAATTTCCATTTGTGAAAGTATCTCCCCTCCCTTCTCCCATATCAGAAGGCAGTGAACAAACTGTGTCACAAGAGCTGCTAAGTCAGCGCTGAGATGAGTCTGCACAAAGAAACCTTACTACAATAACCCTTTTCTTCAATGAGCTTCCCCCATACATTTACCCTCCCACAATATACCACCCCTAGAAGCCCAAACCCCTTTTCCTTTGTCTTATGATTTCTCCACAATTTATTACCCTTTGTTAAGATGAATATATAAGCTCTTAGGCCTGATTGATTTGAGTTTCCACTTCTTTTCTGTGAAGCCTCTCTCCCTGTGTGCATATAAAATAACATTTTATTTATTGGTCATGTGTCAGTTTAAGTCACAGGCCCTAGCCACTAAACCCAAGAGGGTATAGGAAAAGTTTTTTCTTCTTCTACATCTGAAACCTCCTTGACCATATTTCTCTCAGCACTACTAAAGCTTCAGAACTTTACTCACCAGAATTGTGCTTTTTCTCCCTTCAATTGTGGGCATGAACAACAGCATTTCATCATACAATGGAAGCGGTATATACATGATTGGGCTTGAGCAGGTCCTGAAGGCACGTGTAAGTTACATGAGGAAGTGGCTCAACTGCCCACAGTCCCCACTCCTGCCATGCTGCCTTCTCTCTCCCAGGCTGCACATGTGGCCTCATGGGGAGTTCCCTATGATCAGCTGACAGAGGATGATAAGACTAAGGCCTGGTTTACAGGTGGATGTCTGGATACTGCACAGTATCCAGACATCACCTGAAAGTGGACAGCTGTAGCCCTATAGCCCCTTTCTAGGACATCCCTGAAGGACAGATGTTAAGGGAAATATTCCCAGTGGGCAGGACTTTGAGCAGTGCACCTGATTGTGCACTTGCCTTGGAAGGAGAAATGGCCAGATGTGCAATTATATACTGATGAGTGGGCTGTAGCCAATGGTTTGGCTGAATGTTCAGGGACTTGAAAGGAGCATAATTGGAAAATTGGTAACAAACAAATCTGGGGAACAGGTATGTGGGTGGACATCTCTGAGTGGTCAGAAACTGTGAAGATATTTGTGTCTTACATGAATGCTCACCAAAGGATGACCTGAGCAGAGGTGCATTTTAATCATCAAGTAGATAGGATGACCCATTTTGTAGACACCACTCAGTCTCTTTTACCAGCCACTGCTGTCATTGTCCAATGGGCTCATGAACAAAATGGCCATGGTGGCAATGGATGGAGGTATGGAGGTTACACATGGGCTCAACAACATGAACCTCCACCTACCAAGGCTGACCTGCCTACAGCCACCACTGATTGCCCAAACTGCCATCAGCAGAGACCAACACTGAGCCCTCAATATGGCATGATTCCTTGGGGTAATCAGCCAGCTACCTGGTGGTAGGTTGATTACATTGGACCTCTTCCACCATGGACAGGGCAGCAGTTTGTTCTTACTGGAATAAACACTTACTCTGGATATGGATTTGCCTTTCCTGCATGCAATGCTTCTGCCAAGACTACCATTCATGGACTCACAGAATGCCTTATCCGATATCATGGTATTCCACATACAATTGCCTCTGAAAAATGAACTCACTTCACAGCTGAAGAAGTGTGGCAGTGGGCTCATGCTCATGGCATTTACTGGTTTTACCATATTCTCCATCATCCTGAAGCAGCTGGCTTGATAGAACAAAGGAATGGCCTTTCCAAGTCATAATCACAACACCAATTAAGTGACAATACTTTGCAGGCCTGGGGCAAAGTTCTCCAGAAGGCCATGTGTGCTCTGAGTCAGCTTTCAATATATGAAACTCTTTCTCCCATAGCCAGGATTCATGGGTCAAGGAATCAAGATGTGGAAGTGGAAGTGGCACCACTCACCATCACCCCTAGTGACTCACTAGCAAAATTTTTGCTTCCTGTTCCTGCAACATTACATTCTGCTGTCAACTAAGGCCTAGAGGTCTTAGTTCCAGAGGGAGGAATGTTGCCACCAGAAAACACAATGATTCAATTGAACTGGAAGTTAAGACTATCACCTTGTCAATTTGGGCTCCTCCTGCCTCTAAACCAACAAGCTAAGAAGGGAGTTACAGTGTTGACTGGGGTGACTGACCCAGGCTTTCAAGATGAAACCAGTCTACTACTCAACAGTGGAGGGTAGGAAGCATATGTGTAGAAGACAGGAGATCCCTTAGGCCATCTCTTAGTATTTCCATGCCCTGTGATTAAGATCAATGGGAAACTAAAAACGCAATCCAGGCATGATTACAAATAATCCAGACCCTTCAAGAATGAAGCTTTGGTTCACTTCACCAGGTAAAACACCATGACCAGTTGAGGCAAAGGGAATACAGAATATGTAGTAAAAGAAGGTAGTTATCAATACAAGCTATGGCCACGTGACCACTTGCAGAAATGAGGACTGTAATTCCTGCTTAAGAATGTTTGTGCATGTTTACACCTATACTAAAGAACTATGTTAATTTCCTTACTTTTTCTTTTATCATGTAACATAAAATTTATTGGCTTCATATCAGTATTTAAGCATTAACTTTGTGTAATAGCATTTAGGTTAAGGATTAGTGTGCTTTTGGTTGTATGTAGAATAGTTGTGGTATGTTAGGTGTAATTATGACCCTATTATTGTCTTTTTTTGGAGTTAAGTATGATTTCAGGATATGTGTGTGGGTGCCAAACTGACAAGGGATGGACTTGTGATAGTTAATATTAGGTGTCAACTTGACTGGATTCAAGGACGCCTAGATGGCTGATAAAGTATTGTTTTGGGGTATGTCTGTGAGGGTGTTGCCAGAGAAGACTGATGTTTGCGTCAGTCAACTGAGAGAGGAAGACCCACCCTCAATGGGTGGGCACCATACAATTAGCTTCCAGTGTGGTTAGAACAAAGCAGGTAGAAGAAATTGGAAGAACCTTGCTGGCTGAGTCTTCTGGCTTTCTTTTTCTCCCCCTGCCCTTGGACATCAGACTCCAGGCTCTTTGGCCTTTGGACTCTAGGACTTGTATCAGTGCCCTGCTGGGGGCTCTTGGGCCTTTGATGAAAGACTCAAGCCTGCACTATCTGCTTCCCTGGTTTTGAAGCATTCAGACTTGGACTGAGCTACTACCAGCTTCTCTCTTCCCTGGCTTGCAGATGGCCTGTCATAGGACTTCACCTTGTGATCATGTGAGCCAATCCTCCCTAGTACACTCCTTTTCGTATATACATATATCTTATTAGTTCTGACCCTCTGGAGAGCCCTGACTAATACAGGTGGTGACCTGGTCACTTCCTCTTTTAAATACCATAGTAAGAAGAACTTAAAATTCCTGGCACTTTTCTCACTGATATGAAAAGAGAGGCTGATGAGGTGGAGACTGGCTGAGCCTGAATTTCACGTAACCTTGTTGAGTCAGGTTTGTAATGTGGTCTTAGTTGTGCCATGAGACAGAAGCAAAGCTCAGAACAATCTTTTATTTCTTTCTCTTTAACAGCTCTGAGATGCAATTCACATAGCATAAAATGCACCCAATTAAAGTGTGCCATTCAATGAATTTTAGTATATTCACAGAGTTGTGCATCTGTTATCAAAATCAAATTTATAATATTTTCATTACCTTCTAAACCTTCTGCACTTCTTGACCATCACTCCACAATTTTCTTAACTCCCACCCCTGACCCAAGAATCTGACAATCACTAATCTACCTTCTCTCTATAGATTTGCCCATTATGGATATTTCATACACATGTGGTCATACAGTATATGGCATTTTGTGTTCAGCTTCTTCCACTTAGCATAGTATTTTAAGGTTCATGCCTGTTGTAGCATGTATCAGTATTTACTTCTTTTTATGAAATATTTTATAAATACTCCATCATATGGATGTACCACATTTTATTTATTCATTATCAATGGATATTTGGTTGTTTTCAGCTTTTGGCTACTGTGACTAGTGCTGCTGTGAAAATACACATGCAAGTTTTTGTGTAGACATGTGTTTCCATTTCTCTTGGGCATACACTGAGGAGTGTAATTGCTAGGTTACTTGTTAACTGGATGTTTAGCCATTTGAGGAACTGCCAGACTGTTTCCCAAAGTGACTGCACCATTTGAGAATCTCATCAGTGGTGTATTAGGGTTCCAATTTATCCACATCCTCCCCCACACTTGTTATTGTCTGTCTTTCTTATTATAGTCATCCTAGTGAGTGTGAAGTGCTGTCTCACGGTTTTGCATTTCATTTCCCTGATGACTAAAGACATTGAACATCTTGTCACATGCTTATTGGCCAATTTGTATAACTTCTTTGGATAATTTTCTATCCATTACTCAGTTCTCAGCTTATCCTTTCAGGGAGAAAGCTATTGTAACACAACTCTTCATTACTGGCTTCATTCACCTTGTTATAATATACAACCTCCAGCAAATTATTAAAATAGACTTGTAAAGCACCTGAGTCAGCCAGTGATCACTTGCATTTAATAGAAATTACTTGATTTTAGTAGAGAGCTCAAGACTTCAATAAAGACTCAAATAGAGAGTTCAAGAGTCCATTGCAAATGGACTTGTCTTAGGTCTAAGAGACTTACTTTATCCAAAGGGACCGTTTAACATTCAAGGCATTGTTCCCAGGTCTATAACTCAGGACAAGGTCTAGCCACAGAATATCAGAGGAAGGATTCAGAATAGAAAAATTAATGAAATAGGATGGTCACATAGTATGGCTCAGAGCCTTTCAATACCCAAAAAGGGTAACCAACTGTCAGGGGTTGCCTGGGACTGTCCTGGTTTTAAAATCAAAAGTCCTGGAAAATATCTTAGACCTGAGCAAGCCAGTCAGTCAGTTATTCCAGAGCCATATTCATTCTCCAACTTATGTAGGCAATAGAGTTGCAAATGGGTGTTAAGAGAAAAACCTAAGACAAATTAAACAGAGTTTAACTGAGCAAATAACGATTCATAAATTTGGCAGCTTCTGAACTGGAATAGGTTCAGAGAGTCTCCAGAGCAGCCACATGGTTGAAAATTTATGGACAGGAAAAGGAAAGTGACAGGCAGAAAATGGAAATAAAGTACAAAGCCAGCTGGATTGTTTACAGTTGGCAATTGCCTTATTTGAATGAAGCGTGAACAGTTGGCTGCCTTTGATTGGCCAAAACTCAGTGGTCAGCACAAGAGCAGGTTACAATCTGTTTACATATCTAGTGATATGGTTTGGCTGTGTTCCCAACCAAATCTCATCTTGAATTGTAGTTCCCATAATCCCCACATGTCATGGGAGGGATCTGGTAGAAAGTAATTGAATAATGGGCATTCATGCTGTTTTCTTGATGGTGAATACATCTCATGAGATCTGATGGTTTTATAAAGGGTAGTTCCCCTGCACATGTTCTCTTGCCTGCTGCCATGTAAGATGTGATTTTGCTCCTCCTTCACCTTATACCATGATTGTGAGGCCTACCCAGTCATGTGGGACTATGAGTTCATTAAACCTCTTTTTCTTTATAAATTACCCAGTCTCAAGCATTTCCTCATTGCAGTATGAAAATGGACTAATACATCCAGTTAGGTTACAGTTCATTCAGTATGAAGATACCTTTACGCCAAACTTAAAATACATAAGTAGGCAGCTTTAGGCTAAACTCAGTTTAGCAATTCCTCAATTTTGAGATTGACCAAAATTATAGGCATTTATGTTACTCTATTACCATGTTAAATATACTTATGCTGTCTCAAATCCCATTGGGAAATAGGTTTTGTTAGGTGACAATAAAGGCATCTCGTTTTTTGTTTTTTAAGAGAGATGAGGTTTTGCCACATTGTCCCTGCTGGTCTTGAACTCCTGAGCTCATGATACGCCCACCTTGGCCTCCCAAAGTGCTAAGATTATATGTGTGAGCCACCATGCCCAGCCTATGTTTGTAAGGGTTACAGTAGAGGGGACCTTCTTGTGCTGGAATCTCCTGTTTACAGAAGAAAAACAAAATCTGGTATGTTTTAGGACCTATCTGCTTCATTAAAATTTCAATCTGATTATGTAACATTTAGCATGAGTGACCCCATTTTGGTTTTGTCTGGTCTGTTGTGGCCTAGAACATGAGCTCAAACCAAAACAATGGCCTCCTGTAATTTTGTTTAAAAATTCTCCCTTTTGGTTAGGTTCTCATTTAGGTGAGAGTATAACCAAAACTTAAACCTTTAGTACCACTCTCAGTTATCATCATTTTGGGTTTCCACTCTCAGCATATCATTCATAGGTTATTGTACCCCATGTTCATATTTCTTTTAGTTTTTGTCATTCCAGCTGAATAAAGACCATTTGACATTTTATGGATGGCTACTGGTAAATATTTAAAACTTTTGAGAGAATACAACATACCAGGGAGACTACTATCACAACTATCAGGAGGGTAATACCAAAAGTTTGAAGTATGCTCCTTAGCCAGGCTCCCCATGAACCAAACCAGCTAAAATCAAATAGACCAAAGAATGAGCTAGATAAAAAGTCTATTCATCCTAACCAAGCAGCCTGTTCATTAATTCCCTACAGTCAAGTCTCTATAATATCCTATGTATTTCTCTATGTGCAACTAGATGTATCAGCAACTGCACAGATACTTCTGTTTAGCCAGTAGATGATCTGGAGCAATTCTATTATTTAGCACAACATACAAAAGAGAATTTAAAACCTGTGTGTAACCATAGCCTTTGTAGTAGAATCTGCTGTACAGACTACTATGAGGGATATATTTCTTTTTGAGATGAAGTCTTGCTCTGTCACCCAGGCTGGAGTGCAGTGGTATGATCTCGGCTCACTGCAACCTCCACTTCCTGGGTTCAAGTGTTTCTCCTGCATCAGCCTAGACTACTATGAGGGATATATTTCTTTTTGAGATGAAGTCTTGCTCTGTCACCCAGGCTGGAGTGCAGTGGTACGATCTCGGCTCACTGCAACCTCCACTTCCTGGGTTCAAGTGTTTCTCCTGCATCAGCCTCTTGAGTAGCTGGGACTACAGGTACACACCACCACACCCAGCCACTTCTTTTTTTGTATTTTTAGTAGAGACAAGGTTTCATCATGTTGGCCAAGCTGGTCTCGAACTCCTGACCTCAAGTGATCTGCCTGCCTTGGCCTCCCAAAGTGCTAGGATTACAGGTGGGAGTTACCACACCTGGCCAAGGGACACATTTCTAATCATTGTTTCATTTACTTTAAACCATGGAAAAACAGACCTAATAAATGATGCCCATCCAAAAGAATGAAGGACTCTGGCAATGTTCTCTTTAACTTATAATGTAGGCTAAGAGGAGTGGACCAGTGTTCTGGTTTTGATAGATAACAAAGCAACAAAGGTACCATTAAAATTTCTCACTCATGTTGGCCCTTCATCTTCCACTTATCAAGGCATAAGATTGTTTATGTATAAGGCTGGCTGTGAAATCCTCCTAAAATAAATGTATACCTCATGAGTGCACACAAGAGGTCCCCTTTTCAGTTCTATTGTTTATAGAGATATAGGCAAGGAAAAAAGTTAGAGATAGGACTCTCATGATAGCAGAGAGCCTTAAAACATGTTCTTGGAAAAAACTGTGTATGTCAAAGATGCTGTCTGTTTTTGTGGAGAAACTTCCCTGGTTAGCTTTACCTTAGGTATCCAATGGCTATACAGTTCCAAGCGTCTGGGGGGAGCTTCTGAGTTGTGAACTCAAGGTTCAAGATTTGCAAGTTTTGCTGCAGTGCAGGTGAGAACGGTAGTTTTTCTCTGATGTTTTTCTTAGAAGACCCATTCACCGGGTTCTATTATAGATTGTAAAGGGTATGATAGTCCTTAGTCAGTGGACCATGGAAAACTTTATCTGGTGAAAATACACTTTGGCATAATGCATTAAAAAATGCATTAAAAGCCTTGCTGCATTTAGTCATATCAGAGTTTAGTGATAAAAGATAGTGAGCTTCTATTATTAGATGCATAAGCCTTCCAGTGATTATTGCATAAGGGATCAACTTATGTTTTCCACTTTAAGTGGATCTGATTGTCATCAATCTGCAATACCTCTGACCAAGGCAATTCAATAATTCAGTTAGTTTTAGCTATTGCTATTGTATCTGTAATACCATAGTTAACTATTACAACTGTTTAGTGAACCAAGTACCTCTATCACTAAAGATTTCTCCAGAAATGTCCCATGATAGAAAAACAATTTCTAATAACCTTTTAGCTACTGTAATAGCATCAATCTTCTTGCATGGGAAAACGTCTATACAACCAGAAAACATGCACTGAAAATAACAATTGCATGAAATCCCTCTATAAATGCTTAAATGAGCCATCAGGTATCAGAAATGTAACTGAAGTTTTGATTAACTTTGTAGGATTTTGGGTTTGACAAAGCAAACATTGGTCATAAATTATTTCGGCAGTTTAGAATAGTTAGTGAGAGAGAGAGAGAGAGAGAGAGAGAGAGAGAGAGAGTGTGTGTGTGTGTGTGTGTGTGTAATTTGTATTATTTTGTTTCTTCCTTTATGTGTCATGGAATGCAGAGCTTTTAATATTGGAAGATTTAAGAGCCAAGAAGGTCTAGTTTGCCGTCCAGGCTCTCCATAAGTCCATGTAACATTGAACTTATACCCTCTTAAATATCAATTTTGTTTCTTTAATTTAGGTGGATAGCACTGTTTATTAGATGGGTTATAATTTGACTTGGAGTATGAAATTCATTCAAATTGAATATTTTAAAAATTTCTGTACTGACTGATTTAGCATGAAAATCTGGCAGAGTATTTTCTTGGTATCCAATTAATTTTTATCCTGATTAGGTTAGCAATTTTATAAACCAGTTGGTTTCTTCATTAGAATTCTGGGAATTCTTACCCAGTCCAAATGTTATGATCCTAAAGTTATCAGAAAACATATTCAAGAGTACTTCTCAGGATTCTTTCCATCCAACTCCTTGAAGACATAATGTTCTAGGACTTTGCTTGCTTGTAAAACTCCCAGAAACTGCATCAGAATTAAGCAATTAACTATGAAAATGACTTAAAATCATCATGAAGAGTACATTTTGAAGGGAACTTGATTATTTCTGTGATCTACAATTATTTAACATAACCATAATCATGACTGATAGCATACAGACACATTAGAATTTTTGAAATTCCATACAATTTTGGAACACATAAGATTCATAAAAAAATAACTTGAAGAAGGTTAAACAGTATTTATTTTACAATGCTTTTCATGTAATTTAACATATCAATACTGTTTGTCCCTCTTTTGTATGCTGCAGGGGCCCTCTCTAACACCCCAAAGTTAGAGGTCAAAAATAAAAACAAAAGACAATTTTGAAGTTGAAATGTGATTTCAGGAAGCCTGTCAAATATGTCAAAGATTTAAAACACTTGGCCAAAATGGAATCACAGGTTATTTTAAAATAATAGTCATTTATATGGCCAATGTGATAATGAAAATGTTTTAAAAAACAAAAACATTTATTCTTTGATAGGCAGAAAACACAGTTTTCCAAGCAATCAAAAGAACTGAGAAAGACAATATGAGAAAAAAAATCTGTCTCTCCTTTTCTCCTTTTGTTTATTTTTGCAGTTTACTCAAAAGGTGAACAAAAATATTTTACCCTCCCTTTCTTCCTTCTTTCCTTCCTTCCTTCCTTCCTTCCCTCCCTCCCTCCTTCTCTCTCTCTGTTCTTTCAAAATGGATTCTCACTCTGTTGCTTAGCTTGGAGCATAGTGGCATGATCTTGACTCACTGCAATCTACATCTCCTGGGTTCAAGGGATTCTTCTGCCTCAGCCTCCCTAGCAAGTGGGATCACCACCACACCTGGCTAATTTTTGTATTTTTAGTAGAGATGAGGTTTCACCATGTTGGTCAGGCTGGTCTTGAACTCCTGACCTCAGGTGATCCACCTGCCTTGGCCTCCCAAAGTGCTGGGATTACAGGTGTGAGCCACCATGTTCAGCCATTTTTACTGCATCTTATTAATACTATATGACATTTTTCTTCAAAAGAGAAAACAAAACTTTACTTTTGTATTAGTGTATTTATTGACATCAAAGCTTTAATAAAACCTTATAAAACAAATCTCAGTTGGCTTTTGATACCAGATTTCCATAAACTTTTCAAAATCTCTTATACGTTTATACAATTATTTTTTCTTTTCAACTTTCTATATTTGAGTTTTATCTACATCTTTTTTATTCCTTCCATTTGAAAGAAACTTTAAGTAACTTCAAACTAGACCAAAAAAAACCCCTCTTTTTAACAAACACACACTTTGTAGCTGTCCTCACCAAAAGCACATCTTGTTTATATACTTTATACAGAATTGTTTGTCTTACAGCTATTAGTTTTAATTACAAATATTAACAGTAATTTAAACTCTTAGTAACCCTAATTCTAGTGAAAACCCTAGCAAATAATTTTGAACTGTTTTGTATAGGTATTTATAGATGAAAACTATTTTATAAACTTTTGGAAAGATGCTTCCTTATTGTTTATTAACAGAGTTAAGTATATTTAGCTTTTCTATATCATATAAAAATAAGATGTCAAAGTATATAAATTTAAACTTTTGTTTATTAATTTTTTAGTATTTTAGCTTACAAATGACTTTGAGATTTTATGATTATCTATTATTTGATTAAACATAACATGAATTTAGTATTTTAGATTACTGGCCATGCATGGTAGCTCATGCCTATAATCCCAACACGTTGGGAGGCCAAGGCAGGAGGATTACTTGAGTTCAAGAGTTTGAGGCTAGCCTGGGCAACAAAGTAAAAAATTTTTAAAAAATTAGTGGGTGTGGTGGTGTGCACCTTTAGTCCCAGCTGACCTGAGGATCACTTGGGCCTAGGAATTCGACGCTGCAGTGAGCTATGATCATGCCACTGCGCCCAGCCTGGGTGACAGATTCTGTCTTAAACAAAAAGAGATTCTAACTTAAAAGAATTTTGAAACTATGACAAAGGAATCTTTTCCAATGTTTTCTGCAGTCATCTTGGGTCCCAAGTAGCCAAGTGGCACCCAGGAAGTCTGTGAAGAGCAGGGCCTAAGTCCTGAATTTACACATCAGCTGTAGCGCTAATGACAGAAGGCAGAGCTGTGAAGGGAGGCCTGGAAGATGGAACCCCTCCGAGAATAGCCAGGAAGAAAATCTGAGGCAGGGAAGAAGGGGCCATATTGGGCCTGATTTTGCCTGGTAGCTGCTGGTCTGGGCACTGACAACACGTCCCTAGGCCTCACCATGGCCACTTATCCAGACCCCCAACTTTTAGGCTCAAAATCAAAAACATAAGTTCACAGTCTGTCAAATCAAGCAAGGGTCTAATTATTTTCAACTGGCAATTTTGAATCCATTTTTAATTTATCAACAATTTTCAAACTGGCTTTGTTTACCAAATACTATCACTTACACATAACACATATAGGTATACAGACACATAGACAGGAGCAGATTTTATATCTTTCATAAGGATTTTTATTTGCTAGCTTCTAAATGGTTTTTATTTTCCCCATTCACACTATCAATCTTCCAATTACCTGTTTCATTGCCCTAAGTAATTGTTAGCCAGGCAACCCTAAACGTGCATTTCTCAAGGTACAATGCAGGTGAAACAAGGTAGAAAGTTTGTATCTCAAAAGCGCAGAAATGAGATTTGAGACCTAAATATTGTACCATCATTTGCTCAAGCTAAGGAAAAAACAGTGTAAGTAAAAGTTCACTTAAGACAAGGTGGCCAGAAAAGTACCTTAAACAAAGGTATGACTAGTTTAGTAAATTTAAAACAATGGTAAGTTTCTAAGGTACATAGGCAGATACCCTTACAAATACATATTTCCTTTATAGATGTAAATTTCTTTTACAAAAATGTTTCAAAATAGCCAATTAAATGCCAGAAAGGTGTATTTTAGTTCCATAAGCGTTTGTTTGTTTGTTTGTTTTTAAACTTAGCTACAGTTTCTTAGCTAAAATTACTGAGTTCAGAGTGGAGTCATTAAGGAAGAAAGCAAAGAAGGCATTCTCTATGCCTGGACTCAGCATGAATAGACCTGAAAAGGAAGCAAGTCTATTTCACCTCTAACAAGTTTACTAAAATGTTTTATAAACATTTTATCCAGGACAGCTTTGTTTTCACCTTCAGGGTGGGATGGTAACTAACCCAAACATTTAGGAGATTTAATTATTCTTATCAATTAAACAGTTAAGCTTTTTATTTGCCTTTTATAAACAGTATTTTTTGAAAGCAATACAAATATTGAAATCTTGTTAGAAGCTTCACATTAATAGGCATCATTGGTTGAGTCTAATTTGGAAACCCTCATTTTCAAATGCACTTTTTTGTTTTTAACAGCTCTTTATGGCCATCATCAAATATATTTCTTAAAGTGCAGTGTTGTTCATCTGGAATGTTCCATTGTAATGTTAAATTATCTTTGGTAAGATTTTTGTCATTCCTATAGCATTACTGTTTCTGGGACCTAATATTTATGTATGTAAATGTAGGTATAGTTGGAAGGTAGATTCCTTAATTTCTTCAGAAACTAAGGATCTCATTTTTACCTTGAATCTTGGCTTTGGCTCTCATGTTTCCTTGATCAACTTAGTCAATGATTTTTCTGTACTTAAGTGTGCAAGAAAAAGAAACAAAGGAGGTAGAACACAAAAATGTCTGCAAATTTCCAAAAGCTAAAGTTTGTGCCCTTGCAGTTTTGCCATCTATTGCTAGTTTCTGCCTGACCTTGTCAGGCATCTGAGGCCTCTAACTGGATCCAAGTCAGTTAAAATTATGGATCCAGTTCAATGCTTGACCCAGTCCAGTTTTTGTCATGACTTCTGAATACAGCTCAGATAAAAAATGTGCTAAAAAAAAAATGTGCTCAACCTCAGATAGCTCAAAACACAAATCTGTGGAGCTTTGGAATCCAAGAGAGAACTTATGATCCTTAGTGGCTGTAAGACGGCAATGGACACAATGGGCCCAGCAGGTTCCTGCTTTCCTTGGTGGTCCTGGGAGTCACTGGAATCTCTACCTCAAATTCTACTTTGGCATCATCTAAATTTAGACAAACTAAATTTAACAAAGTTTAATTCAGCAAAGAGCGATTTGTGAATCGGGCAGCCCCCAAACCAGAATAGGTTCAGAGAGTCTCCAGCAGCAGTCATATGGTTGAAGATTTATGGACAGAAAAAGAAAAGTAACACATAGAAGATGGAAGTGAAGTACAGAAACAGCTGGATCAGTTAAAGCTTGGCATTTGCCTATTTGAACAGTTTAAACAGTTGGCTGCTTTGATTGGCCAAAACTTAGTGATTGGCACAAGAGTAGGTTACAGTCTGTTTACACAACCAGTTAGACTTCAATTCATTATGTACGAGAAAACTTTAGGCTGAACTTAAAATATGTAAGGTGGTAGCTTTAAGCTAAACTTAATTTAATATGAGGATGCAGTAAAGAGCAGTGGCTATGCAATTAGGCCCTGCTAGTATGGGTTTGAATTCTGGCCCTGACATTTATTTATTGGCTCGTGAATTCTGGCATGGCATTTTACCACTGAGCCTCAGGGAATTTCAGGTAAGACACAGTGGGGACCACATCTAACATGTATTAAGTTCAGAAGTCAGCTATTGAGGGTGAAGTTCATATACAAGTAGTCCATAACCTTGAAAATTCTTCAAATACAAAACCAAGTACAGTTCCAAATACAGTTTGGTGTGGTCAATGTTGAAGAGTATTCCCAGATTCTCTGGCTCTTTGTTAATTATCCTCAATGAATTCCTCTATGACTCCTCTTATATCTACTACCAGATACAATGGAATAGTTTCACTTTTTTGGGTGAATGACTATAGTCATTTCTTTTCTTTTTTTTTTTTGAGACAGTCTCACTCAAGTGCTGGGATTATAGGTGTGAGCCACCACGCCCTCTTTCTTTCCGTGTTTTGAGACAGTGTCTCACTATGTTGCCCAGGCTGGTTTGACCTTCTGGGCTGAAATAATCCTTCAACCTCAGCCTCTCAGGTAGCTGGGAGGATTACAGGTGTATTCCACCACACCTGGCTGACACACGGTATTTCCAAAGGTTTCCGCAGACAAGTGCTGCTGGTTTCAAGCACGTGTGCCCACTGCCCAGCACATGCTTATCAGGTAGACTAGTGGGACATTCCCCACATTATTTGAATTCTCTTTCTCCTTCTGTGAAGGACATATGGTAGAATTCTTGCATATTAAACGTGTATATGCTGTGGACTCCACTGTGAAGTACATAAGCCATTTAGCAGAGGGCTGAGTAAGCCCTCAGAAGACGTTCAAGGCATATCTGAGGAAGGCCAAAACCCCCCAAATCTAAGCTGCTTTTGTGGTTAAGGTGAGAGAGAAGAGCAGTGTGCCATGAAGTTGGAACCTGGCTGCCAACTCTGGCAGTGGTTCCATTTTAATGACTTTTCCACAGCCATTGTTCTGGAAGTCTGCCCAGGCCTTCCCCTGAGCCTCTTACTTGATGCACAAATCACAATTGTCATGCCAGATGACTTTATTTTTGTTTACTCTTTTGGTAAATTCCTCAGTGATGCCTTTTTTGTTTGTTTTTTGAGACAGAGTCTTGCTCTGTTACCAAGGCTGGAGTGCAGTGGTGCGATCTTGGCTCGCTGCAACATCTGCCTTCCAGGTTCAAGCAATTCTCCTGCCTCACCTTCCATGTAGCTGGAATCACAGACATGTGCCACCACACCTGGCTAAGTTTTGTATTTTTAGTAGAGATGGGATTTCACCCTGTTGGCCAGGCTGGTCTCAAACTCCTGACCTCAGAAGATCCACTCGCCTTGGCCTCCCAAAGTGCTGGGATTACAGGCATGAGCCACTGCGCCTGGCCAGTGATGTCTTTTAATAAAAGGCAAAAACTTTGTGTCAGAAGAGGCAGAAAGACCTTATTGCTAAGGTAGCAAAAGACAACTTAAATGTCCATCAGTAGAGGAGTGGTTAGGAAAATCATAGTATATACATTATAATTCCATGCAGTCATTAAAAAGAACAAGGTAGAGCTATTTGTTGTAATATGGAACACTTTCTGAGACACAGTATTAAGGAGAACAAACAAATATATAACACGTGCATTGATCTTACCATTTATGTAAAAAGAAAATGGAGGTACAGTGATAAGTACGTGTTATATTTGCAAATTTTAAACATGCTTATGTTTGCATTGTATATCTCCGGAAAGATACATAAAAAATGATTGGCAGTAGTTGCCTCCATGAGAGGGGATCAGAGATAGAAAAAAGACTTACTGTTCATTATATACTCTTTTGTACTATTTAAATTTTTTTACATATGCTTGTACTAAATCTTTAAAAATCATAATATAGAAGTTCAACCACTAGGAATAATCCTGCATTAAAGCAGAGTGTTGAGTCACAGAATTCCTACTGCTCTTTGCTTTTCTTTTCTGGCAAGAGAGTTTTGCAATTATTAATTAAAATTGTCTGTATTTGAGTTAGACTATTTCCCACATACTATAAAGAGAAATATTTCAACAGTCTTTCAAAGACAAAGTATAAATCAGTTAATGACAGTTGGAACTGAGAGTTACAACGGTCATGTTCATGTATATTAATCCAACAGAAATTCTTTACTTGACTCTAAGAAAATGAATGTGTAATAAAGGCTGAAGAGGCAAATGACTTTATTAGCCTCCAATTTTTATAAGTAGCTGAGATTAAGCCAAGTATTTGAAAAACTGGGAGCCAGAATTTACAACCATAGAAATCATGAGTCAGGCCGCACCTGGGTAATCAGAATCGAGTGAGATTTAAGTTTCTCAATAGGGTAGGGGGAATGACAGTTTGCTTTGACCCTTCACTCATTCTACAAGCTTTACTGAGGCCATACCCAGTTGATGCCCAGTGTGGTACAAGTTGCCAGGGGCACAAGTGGAGATTTCACTGTTACTCTTTCTTGCTCAGAATTCGTTTCTCTCTTTCTTGGTGACAGCATCTTGATTGTCCTTTGGGAAATCACCAGTTTCTACTCTTGGTTCATATGACTGCTTTAGGAGAGACCAGCTTGCAGCCCTCCCAGCATGACTCCTACCAGCCACAGGTCCAGAAGGCATATCTGGCATATACTAAGCCCCTGGCCACTGTGCTGTCCATGGAACACAAAGAAAAGCAATCCTGGGACTTCTGTGGAACTACTGAGAAGATACATATCTCTCCCCCAATGAAGGCAGAAGTTTTAAGAATTTGAGCTTGAGGCTGCCAGCAGCCTGACAGAGGCCAACAGAAACCAATGTAGAGCTGAGAGAGACAGACTCTGGGTACAATCCTTTGGACACTAGATCCAGCTACATCTGAAATAGATCTACCTCTGGAATTTGTAGTTCCAAGAATGAATAATTTCCTTTTTGTCACTGGAAACCAGATGCTCCTGTCAAACAGAAGAGCTATAAGACTATTCCTGCCCCCAAGGTGCTCCAGTCCATTGGAGAGGCAGACACATAACTGAGAATGACTTAACTTTGTGATGGCTGCTCTCATGAGGTTCATACCTGGTGCGACAGGACACAGAAAGGCATAATAGTCGAGAGGAGATCCAAGATGGCCGTTTAGGAACAGCTCAGGATTGCAGCTCCCAGTGAAAGCACAGAGGCTGCTGCAGGTGAACCCCAGGCAAGCAGGGCGTGGAGTGAACCTCAGCAGACCTACAGCAGAGGGGCCAGACTGTCAGAAGGAAAACCAAGAAACAGAAATAACCTCATCATCAACAAACAGAACGTCAATCTGAAAGATTTGAGACCCAATCTGAAAGCCAGCAACTACAAAGTCGACAGGTGGATAAATCCTTAAGGATGGGAAGAAACCGGCGCAAAAAGGATGAAAACACCCGAAAACACAACACCTCTCCTCCTAAAAGGGATCACAACTCCTCACCAGCAAGGGAACAAGGTTGGATGGGGAACGAGTGTGATGAAATGACAGAATCAGAATTCAGAAGGTGGGTAGTAAGAAACTTCTGTGAACTTAAAGAACATGTTCTAACCAAATGCAAAGAAACTAAGAACCTTGAAAAAAGATTTGACGAAATGCTAACAAGAATGGACAAAATAGAAAGGAATATAAGTGAATTGATGGAGCTGAAAAATGCAACACGAGAACTTCGTGAAGCATGCACAAGTATCAACAGCCGAATTGACCAAGCAGAAGAAAGGATATCAGAGGTCGAAGATCAACTCAATGAAATAAAACGGGAAGGCAAGACTGGAGAAAAAAGGGTAAAAAGGAATGAACAAAGTCTCCAAGAAATGTGGGACTATGTGAAAAGACCTAATCTACGTTTGATAGGCGTACCTGAATGCGACGAAGAGAATGAATCCAAGCTGGAAAATACTCTTCAGGATATTATCCAGGAAAACTTCCCCAACCTAGCAAGGCAGGCAAACATTCAAGTCCAGGAAATACAGAGAACACCACAAAGATATTCGTCAAGAAGAGCAACCCCAAGGCACGTAATCGTCAGATTCACCAGGGTCGAAATGAAGGAGAAAATACTAAGGGCAGCCAGAGAGAAAGGTCGGGTTACCCATAAAGGGAAGCCCATCAGACTCACAGCAGATCTCTCAGCAGAAACCCTACAAGCCGGAAGAGAATGGGGGCCAATATTCAACATCCTTAAAGAAAAGAACTTGCAACCCAGAATCTCCTATCCAGCCAAACTAAGCTTCATAAGTGAAGGAAAAATAAAATCCTTTGGGAACATGCAAGTACTCAGAGATTTTGTCACCACCAGGCCAGCTCTACAAGAGCTCCTGAAAGAGGCTCTACACATATAAAGGAACAACAAGTACCAGCTCAACTAAAGGACAAAACAGCCAGCTAGCACCAAAATGGCAGTATCAAATTCACACATAACAATATTAACCCTAAATGTAAATGGACTAAATGCCCCAATCAAAAGACACAGACTGGCAAATTGGATAAAAAGCCAAAACCCATCGGTGTGCTGTATCCAGGAAACCCATCTCACATGCAAGGATACAAAAAGGCTCAAAATAAAGGGATGGAGGAAGATTTACCAAGCAAACGGAGAGCAAAAAAAAGCAGGAGTTGCAATTCTCATCTCTGATAAATTAGACTTTAAAGCAACAAAGATCATAAGAGACAAAGAGGGACATTACATAATGGTAAAAGGATCAATGCAACAAGAAGAGCTAACGATCCTAAATATATATGCACCCAATACAGGAGCAACCAGATACATAAGGTAAGTTCTTAATGACTTACAAAGAGACTTAGACTCCCACACAATAATAGTGGGAGACTTTAACACCCCATTGTCAACATTAGACAGATCAACCAGACAGAAAATTAAAAAGGATATCCAGTACTTGAACTCAGACCTGGACCAAGCAAACCTAATAGACATTTACAGAACTCTCCACCCCAAATCCACAGAATATACATTCTTCTCAGCACCACATCACACCTACTCTAAAGTTGACCACATAATTGGGAGTAAATCACTCCTCAGCAAATGCAAAAGAACGGAAATCGTAACAAACAGTCTCTCAGACCACAGTGCAATCAAGTTAGAACTCAGAATTCAAAAACTAACTCAGAACCGCACAGCTTCATGGAAACTGAACAACTTGCTCTTGAATGTTGACTGGATAAACAATGAAATGAAGGCAGAAATAAAGATGTTCTTCGAAACCAACGAGAATGAAGACACAACATACCAGAATCTCTGGGACACATTTGAAGCAGTCTCTAGAGGAAAATATATAGCAATAAGTGCCCATATGAGAAAGAAGGAGAGATCAAAAATTGACACCCTATCGTCAAAACTGAAAGAGCTAGAGAAGCAAGATCAAAAAAACTCAAAGTCTAGCAGAAGACAAGAAATAGCTAAGATCAGAGCAGAACTGAAGGAGATAGAGATACAAAAAACCCTTCAAAAAATCAATAAATCTAGGAGCTGGTTTTTTGAAAAGATCAACAAAATAGACAGACCACTAGCCAGATTAATAAAAAAGAAAAGAGAGAATAACCAAATAGATGCAATAAAAAACGATTAAGGGGATATCACCACAGATTCCACAGAAATTCAAACCATCATCAGAGATTATTACAAACAACTCTATGCACACAAACTAATAAACCTGGAAGAAATGGATAAATTCCTGGACACTTGCCTCCTGCCAAGCCTAAACCAGGAAGAAGCCGAAACCCTGAACAGACCCATAACAAGGTCTGAAGTTGAGGCAGCAATTAAGAGCTTACCACCAAAAAAAAGCCCAGGTCCAGATGGGTTCACAGCTGAATTCTACCAGACATACAAAGAGGAGCTGGAACCATTTCTTCTGAAACTATTCCAAAAAATCCAAAAAGAGGGAATTCTTCCCAAATCATTTTATGAGACCAACATCATCCTGATTCCAAAACCCGGCAGAGACTCAACAAGAAAAGAAAACTACAGGCCAATATCTATGATGAACATAGATGCAAAAATCTTCAATAAAATACTGACAAGCCGATTGCAACAGCACATCAAAAAGCTTATCCACCATGATCAAGTAGGCTTCATCCCGGGGATGCAAGGCTGGTTCAACATACGCAAGTCTATAAACGTAATTCACCACATAAACAGAACCAAAGACAAAAACCACATGATTATCTCAATTGATGCAGAGAAGGCCTTTGACAAAATTCAACAGCCCTTTATGCTAGAAACACTCAATAAGCTAGGTATCAATGGAACGTATCTCAAAATAATAAAAGCTATTTATGACAAACCAACAGCCAATATCATACTGAATGGGCAAAAACTGGAAGCATTCCCCTTGAAATGTGGCACCAGACAAGGATGCCCTCTCTCACCACTGCTATTCAATATAGTATTAGAAGTTCTAGCCAGAGCAATCAGGCAAGAAAAAGAAATAAAGGAAGTCAAATTGTCTCTATTTGCAGACAACATGATTGTATATCTAGAAGACCCCATCGTCTCAGCCCCAAACCTCCTGAAACTGATAAGCAAGTTCAGCAAAGTCTCAGGATACAAAATCAATGTGCAAAAATCACATGCATTCCTATACACCAGTAACAGACTTAAAGAGAGCCAAATCAAGAACAAACTTCCATTCACAATTGCCACAAAGAGAATAAAATACCTAGGAATACAACTAACAAGGAATGTAAAGGACCTCTTCAAGGAGAACTACAAGCCACTGCTCAACGAAATAAGAGAGGACACAAACAGATGGAGAAACATCCCATGTTCATGGTTAGGAAGAATCAATATCGTGAAAATGGCCATACTGCCCAAAGTAATTTACAGATTCAATGCTATCCCCATCAAGCTATCAATGACCTTCTTTGCAGAACTGGAAAAAACCACCTTAAACTTCATATGGAACCAAAAGAGAGCCCGCATAGCCAAGTCAATTCTAAGCAAAAAGAACAAAGCGGGGGGCATCACACTACCAGACTTCAAACTATACTACAAGGCTACAGTAATCAAAACAGCATGGTACTGGTACCAAAACAGAGATATAGACCAATGGAACAGAACAGAGGTCTCGGAGGCAACACAACCTTTCTACAACCATCTGATCTTTGACAAACCAGACAAAAACAAGCAATGGGGAAAGGATTCCCTGTTCAATAAATGGTGTTGGGAAAGCTGGCTAGCCATGTGCAGAAAGCAGAAACTGGACCCCTTCCTGACACCTTACACTAAAATTAACTCCAGATGGATTAAAGACTTAAACATAAGACCTAACACCATAAAAACCCTAGAAGAAAATCTAGGCAAAACCATTCAGGATGTAGGTGTAGGCAAGGACTTCATGACCAAAACGCCAAAAGCATTGACAACAAAAGCCAAAATAGACAAACGGGACCTAATCAAACTCCACAGCTTCTGCACAGCAAAAGAAACAATCATTAGGGTGAATCGGCAACCAACAGACTGGGAAAAAATTTTTGCAGTTTACCCATCTGACAAAGGGCTGATATCCAAAATTTACAAAGAACTAAAGCAGATTTACAAGAAAAAAACTAACAAGCCCATTCAAAAGTGGGCAAAGGATATGAACAGACACTTCTCAAAAGAAGACATACGTGAGGCCAACAAACATATGAAAAAATGCTCATCATCACTGGTCATCAGAGAAATGCAAATCAAAACTACACTGAGATACCATCTCACGCCGGTTAGAATGGCGATCATTAAAAAATCTGGAGACAACAGATGCTGGAGAGGATGTGGAGAAATAGGAACACTTTTGCACTGTTGGTGGGAGTGTAAATTAGTTCAACCACTGTGGAAGACAGTGTGGCGATTCCTCAAGGACCTAGAAATAGAAATTCCATTTGACCCAGCAATCCCATTACTGCGTATATATCCAAAAGATTACAAATCATTCTACTATAAGGACACGTGTACACGAATGTTCATTGCAGCACTGTTTACAATAGCAAAGACCTGGAACCAACCCAAATGCCCATCGACGATAGACTGGATAGGGAAAATGTGGCACATATACACCATGGAATATTATGCAGCCATCAAAAACGATGAGTTTGGGTCCTTTGTAGGGACATGGATGAACCTGGAAACCATCATTCTCAGCAAACTGACAGAAGACCAGAAGATCAAACACCGCATGTTCTCACTCATAGGCGGGTGTTAAACAATGAGAACATGTGGACACAGGGAGGGGAGCACTACACACTGGGGTCAGTTGGGGGGAAATAGGGGAGGGACCGTGGGGGGTGGGAAGCTGGGGAGAGATAGCAAGGGGAGAAATGCCAGATGTAGGTGATGGGGAGGAAGGCAGCAAATCACACTGCCACGTGTGTTCCTATGCAACAATTTTGCATGTTCTTCACATGTACCCCAAAACCTAAAATGCAATAAAATAAATAAATGGGATAAAAAAAAAAAGAAAGGCATAATAATGTGGTAAGACATCTTAGAGTTGTAGAGGATCTTTAAGTTTATCTTCAGTAATTACCCTGTTTGAACGGAGACTCTGAAGCCTAGATTCACCCAAGAGATGCAACGTAACTAACAATGGTTCCGAACTGTACTCTACCCCTCTTGCATAAAAGTAATTAAGTAGCATCATTTTCCTGATTACCAACAATTTTTTTTTCAATATTCATTTGATATTCATTTCTATGTATTCACTGAAGAAAATTTACAAAATATTTTAAAAGTCGAACGATGAAATAAAAATTGCCCATACAAGTTTGGTCAACATCCTTAGAATCTACGTTCATGAATTCTTTATTAATTTTCTTTAAAAAATAAAAAATAGAATCAGGCCAGGCTTGATAACTCAGACTTGTAATCTTAAACTTTGGGAGGCCAAGGCAGACATACTGCTTGGGCCCAGGAGTTTGAGACCAGCGTAGGCAACACGGAAAAACCCAATCTCTAGGAAAAAAAAATCCAAAAAACAGAATTGTTGGGCATGATGATATACGCCTATAGTCCCAGTTACTTGGGAGGCTGAGGTGGGAGAATTGATTGAGCCTAGGAGGTCGAGGCTGAAATGAGCTGTGGTCATGCCACTGCACTCCAGCCTCAGCAACAGAGCAACACCCAGTCTCTAAATAAATAAACAAAATAGAATCACATTGTTTTGTAATCTGCTCCTTAAATTTAACACCATTGTTTTATAATCTGCTTGTTAAACACTAAATTAAACATGTACCCATATCATTAGATATTCTTCTACAAAGTACTTTAAATTAGCTACATAACTTGTTAACCCAATCTCCTTTTGGACAGTTAAGCTGCTTCCAAGTTTTAAAATTCTTATACAGAGATGAATGTTTTTACAGATAAATCTTTGTGGCATCCTATTTCCCTTGGACAAATTCTCATCAATGGAATTGCTAGATCAAGGAGTTCACTTTTTAAGACAAAAGATCACTTTGCAATTTTAGGCCATATAGGTAAATGTTTTACAGCACACACTTAGCATTTACTAGGAGGGCCAAAAAACTCAAGTCAGCTACATACAAGAAGTAACATGTATTATAATTGTAGAGGCTACCTTCCTAATGCAGACAGTAGAGGGAATAATTTCACTGAGCCAGAAAGCCTATCTTCTGAGAGAGGAAGCAAGGCATGAATACACAATTTGTACATGTTAACCTGTAACACATCATAAAATCTAAGCAGTAAGGTATTAAGAAGAAAAGTTATAAACACCAAGAGAACTCTGTGCCTTCAATGGCTCTTTAAATCCAACCATTACACAGCCTGCCCCCAGAGCCACTGACCCCAAGCACGAATCAAGCCATGCACGTCCTTGCCCAAACCCTTACATTGCTCTCTATTGCCTTCTCCCTACAATTCTTTAAGGAGACATCCAAGTCTCTTAGCATATGACTCACAAACTGTATTTTGGGCCTCATCTCCTCTCCATTTACCTGACCCAATGTACCCAATGCTGTGGATATGGCCACTGTTCACCAAGGGGACCCTGCATGAGATCCACTCTATAGCTTGATCCACATTGTTCCCATTTTCTACAGTGATACTCTCCCCCATCTCTACCTGTTGAAATTCTGCCCTTCTTCAAGGCATTTATCTGGTTTTGAGTGGCAGTTACTAAACTGACTTAAGCAAAAAAGAAAATTACGATTTGTTCTTGGAAGTACAAAATCCAAGGGGGCTTCAGGCACCTCATGGCCAACTATAACATAAGCCAAGGGAAGGAGAAATTTGCTGGGACAAGCTTGGAAAGTTTGCAGAGGAGGTGGCATTGTACACAGCAGGCTCCTTGAGAGCAGGGATGCATCTCACTGAGCTTTCTGTGATCAACGAGCTCTGTGCCTCACACAAACACATCGCCAAATAAATGTGTGTGGAATTGTATTTTTCAGGAATTAAACATAGGTGAAATGACACAAAATTTGCTAATCTAGCAAGATTAGATTTAATTGAGTCATTCTCCTTCATTATGTTATCATATTGGCCATTCTGTTTTTGATCCCACCCTTCCTAATAATCAAAGACTCATTCTGGTGGCTTAAAAATTTTTTTAAAGAGGCTCATTCTTAGTGGGTGGAGTGTTGTTTGCAATAAACTTCAGTTTGAAATACAGCCTTTCAGCATTTACTGGCAGTGTGAAATTCCATGTTATGGTTAGAGAGAGTCTGGAAAGTAATTTGAAGTTGGCCATTGTAGTTTGTTTCAAGAAAACATGAAAAAGGGTTGCACTAAAAAAAAATTGGGCTAAATAAACCTGTTTATATTTTCCCCTCACACTCTCCAATACATATACAAATCTGTGTGACAGATACTTTCATTAACAGAACTCCATGAAATGAATATCTAGTGTGCAACTGACAAAACAATTTTGAAAAGGGCTTTATAACAGCTTGACTTGGTGCTGAGACCTCAGGATAAGAAGAACCAAGAGAGCCTTGTCCAACTGTTGAATTGCTTTTTATACACTTCACTCTGCCAAAAGCAGCTGAAGAATGTTGCTCAGGGTGTTTCTGTACACATTGTGGGTAGCTGGTATGAGTGAGGTTGACATCAAATACTTGCCAATACATAAATCTCCAATATATTTCCTAGGCTGTTTCAAAATGTATGCTGTGCAGAAACACAGGTACATTCAGAATGTAGGGGTGTTAGAAAGCTGAAGTTGCCATTTGAAATGCCCCTGAGAGGAGCAGCACATCTGCATCCCAATGAGAAGACTGAGAACCTCTTTCTTTTTGTTTCTTTTTCTTTTCCCCTTTTTAGAGATAGGATCTTTACTCTGTTTCCCAGACTGGAGTGCAGTGACATGATCATGGCTCACTGCTGCCTCCACTCCCAGACTCAAGTGGGAACCTGGATAATTAAAAAAAAAAATTTTTTTTATAGACATGGGGTCTTACTGTGTTACCCAGACTGGCCTCGAACTCCTGGTCTCAAGAGATCCTCTTACCTTGCCCTCCCAAAGCATGGGGATTATAGGCATGAGCCACCATGCCTGGCTGTGAGATCCTCTTTTGCAGGTGCCTGGTTTAGGCTTTGAGCAGGATGCTGAGATAGAGACAGATCATACTCTCCTCATGGTGCTCACAGTGCAGTGGGGAGGACAGACCTCTGTATGAATCCCTGAATTCTGTGTCATCCATGCAATAATAGAATCTTACAGAGGTAACAGGGAAAAGCTGGGGGTACTCTGGGCCTGGGCAAACAGAAGACACCTCACAAAGCAAATGCCTCATGAGTTGGATTTGGAAGGATAAATATGACTCTGCAAATGAACCAGGGGCAAAGGGCAACACAGGCAGATGGAGCCTGTTTACAGAGGCATATCAGCATGTAAAAAACCTGTCCTGTGTGGGAAATCACAAGTGCTTCAAGGAATTACCTTGGAAACATAAAGTGGGAGGCAGGAGGGAAGGCTGGGGAGAAAGGAAGTGCTGAGGTCAGAAAAGATGTGGCTGTGTGGGACATCTCCACCTCTGACAGGGAGCTCGTAAAATGTCTGAAGGCAGTGGTAGCATGGAGGGAGTTGAGCAGGGAAAATGCTTCTCAGTGGGAGAGTAACCATTGGTGCTTGACAATCATGAGTTGATCCTCCGCATCAGGTGTCCATTATCTCCCCACTGCTCTGCACCCTGGGAGGCTGACCTGCACAGTGAGCATCTGTAGGCTCCATTCCCTGTAGCTTGGTTGGTTACATTTGGCAGGCACTGGCAAGAAACCAAAGGGGAGGAAGAGAGAGAGGCTAGGTACTGTATGAATCAGACTTCTCCAGAGACACAGAACCAATGGAATATGAGTTTGCATTTCACATATATACATATTCTATACTATAGAGGTGGGGGGGAGAAAAATATTTATATTAAGGAATTGCCTCACCAACCATGAGGACTGGCAAGTCTGAAATCTGCAGGGCAGACTGTGGGCAGGCCAAAGACTCAAGGAATCTTTGATGTTGCAGTCATCAGTTGGAAGGCAGTCTACAGAACAATTCCTTCCTCCTCCCAGGAACCTCAGTCTTTTTTCCCGTTGAGGCCTTCCATTGATTGGATGGGTCCCCCCACATTATGGCCAGTACTCTGATTTACCCAAAGTCTACTGATTTAAATGTTAATCACATCTAAAAAAATATCTTCATGCAATATCTAGACTGCGTTTGACCAAAATCCAAGTTCCATGGCCTCGCAAAGTTGGCACATAAAATTAACCATGACAAGCACTCACAGTCCTCGTTCCTTCCCTGCCAGCCTGCACATTGGTGCTGGCCGTGGTTTCCTGAGGGTGGCCGTCCTTCCTGGCAGGTGGCCCTGTCTTTTGCTACTCTGTCTTCTTGGTCTTCAGGAGCAGGTGTGCTAGCAGTGTCCTGTTGTTGCTGGCCCTTGACTGTCTCCTCTGCCTTGTGTTTCCCTCAACCCTCCCCACAGCTTTGTAGATTGTCTCTTTGATGGACCCTCCTCAATCCCAGGTCAGTATTTTGTTTCTTTCCTGCCAGGATCTTATCAGCAAATTTGTGTTTTCTTAAAGTTTCATGGCCCAATGAGACACAAACCTGACCTTCGCTAGACCGTAAATTCTACAAGGGTGCAGACGGACCATCATGTTGTTCAGTGATCTGTGTAACTGCTGTATAGTAGACACTTAATAAATACTAACTGAAGAAATGAACAAATATATCAGTGCTTTCAGGAAAACATCTTTGAAAAGCTCAGAGAAGACAAATCAACCCATGGCTAGAAGTCCCCAAAGAGAGTGGGTTCAACAGGAATGGAAAGTTCTCAAAATGAAAATACTAAATCTAAAACTTAGTTCAGTGAGAATAAAAGTAATTTTTTAGATTGTTCTGGGGACATTGTTGAAAGAACAGGCAGAAATGAAGCCTAGAAGAGGCAAGATGTGTTGCTTAATGAGGGACAAATCCCAGCAACTGTCAAGAAACTACCAAGGAGATCATAACCCAGATCAAGTGAAAATACTACAGAGGACAGAAGGACCCAGTCAGCACAGATTTGGAGAAATAGGGGGAATAAGGAAGGGTTAAAGTGGATGACAAGATCACTCAAGCACCATTTTTCGGTCATCTTTTCAACAAGAGTCATCAAGTGAGTGTGAAGAGCACTCACTATCAGGCAGGAATTGATGTTTCAGGTACCAGGAAGAAAATAAGGACACTTGGGCATTTAATGGAAGTTGTTCTCTGTCTGCAGGCCACTTCCAGACCAGAAAAATGGCAGATAGGATTTCAGAGCTATTACTGGTTGCCTCTCTCATCTCAGGGGTGTTCAAATACTGTCCCTCTGCCTGGAACAGCATATGCAGCCTTCTTACCTACCTCACCTTACCAGTCCCTCAGCATAGGTGACGTCTCTTCTAGGAAGGCTTTCTGGGAACCAAAGATTGCTTAGTGCCTCCTTACCTGCTCCCCTATGGCAATTCTCCTCTGAAGTGCCCACCAGATGGGTAAAATCCACTTACTACCACGCTGCAGGCACAGTTCTAGGCTATCATCTTCCTGAGGGAGGGGCACCACAGTCTTTCTAGTGCTCAACCCCATGCCAGCAATTGCTGGTAATAATAGTAACAACCTTAATTATTATGGCTAAGATACTCAACTAGTTTTCTACGGCTGTCATAACAAAGTACCATGAATAAGGTAGCTTAAAACCAAAAAACTTATTGCCTCAGAGTTCTGGAAGCTGGGAGTCCAAAATCGATGTTGTCAGGGTCATGCTCCCTCCAAAACCTGTAGAGGAATCCTTCCTTGCTCTTCCTAGCTTCTGCTGGGGGCCATTCATCCCTGATGTTCCTTGGCAGCTGCGCCACTCCAGTCTCTGCCTGTATCTTCATGAGGTCTTCTCTCTGTGTGTCTGCATCTTCACGTGGCATTTTCCTCTTCTAATAAGGGCACCTGTTCTATTGGCTTAGAGCCCATCCTAATGAAATCATCCTAACTTGATTACATCTGCAAAAACTTTTTCTAAATAAGGTCACATTCACAGGTGTCAAGAGTTAGGACTTCAATATCTCTTTCTAGGGGACACAATTCAACCCACAACACCGAGAGCTTGGTGTGGGCAGGTGCTGTTCTTGGTGTTTCACCTGCATTCACTCCCTTAATCCTGACTGTGAGGTAGCTATTATCATCATGCCCACTTGATAGACCAAAGAATTAAGGTAAAAAGAGGTGAAGCAATCTACCCAAGTTTAAATTTATATGCAATTTAGAAAAGCTGAGAAGGCAGAATTTCTCTTCTTCTTGCCTTTCTTCCTCTTTTTCTTCTTGAGTAATTAGGGGGCTAACTTGTAGGAATTGCATATGTAGTGCTCCTCAAACTTTCACGTGCCTATGAATCACCTGGGATGTTGTTCAAGTGTAGACTCTGATTCAGGTCTGAGGTAGGGCAGGAGATTTCACCTTCCCAAGTAGCCCCCAGGTGCTGCAGGTACAAATTGTCTTTAGGCCGCACTTTGACTAGGAAGATCATTTGGTTCCTAAGTACTGGAGCTATCAGCCATTTGGGGTGCTTTTTTTGAGATAGGGTATTGCTCTCTCACTCAGGCTGGAGTTCAGTGGCAGGATCACAGCACACTGCAGCCTTGACCTCCCAGGCTCACGCGATCCTCCCACCTCAGCCTCCCAAATATCTGGGACTACAGGCACATGCCACCATGCCTGGCTAATTTTTTGTATTTTTTTGTAGAGACAGGGTTTCAACATGTTGCCCAGCTGTCTCGAACTCTTATACTCAAGCAATCCACCCATCTCGGCCTCCCAAAGTGATGGGATTACAGGTGTAAGCCACCATGCCTGGCCTGGAGTGCTTTTAAATTACTAACTCTCAGGCCTTACCTGACTCAGAGTCTCAGAGGCAAGACATGGAAATTTGTATTAGCCTTTATTTGAAAAGAGGTGATTCTGAAGGGCATCTAGGTTCGCAGACTACTAGCCTGGACAAACTAAATGTTGATTTGAATTGGCCTGTTATCATCTCGATCACATTGTAGTTAAGAGCAAGACATTTGAGTTAAATAATGGTAATTAGGACTTCAAAACTGGTTGGGTAATTACATCCAAAAAAATATGTCAACCCACAGGCAGTCCCTTAGATGAGGGGTCTGACCCTGCCTTGGGGAAGATGTAGATGCCTGACTTAGATGCAATCATATGTTATCAAGTTTGTAGGTGGCAAAAGCCTGGATGGGAAACCTAATGCGATTGCTAAAATAAAATCAAGATTTAAAAGAGCCTTAATAGGTTCTGACATTGTGCCAAAAGCAGTAAGATTAGAAGTGGTTATCACAGGGTATATTAAGTTTATAAAATGAATTGAAGAAGTAAAGGATGGAGAAACCTGGTGCTATTGTTTGGATGTCTGTCCCCTGCAAATCTCATGTTGAAATGTAATCCCCAGTGCTGTAATCCCTGGTGGCAGGTGTTTGGGTCATGGGAGCGAATCCCTTACAAATGGCTTGGAGCCTTCCTCATGATAATGAGTGAGTTCTCGCTCTGCGTTCACATGAGATCTGGTTAAGAGTATGGCACCTTCATTCTCACCATGAGAGGCACCTGCTTCTGCATTACCATGATTGTAAGCTTCCTGAGGCATCCCTGAAAGCAGATGTCAGCACTACACTTCTTGTACAGTCTGCAGATTTGTAAGCCAATTAAATCTTTTCTTTTTAAATACATAGTCTCAGGTATTCCTTTAAGGAAACACAAAAATGGCCCAACACACCTGGCTTGATAACTACAGTTTAATTAAACCAACAGTATAATACAACAACCTAAACATCTCAAGTAATCTTAATCTATATTTCTACGAATACAAAAAAGGTGACAGTCTCAGGCCTCCCTGCCTGGCCAGAGCAGAGATGGTGTACCATGTTCACGTTGGGATGCCATGGAGTAAGAGTGGCATTAGGCTGCACCCTGTGGAGAAAGATCAGGTTGGTGAGGCAATTGTAAGTCATGGTCCCCAAGACATGGATGAAAAAAAATTGATACTACCTTGGAAGACAGCAAACAAAAGAATACTTGAGCCCCAGCTGAAAATACCTGGGAGCTTGATATCTGAAAGAGAATGACCTTGTTCTAAGTAGCTTCAAACAGGCAGAAGCAGGATAAATGGATAGAAGCTGTAGGGAGACAATATTTTAGCCAGCATATCTGGAAGAACATTCTAAGACCTGACCTGATGGATGGTGAAATAAGATGTTTGAGGAAAGGTTCAACTCTGTGTTCCTTTAAGTGTTCAAGGAGCTGTGTCATGGGAAAAATTATTTTCACTCTTTGTAAGGCTGGGCTACATGGCCTCTTAAACACTTCCAGCTGAAAAGGGTCTGTAATTCCAAAAATGTGCAGAAAAAGATACATTCATATACTATCAAGAGTCTGCCTCATCTCCCAGAGGATTTTATTTTCTTTTCCTCTTTCTCAAAAATAGAAATAATTATGTCCAAATGTAAAGTCCTTCTTTTCTTTTCTTTTGAGATGGGCTCTCACTTTGATACCCAAGCTGGAGTGCAGTGATGTGATCTTAGCTCACAGAAGGCTTGGCCTTCCAGGCTCAAGGAATCCTCTAGCCTCAGCTTCCCAAGTAGCTGGGACTACAGGTGCATGCCAATATACCTGGTTAATTTTTTTTGTATTGTTGGTAGAGACAGGGTTTGCCATGTTGCCCAGGCTGGTCTGGAACCTTTGAGCTCAAGTAGTCTGCCTGCCTTGGCCTCCCAAAGTGCTGGGATTATAGGAGTGAGCCAATGCACCCTGCCACAGAGTCCTTATTTTAAAGTGTTTTAATATTGCTGAAAATAATATTTTGGCATAAGAATTTCAATGTTTTACTCATTTTATTCTATATATTGATTGAGCACCTAATATTGACAATAATTAATGATGATAATAGCTAACATACAGTGCTACATGTCAGTCACTGATTTTAGGACATATTAGCCCATCTAACCATAGCTACAACCCTATAAAACAAGTGATAATATTATCCCTATTTTACGGATGAGGAAACTGAGTCACAAAGACATCAAATAACTCCCCTGAGTTCACTCAGAGACCTCGAAGAATGGCAGAGTCAGGATTCAAACCTACACAGCCTTGCCCCTGGATTGCTACTCTGAACATCTATACTATATTAGTCTGTTTCCACACTGCTGGTAAAGACATACGTCAGACTGCATAATTTATAAAGAAAAAGAGGTAGCTGGGGAAGCCTCACAGTCACGGCAGAAGATGAAGGAAGAGCAAAGGAACATCTTACATGATAGTGGACAAAGAGAGAATAAGAATCAAGTGAAAGAGGTTTTCCCTTATAAAACCATCAGATCTTGTGAGACTTATTTACTTCCATGAGAACAGTATAGGGGAAATCACCTCATGATTCAATTATCTCCCACCGGGTCCCTCCTACAATATGTGAGAATTATGGGAGCTATAATTCAAGATGAGATTTAGGTGGGGACCCACCCAAGCCATATCATTCTGCCCCTGGCCCCTCCAAATCTCATGTCCTCACATTCCAAAACCAATCATGCCTTCCCAACAGTCTTCCAAACTCTTAATTCATTTCAGCATTAACTCAAGTCCATGGTCCAAAGTCTCATCCAAGACAAGGCAAGTCCTTTCTGCCTATGAGCCTGTAAAATCAAAAGCAAGTTATTACTTCCTAGATACAATGTGGGTACAGGCATTGGATAAACACAGCCATTCCAAATGGGAGAAATGGGCCAAAACAAAGGGGCTAAAGACCTCATGCAAATCCAAAATCCAGTGGGGCAGTCAAATCTTAAAGATCCAAAATGATCTCTTTTGACTCCATGTCTCACATCCAGGTCACACTGATGCAAGAGGTGGGCTCCCATGGTTTTGGGCATGCTGTCCTGTGGCTCTGCAGACTACAGCCTCCCTCCCAGCTGCTTTCATGGGCTGGCATTGAGTGTCTGTGACCTTCCAGGTGCACATTGGATCTACCATTCTGGGGTCTGGAGGATGGTGGCCCTCTTCTCACAACTCCACTATGCAGTGCCCTAGTGGGTACTCTGTGTGGGGGCTTGAACCCCACATTTCCCTTCTGTACTGCCCCAGCAGAGGTTCTCCATGAGAACCCTGCCCCTGCAGCAAATTCCTGCCTGACCATCTAGGCAGGATTTCTATACATGCTCTGAAATCTAGGAAGAAGTTCCCCAATCTCACCTCTTGACTTACGTGCACCTGCAGGCTCAGCAACATGTGGAAGCTGCCAAGGATTGGGGCTTGCACCCGCTGAAGCTATGGCTTGAGCTCTACCTTGGCCCCTTTTAGCCATATCTGGAGTGGCTGGGACACAGGGCACCAAGTCCCTAGGCTGTACACAGCAGGGGGGTTCTGGGCCTGTCCCACAAAACCATTTTTTCCTCCTAGGCCTCAGGACCTGTGATGGGAGGGGCTGCCACAAAGGTCTCTGACATGCCCTGGAGACATTTTCCTCATTGTCTTGGTGATTAACATCTGGCTCTTCGTTACTTATGCAAACTTCTCCTGCAAGCTTTAATTTCTCCTCAGAAAATGAGTTTTTCTTTTCTATCACATTGTCAGGCTATAAATTTTCTAAATTGTTATGCTCTGTTTCCTTTTTAAAACTGAATGTTTTTAACAGCACCCAAGGCACCTCTTGAATGCTTCACTGCTGAGAAATTTCTTTTGCTAGATACCCTAAATCATCTCCCTCAAGTTCAAAATTCCACAAATCTCTAGGGCAGGGGCAAAATCTATCAGTCTCTTTGCTAAAACATAGCAAGAGTGATCTTTACTCCAGTTCCCAACAAGTTCCTCATCTTCATCTAGAGACCACCTTAGCCTAGATTTCATCATCCATATAATTATCAGCATTTTGTTTAAAGCCATTTAACAAGTCTCTAGGAAGTTCCAAACTTTCCCACATTTTCCTGTCTCCTTCTGAGCCCTCCAAACTGTTCCAACCTCTGCCTGTTACCCAGTTCCAAAGTCACCTCCACATTTTCAGTTATCTTTATAGCAGCACCCCACCCTACCAGTACTAATTTTCTGTGTTAGTCTGTTTTCATGCTGCTGATAAAGACATATCCAAGACTGGGTAATTTACAAAGAAAAAGAGGATTAACGGACTCAGAGTTCCATGTGGCTGAGGAGGCCTCACAATCATGGCAGAAGATGAAGGAAGAACAAAGGGACATCTTACTTAGTGTCAGACAAAGAGAGAAAAAAATCAAGTGAAAGGGGTTTCCTCTTATAATAACATCAGATCTTGTGAAACTTATTCGCTACCATGAGAACAGTATGGGGAAAACTGCCCCCATGATTCAATTATCTCCCACCGGGTCCCTCCTACAAAACGTGGAAATAATGGGGCCTACCATTTAAGATGAGATTTGGGTGGGGGCACAGCCAAGCCATATCATATACCAAACTATCCTTTTCTCTTTCTTTTTTTTTTTTTTTTAGATAGTGTTGCTGTGTCACCCAGGCTGGAGTGCAGTGGTGCAATCTCAGCTCACTGCAACCTCTACCCCCCAGGTTCAAGCAATTCTACTGCCTCAGCCTCCTAAGTAGCTGGGATTACAGGTGTGTACCACCAGCCCTAGCTAATTTTTTTTTTTTTTTTGAGATGGAATTTCATTCTTCTTGCCCAGGCTGGAGTGCAATGGCACGATCTTGGTTCACTGCAACCTCCACCTCCCAAGTTCAAGTGATTCTCCTGCCTCAGTCTCCTGTAATTTTTGTAATTTTAGTAGTGATGGGGTTTTGCTATGTTGGCCAGGCCGCTCTTGAACTCTTGACCTCAAGCCCGCCTTGGCCTCCCAAAGTGCTGGGATGACATGCATGAGCCACCGCGCCCAGCCCAAAATACCTTTTTCATGGTACAGTCTCAGATCTGACTAGTCATTAGGCACAATGCCTAGAACAGTGGTCCCCAACCTTTTTGGCACCAGGGACTGGTTTCATGGAGGACAATTTTTCCACAGACTGGGGTAGAAGATGGTTTTGGGATGACTCAAGAGCATTACATTTATTGTGGCTTTATTTCTATTATTACATTGTAAAATATAATGAAATAATTATACAACTCATGATAATGTAGAATCAGTGGGAGCCATGAGCTTGCTTTCCTGCAACAAGACAGTCCCATCTAGAGGTGATGGGAGACAGTGATAGATCATCAGGTATTACATTCTCTAAGGAGTGAACAACATAGATCCCTCACATGTGCAGTTCATAATAGGGTTTTCGCTCCTATGAGAATCTAATGCCACCCCGATCTGACAGGAGGTGGAGTTCAGGTGGTAATACGAGTGATGGGGAACAGCTGTAAATACAGATGAAGCTTCGCTCGCTCACCCACTGCTCACCTCTTGCTATGTGGTCCAGTTCCTAACAGTCTGATACTGGTCCATGGCCTGGGGGTTGAGGACCCCTGGCTTAGAACTCCACAATACTTTTAGGGGCCCAACACAATGTCTTAATATCTTTTAAAATCAAAAGAAAAAAGTGAGTTTAGGATTAAAGAAAGTGTTTTATTTTTTTCTTCACACCAGAAGAAAACAAGACATTTAGAGCCCATGAAAATTGATGATGGGGAACAGGGGCCCACAAAGGCAAAGTGCCTAAGGCCCATGAAAGTCAATATGTGGCCCTGACAGTTTTACCTGTGGTGAATTTTGAAACACATTTCTTGGGGTGTTTTAAGCTGGCCTTGCCATCAAGCTGGTGCTCTCTTACCTGTGGCGGTGACATGGGGGAGAGGGAGTGCTGAAGAGGGTAATTCAGGTGCAGGCAAGGACATAATCAAAGGCATGGAAGCCGGCAACCCTGCATGCGTGTGGGGAGGAGATGAGCATGGCAGGTCAGAAATTATTTACTCAGCTTCTTCATTGGAAGAATTGGGCCTCTAGAGAATCGCTAGGGAAAGGCAGTTTGAATTAGCGCAAGACTGCAAAATCTATGTTGTACTGAAGACAATGTTGTCTGGAAAGGGAAATCATTTCCATAGAGTCTGGTGCGCACAGCCTGAGGGGTTGGAAACTATCCAAACTGCTTGTCAGGAAAATCGCATTCACACTGGGCTCCTGGGTGAGAAGAGGCGGTAGTTGCTATTTTGCAATACAGGTGTAAAACACTTCCGGGAAACAGAAATAAAGTAAGCAAGGAAGAATATCTTCCAGGGAAATTTGATCTGTTTCATGTGTAAAAGATTCTAGAAGAAGGCCTTTGCAGATGTGGAAGGCCCTAGAGCATACAGATGCGAGTCTGAAAGCTGTCTAGAGGTTAACTACTCAGAGGATCAGGGTAGATAAAGATTTTATAGCCCAGATTTAAAGTCTCTTTCTATTTCTGCTGTACTCAGTTTTCCAGTTCAATAAGTGTGCATTTACAGAAATTCCACAGGAGAGGAACGATACTATTAGAGTTCAATGAACATGAAAGGCAAGCATTTTTGAAAGAAACATTTTATTTGTAGTGATACCTGCCCTTACACAAGGGCGTGAGGGGCCTCTGCCCCAGCCTTTCCTCTCCACCCTCCCCAACTCTTCCACTTTAAAGCACCTTCCTTGAAATTTCTTTTTTTTTTTTTTTCCCTAACATACTCAATTTATCCAACTGATCCTTGACATTTTCTAAGTCCCTTTCAGTCTGCAATTCAGGCTGGGACCCACTTGGCCACATCTCCATTTTCTCCTCCATGGAGTGTTTTCTGGCTCTCTGGCCCTCTGCCCCATGTGTGTGAGGTCAACCAGATGCCCCAGGAGTTCTGGGGCTTAACCTATGAAGCTTTCCTAGGGGCCTGCGGCCCAGGCCTAGTTTCAGAGAGGCAGCCTGAATCGCTCCTGCTGGGGTTCTTTCATGAAATCATGCCAGAAGAGACCCAGGATAGCCAGAATAGTGCTGGGAGACTAAAAAGACAAAACAAACGAAAAACCACAAGTGTTTTTAACAGCCACACTCAAGTATAATTCATATAGCACACAATTCATCCATTTAAAGTGTACAACAAATAGTTTTTATCAAAAGTAATTGCTGGGTCTTACATCTTCCAGGAGCATCCTTGCTTATAGATGAGAAATATTGAAATGAATGCACAAGTGGACGAGGCAAAACTGCTTTTTTCCAGAAGGAGTAAGAAAGAGAAGCAGGGTGGGAAGAAGAAGACTGAAAAACTACCTGTCAGGTACTATGCTTATTACCTGGGTGATGAAATAATTGCACCAAACTCCTTGACACAGAATTTACCCATGTCACAAACCTGCACATGTAAACCAAATCAAAAATGAAAGTTGGAAAGAAAAAATGAAGAGAAGTCAATTGAACCTCCACCAGACAAGACGGAATCTGTATCTACAGATAGGAATTATACTACATTGTTATCAATTATCTACAAATTACAAAATTGTTAAAATTGCTCCCATACATTCCAAATCAGACAACCTAGAGGGGTTATCCTTTAGAGTCTAGAACACTTTTAGCACACTTTGATTCTTTGTCAGCCTTTCCTTGGAATTTTAATGGTAGTAATTATAACTTAGTGCCTGCTATATACAAGTAATGCACTAAATGCTTCAAGACATTATTTCATGTAATTCTCATAAGAATTTTATGAAGTAATTATAACCATTCTCATTTTACAGATGATAAAACTGTGTTAAAGAGAGAAGGTGACACTCCCACCATTGTCAATCCACCAAGTGGCACAGAATTCCTAGCCAGGTCGAATGCCAAAGCCTTTGCTCTTATCCTGGGATCTGCTTCTCCTTGGGCTGCTTCGTCCCTCTAGGTAAGTCTGCCATCTGGGGATTCAGCTTTACTCAAAATCAAGACTATAGGCTGGGCATGGTGGCTCACGCCTATAATCTCAGCACTTTGGAAGGCCAAAGCAGGAGGATTGCTTGAGCCCAGTAGACCAAGAGCAGTCTGAGCAACATAGGAAGACCTTGTCTCTACAAAAAGTTTAAAAATTAGCTGGGTATGGTGATATGTGCTTGTAGTCCCAGTTACTCAGGAGGCTGAGGTGGGAGGATTGCTTGAGCCTGGGAAGTCCAGGCTGCAGTGAGCTATGATAACCACTGTACAACTCTAGCCTGGCTGACAGAGCAAGACTCTGTCAAAAAAAAAAAAAAAGCAAGCAAGAAAAAAAGATAGTGACTACAGGATATTCAAGGGCCCAAAGCCAGTCCTACTGTCTCCAGATATTCATGCCTGCCTTGGTAACTGGGCTCCTGGCTTATTGCCTGTGATCATGTTATGGCCTTGTCCCCACTTTCAGGCAAGGTACCCTATGCAGTTCCCCACTCCCTCTCCCCTGTTGTTGTCCCACCCATACCTCTGTTACTGCTTCAGGGACATCAGCCAGTGTATCAGCCCTTTCAGAACTCAGGGGGATCATTCTTTCCATCCTCAATTTTTCAGGGACTCAAGTTTTGTCCATTTGCCCACTCCTGGGTTCTTCTGCACTTGCCTGCTGGCCTGGGCTTCCTCCTTGTGTGTAGTAGGGGATTATCCCCTGGGCATGTGCTTGTTTCAGTCCTGGCCACCCTCCTTCCAAAGAAGTCCTTCTCAAACTCTCTTGTGTTAAAATTCAATTGTCAATATTTCTTAGTTATTACCCTTCTCTCTTCAAAAGCACAGTAATCTTGTGCCAAATGCCCTGCTTAGGCATCTGCTTCCACCGTCTCTCCTATTGCTGTCAGCCAAAAGTGGTAGGGCGAGGAGAGGGAAGGGGCAGGAAGTAATAATGCCTTTTATCCTCTGTTTTGCCAACTTGTTCTTCTCCTCAGCAGGAGGCCCGAGTGATAACACATGGTTAGATCCATTGCCTTAAGTGATATTATACTACAGGAAGGAATGGTTATCCATGTACAAAACACAGTCATGTATATAATTTCATGTTCTATGAAACAATAGGAATAGAGCTTAAGAGTAAATCTTGGAATTTTCTCAGTTCTAGAAACTTCTGTTTAGCCAACTGAATCCAGCCAAAGTTTTTCTGGCTTAGATCCCACTCACCCCAGTAGGTAAAAAGTCTCTTGAATTCCTAATGACTTCTCAGCTCACAGGCAAAAGTCTTTTGTAGGCCTGATCAATAAGGAAACAACATCTTTGTCCGGAAAGCCAGCCCCTGTCAAATTCTTCTTAGCTTTCTAGTTGGGTGAAAAGCAATCCTTTCCCAGACCCTTGGTTTGAATGTTTCCTCCTCCCTTTTGCTTCATACAAGTTTATTGCTGGGCTGTAACACTTGTCAGAGTCTGTTTTCCTCCACAGTTGTTTATTTACTCTTCACTAGATCGTGAGCTCCTGCCTTACTCATTTTTATATTCCTGGTAAGCCTAATCCAGCGTAATAACTAGGGTCATGGTGGAACCAGAGCTGTGAAATACAGAATACTGGCAAGTATAAGAAAAAGGCAAGGTCAATACAGACACCATTTAGACCACATCACTGGCATTTCTATAAGAATTACGGATTCTGAGATAACACAGGAAATTTGTGATACAGCTGAAAGAATGGCTTTGGAAGAGGCAGCAAACAGTTCAAATTCTTGGAGCTCAACTCATGATTTCCCCAATCCATGTCTTTTTTTAAAAAGTAATTTTACAATTAGAGAAGAAAACAGACTTAAATTTGTTTTCTATATATAAAAGGACAATAAGTACTACACTATTTGTTAAAACATAATTTTCTTATATTTGAATCATTTATTTTATATTAAGGGTATTTTTAAAAAGTTTAAATTTAGGAATTTAGTAAGATCTAATAGTCAATGTCTATCTACATACTCAGTTGGAACCCATCATTATTATTAATACACTTGATTCTTATATTTGTACCAAGATGATGACATAAGATCTCACTTGCATGCGGTGTCCGCCGAAGGATGGTAGATGCACATGTTACAACGTAGATTGAAAAACTCCCAAGGAAAACTTCATCTAAAGTAACTTTGCATGACCGCAGGTGCCCAGGAGAAGCAAATGCAAATATTTCCTAGATGATGTGCCCTCAGATGAGCGCTCGGCCAATTCCCAGAGAAAGCAGAACAAATCTGGGCTCACAAGTTTAAAAATGAAGTAATCAAAGAACATTCAAGAAAATCAGCTACCATAAATGAAAGAGACCAGAAAGAATAAATGATAAAAACAGCCCCATAAGGACTTCACATATTAGAATCATTGGAGAAAACATTTAATATCCTGGCAGAAATAGAAGTGATGACAAAAGAACAACAAATTATAAAAATGATCAGTTTCTAAAAGGAATCAAATGGAACTTGTAAACTGAAAAATATAGGGTTGATCTAAGAAAACTGAGTAGAAGCATCAAAGAGCAGAATAAGCCTAACTGGTGCTGAAACAGAGACTACCCAAATAAAAACAGAGCCCATGGATTTGGAATTTTCTGTAGAACAAAAGAGTCAGCCACCATCACTTGAGTTTGGTAAGCAAAGTCTAAGGCAAGCAGGGGGAGTGGACATGCTTTCCATTGACAAAGAGGAAGGTAGCAGGTGTCCTCTGATTGGAGGCTTTGGTGTTGGGGCAGTTACAGAGGTGGGCTAACTAGAAGTGAGCATTTCATGTGATGGATTTGGAGTGGATGTCTGGCCTTCTCTGGTTGCTGAACAGCTGGAGACCAGAACAAAAAAAATAGGAAAATTAGGTCTGATCATGGTAGCTCAAACCTGAAAACCCAGCACTTTGGGAGTCTGAGGCAAGAGGACTGCTTGAACCCAGCAGTTCATGACTAGCCTGGGCAACATAGCAAGACCCAGGCTAAAAAAACAGAACAGAAAAAAAAAATTTAAAAAGTTGGCCGTTGCTGATTAAGCCTTGCCTGTTCTGGACAGATTGCTACAGAGATTACGGTTTGGCTGCTGGGGGTTCTTGTATGAATCAGAATCCTATTTTGTGTGTTCTGGCCGTTGGCCTTTGTACAGTCAGTCTCTCCCTGGTGAGTCTGCCTTTCCAAGCCCACTGACTGAAATGTTAATCTCCTTTGGCAGCACCCTCACAGACACACCTAGAATTAGTACTTTGCATCCTTCAATCAAGTTGACACTCAGTATTAACCATCACAATAAAACTGAAGAGCTGAAATTTCTAATACTTCCTAATACAAGCTTTTTAGAAAAAAATTAAGTCCTCTTTAAACAACAAACAAACTTGAGCTATGAAAGGATTATTTTGTAAATTAATTTGAGAAATGTTTTCACTGTCCTACAGTTTTTGTTGTTGAAATTACAAACGTGTAACACCTTTTAAAAACTCTCATAGTTGCACTTTTGAAAACTTGAAAAAAAAAAGAATTTACTAACTTGTTTCAAAAACAACACAGAAGATGGAAACTCACCAGCCAGATCTCCAGCTAAACATTTATAGAATTGACGGATGTGACAGAAAATGATTAGTAAAGATAGACAATAAGGCATTTTTGTATTTGATCCATGAATCTTTGCAAGTTATGTTTTCAGCTGTGACATACATTAAAAATTAAGTATTAAGACATATAGACCCATGGAATGAAAGTAAGTCCAAAATAAACATGTAGATTGATAGTCAGTTGATTTCTGACAAGGGTATTATAAAAATTCAGTAGGGGAAAGAATAGAATTTTCAACAAATGTGCTAGGACAACTGGCTATCCACACTCAAAGAATAAAGTTGAATCCCTGCTACATACCACATATAAAAATTATCTCAAAATAGATAGGGATCTAAATGCAAGAATTAAAGCTATAAAACTCTTAAGAGGAAATAAAGATATGAATCTTCCTGACCTTGAATTAGGCACTGTTTTTTTTAAGATATGATACCAATAGCACAAGCAACAAAAGAAAAATAGATAAATTGGACTTCATCAAAATGAAAACTTTTGTGCTTCAAAGGCCACTGTCAGGAAAGTGAAAATAATCCATAGAATGAGAAAAATGTTTATAAATCATGTATTTGATAAGGTCTAGTATCCAGAATAAAGAACTCTTATTACTCAATAATTTAAAGACAAATAACAATTTAAAAATAGACAAAGAATTTGAATAGACATTTCTTCCAAGATATATGAATGCTCAATAAGACCATGGAAAGATGCTCAGTATCATTAGTGATTAGGGAAATATAAGTCAAGCCACAATGAGATACTACTCATATCTACTAAGATAGCTATAATCAAACAGACAGGCAATAATAAGTAATGGCAAGGATATGGAGAAATTAGAACTCTCATCTATTGCTGTTGGAATTATAAAGTGCAGTCACTTCCTAAAACAGTCCGGTGGTTTCTTAAATGGCTAAACATAGAGTTAGCATATGACCCAGTAATTCCCCCTAGGTATATAATCAAGAGAAATCAAACAAATGCCTACATAAAAAATTGTACATAAATGTTCATAGCAGCATTATTTACAAAAGCCAAAAGGTAGAAACTACCTAAATGTCCATTAACTGATGAAGAGATAAAGAACTTGTGTTCTATCCACACAATGGAATATTGCATGGCCATAAAAAGAAATAAAGTATTGATATATGTCACAACATGGATAAAACTTGAAAACATTATGTTACATGAAGAAGCCAAGCACAAAGAGCCACATATTGTATTTTTCATGAGAGATGTCCAGCATAGGCAAACCCACAGGTACAGAAAATAGATTAGTAGTTGCCAGGGCGTAGGGGTAGAGAGGAATAACAGTGACTGCTAATGAATATGGGTTTCTTTTTGTGGTAATGAAAATATTATAAAATTAGTGTGATATTTACATAACTTTGTGAATATGATTTTAAAAATCCACTGAAAAGAAGCCTCAATTAAAAAAAATTTTAAGAGTATTGTAATAAAATGAATTGGTCCAAAATTTTGAATCAATGTATCACAGAGTAATGAATCATGGTTTTTTTTTAAAAAAAAAAAAAAAAAAAAGAAAAAGAAGTATATCTAATCAAATTACTCATCAGCAAAAGCAGTGGCTTTTGCGCTGTTACTAATTTTTATGTAATTTTAAGATAGCTTAATCTTTATCTTATCCTTTGAAATTTAATTCTGGCTTTTTATTGTGTATAAATATTAATGTAGCAGTACAGAGAGATCATTTCTAAATATATAAATATATATTGGAGATTTATGCACAAGGTTTTTACTGATGGGGTATGCAACCAACAAAGGTTTCAGACCATCTTGTTAGGTACACTTTTACGTGACAGTCGGGGAAGAAACTCAGGGAGCTTAATGCAAGAAAATCATCAAGAGGTGGGGATATCCCAGATTGTATCTTATATTGAGAATACTGAGGCCAGGTGTGGTGCCTCATGCCTGTAATCCCAGCACTTTAGGAGGCTGAGGCGGGAGGATCACTTGAGCCCAGGAATTCGAGAGGAGCCTGGGCAACATAGCAAGATCTCCTCTCTACAAAAAATCAGAAATTAGCTGGGTGTGGTGGTACACATTTTATAGTCCCAGCTACTCAGTAGGCTGAGGCAAAAGGATTACCTAGGAGGTCAAGGCCGCAGTGAGCATGTTCAAAACATTGCCCTCCAGCTTGGGCAACAGAGTGAGACCCTGTTAAAAAGAGAAAAGAAAAAAAAATACTCAGGCCAGGCATGGAGGTCAGGCATGGTAGCTCATGCCTGTAATCCCAGCACTTTGGGAGGCCAAGGCAGGCAGATTGCTTGAGCCCATGAGTTTGAGACCAGCCTGGGAAACATGGTGAAACCCTGTATCTGAAAAAAAAAATACAGAAAATTAGCCAGGCATGGTAGCATGTGCCTGTAGTCCCAGCTACTCAGGAGGCTGAGGTGGGAAAATCACCTGAGCCCAGGAAGTTGAGGCTGCAGTGAGCCAGGATCGCACCATTGCATTTCAGCCCTGGGAAACAGGAGTGAGATCCTGTTTCAAAAAAAGAATACTAAGCTAATTTGTGTACATGATTAAAATAAAGAATAGCTGGGTGTGGTGGCACATGCCTGTAGTCCCAGTTACTCAGGAGGCAGAGGTGGAAGGATCACTGGAGCCCAGGAATTGGAGGCTGCAGTGAGCCATGATCATACCCTTGTACTCCAGCCTGGGTGACAGAGCAAGACCTTCTCTCTAAAACACAAAAATAAATCTGAGAGCCCTTACTGGAAAGTTCTCTAAAGTTTTACACACACACACACACACACACACACACACACATACACACACACACACATATAATTTATACATTTTTAACTAACTTTAATTCACCATGTGGTGGCAAGTTGGTACCAAGCCAACTTTCATCTGTGTTGTTCCACAGAAGGGGGTTAGGCCTTATTATATACTACGTGCTAAAAATGCAATCTTTTGAGAATAATGTTACAGTTCTTTCTTCAGTCATTTCACTGACTGCCAGCTGGGCATTGGCACCCTTTACCAATTCGGCTAATACCTCAACGTTGTCTAGACTAGCGTCTAATTTCTTTCCCCAGTTTTTTTCCTGGAAAAAAACAGTGGTGTTCCTGTAGTCTGCGATCTATTTCTTCACATGTTTGCCTGACCTAATTATCCAGAACACTCTGTAAATGTAGTCTGCTACACAGCCCCGAGTCTGTGAAGGGATAGGATACTCCCTTGAACGTGGCAAAGCAGAATAGAATGATCTGTCTAGCCAGGCTTGGAAAATATAGTTGTCAGGTTGCTATTGGTTTAAAGAAAACACAAGAGCAATGTGCTAGCCACAACCCTCTGTTCCTGAAACCCTGCTGTGAACACTGCAATACAGGGATCAAAAGTCGAGAGGAAAGTTTGCTGGCCAGTAGCTGTTCTTTTTTGAGACAGGGTCACACTGTATTGCCCAGGCTCGAGTGTAATCGCGCACTCATGGCTCACTGCAGCCTCAACTTCCCAGGCTCAAGTGATCCTCCCACCTGAGCCTCCCAAGTAGCTGGGACTAGAGGCACATGGCACCACAGCTGGCTAATTTTTCTATTTTTTTGTAGAGATGGGGTTTCACCATGTTGCCCAGTCTGGTCTTGAACTCATGGACTCAAGCCATCTACCCGCCTTGGCCTCCCAAAATGCTGGTGTTACAAGCATGAGCCACCATACCCACCCTGTTTTTTCTTCTTAGGAAGTGCTTTATATTTATGAGAAGCCATAAAGCCCAGAGCCAAGCTGCACCTACTTCCCCAAAGTGCCAGCTAGTTGTCCTATGATCAAATGTATTTCCTTTTAGCAGGGGGACGTTGTGGGAAGAACATCCAAATTACTTGTGTTTAAATTCCTAGTCTTCCACTTCCTGGCTTTGGGGAAGTCATTCAACCTCTCTGATCCCTGGTATTCTCATCAGGAACATGGAGATAATAATTACTACAAATGGCTGTTATGCAAGTAAAATGAGAAAATGTATCTGAAAATAACCACTGTGACTGGTACACAGTATATATGTTAGATTTCTGTTTTGGAAGTTAGGGAAACAGGATCTGGGATGGCTTCTTTATGAACTCACAAGCACTATGGCTGACACTGTTGATATGGCTTATCCAATGGGCAAATAACCATGCACCTCTCTTCTTGGCAGAAACACCGATTTCATTCAAATACTATTTGAGCCTGGCTTCCCCTAAAGTCAAAGCCTGAGACAAAGCAAGTATGTGCATGTTTGTCTGGAAGATGATCCAGGAACCAGGAATGAGGAACTAGGGAGACAGGTCAGAGAAGGCAGAAAAGCCAGCAGAATAGTCTGTTATCACGGTCACAGCTATGGACAATGTAGCTCAATACCACCAGTACCTTCCAAGAATCATATGGCTTGCCCTTGAGGGATGGGCCACAGGACTGCTTCTCCATCAGTTCCCATCTTGACTGGTCAAAGTTTTCCTTCCAAGCTGTCCGTGTCTACCAGCTGATTGAGTGCCCAGTGGTACCTGTAGCTTCTGGGAAGCCCAGGAGAAAAAGCAAGAGGCTTAAAGCAAGAGGCTATCAGGGAGAAGTGAGACAAAGCCCACATGGGACTGTCCTCCCAAGCTAGGACCGGCTAGATAATTTGCAGGACCCAGTGCACAATGGAAAGGTAGGGCTCTTTGTTTTAAAAAATATTTTCTAAGCCACACGAGCAGAGCATTAAACTGAGCCCAGAATCCTTCTTAATGAGGAGCCCTGTGAAATTACACAGGTTCCATTCCAAGAAGCCAACCCTGACTCCAGCTGGGGCCGGAATTAGAGACAAGGCCAAGCAAATGTGAGTGAAGGCACCATGGACGTCGACACAGGTAGCAATGTGTCCAGCATGAGAGGATGAATTAAAATTGGTATAAGCCCATCTGGCAGTCTCATTTTCCTTCTACAGTGATTAGGTTAAGATGCTCATGTTCTGGCTAATAAGATATAATGAAAAGTTTACTGAAGGGTGGTGGCCATAGAAAGGCAAGAAAAGCAAATACTTTTTTTGCTCCCTTTTCTCTCCTTTCTGCTAGAAATGCCATTCTGTGAGGACATAATGCTGGGAGCAGCAGCAGCCATCTGGTAGCCATGAGGGGAGACGCTCCTGCCATACTGAGACAGTGGAGTGGACAAAAAGGAAAAGCTGGGGTTCTAGAGGAATTTGGTTAGCTGCTGGGCTCACCTTGGGACCACTACTTAGGGACCTCCTGCTTAGTAACACTAAGTGTCCTGTGGGTAAAGCCACCAGCTGCCAGAAGCATTTTTAACTTATACAACTCTTAAGAAACATTCACTATCTTTGGCATTACAATTGCATTGATCTTTGAAGCAGAGTAGAGACTGCTGTCTGTAGACATGCTTTAACTAGGCCAGGGCAAACAAAGAATTAAATTAAGGAAGTAAACGGTCACTGCTACTGACTGGGTAGAGGAAAGCCCCATCTAATTTACCTTCCTTGTCTGCATAATCAGTATCCTTTGCATCTAGTTACTTTCCAACTTTCACCCATTGGAGGGGTGTAAGGAGGGAAACGGCAGTTGGTGCCTCCATGCTCACACCAGTGGGGGACTTGAGCCCCTGAGAGATTGGTCTTATTTTCTAAGATTAAGCTTTTCAAATTTTGTAGAGGACATTGTTGTATTTGACTGTCCTGAATTATCTTCATCTGGCAGTGGACTTCATTTTACTTTCAAAAATTGTTCAGCTGCTTTGCATGTAGTCTTAGTGAGATTTCAGAGTCAAGGCGCCTAGTCCTCCATTGCCAAAATCAGGGCATCTAACTCAGAAGCCCATTGGACTTTCTCTCCAGGACATTTGAATCCCAGTGGCAGTGCCCTGAGTGAACTATGAGTTCTTGCTGTCTAGATTCTGGATGGTTCAGAGTTCCTGTCTCTGCAGAAGCTCATTCTAGGTTCTCTGAGCTCTCACATCATATATATAAAAATAATATATATATATATATATATATATAATATATATAAATAATGTATATTATTTATATAAACATATATACATATATAAACATATATAAATAATATTTGCCTGTTAGCCACAATTTCTACTGCATGCCACTGAAGAATAAAAGAACAACCTTTAAATCTAAAATTTAAAGGAAAGAGAAACCTCAAATAAAATGATTATTTAGGTGCTTATAAATCAACTCTTACTTTCACATATCTTCTCATACTAATTGAAGGCACAGAATGATTGTAAAGCTGGCCCCAATTATCCAAACTTCTCTGTACGCAAGCACTTTGCCATATGACTTTGTAGCTCCCCCCGAGAAGAGGTGAAGTCTGTTTCCCCACTCCCTTGAATATAGGTTGGCCTCATGATTTGCTCTGGACAAGATGTTGTAGAAGCAACGATGTGTATTTCCAAGCTTAGACCTTGAGAGGTTTTGTCTGCTTCTGGTCTATCTGTTGGAACCCTGAGACTACCATGTGAATAAGCCCAGGCTGGCCAAGAGACCACATGGAGCAGAGCTGGTTCATTCCATCCATGGCCATCCTAAAATAGCCATCCTGCTGACTCCCAAACCTGTGAGAGAGCCCAGCCCAAAATGAGAACTGCCTACAAATGTACTACAGCTGACTGCACTTATATGAGTGAGTCCAGCCACAACTAGTAGAACTATTTGCCTAATTAATAGACTCTTGAACCACAGTAAATGGTTGTCGTTTTAACCCTAAGTTTTGAGGTAGTTTTCATTATACAGCAATAGCTAATGACTACAACCTCTAAAGCATAAAGGGCACTAAAAAGGTATTCAATCATTATTATTATATGCTTATTATATGCATTACACTATGCCCATATATAATTGCTCATTGAAATTCAAATGCAAATCCATAGGTTATGTATTTGTTTTTAAAATAATGCAGTTCCTCTCTACTCGCATGTAGTTGGGAAATTTATGTAATACAAGAATATTTGTTTTTGCCTGGAATTAGCCCAGTCTGTCATGTTGCCAAAACCAGAGGAAGACTCTATTTTAAGCAGAGTGTTGAGAGAGGTTATTGTGGACTTTGGGAAGGGAATGTTCTTACCATCTCTCTTACTTAGCACAGTGGTTCATGTTTGATACATTGAATTTGATATATTTAAGTCTTCTAGTGCAAGCCTGGTGGTTCTATTCAAGACCAGAGTAATCCCAGGTTTGTGAGCTAAAGCAAAAGACTTTAGTGCTCAGAAAGCTTGAGGCACTTCTATGATCACTTGGAAAATTCTAAAACTGACTAACCATTTAGAACAAATGTATAATAAGAGGCTCTGTTCAAAACATTCAGGTTTCAATGAAGCAGTTTACTTCACAGACTAGAAGGGGAAAGTTGGGTATTGGGTATGTTTGATTCACCCAGGCTTTAAGATAAACCTTTGCAAAGCTGTGTTCTAAGCTGGTGCATAAGGCCTGTGGTTTGGATAGTACAGTGGTTCACTTAAGTAGATGAAAAGTATAAATACATTGAACATATATCCATCATTTTTACTGTACAAGAAACTTTCTAATGAAATGAATTTTTGAAATATCACTAGAAACTTCAATTGTGGCTTCAACAGGATTTAGAAAATATTTTTGCTTATTCACTTGATGTAAAAAATTTCCCCCAAACACAACGAAAATCTACTTGTAAAACAGGTTTTCCAGTCAACAAACATATTCTGATGGTGCTTCTGGTTATAATGTGAAGTAAGCTCCCTATTTCTTTCTTTTTCTTTCCCTTTTTTTTTTTTGTTTGTAGAAAGTGATTTATTTAGGTTAAAAAAGAGAAAAAGGAGAAGAAGAGAGAAAACTTCCACGAAGAGCGTGTGGAAGCGGGACCCCAGAGGGGAAATCCAAGAGAGGAAAGAGAGTGCCCACTACGTGGGAGGGGATTCCAGAGAGCTGGAAATCCCTCCCTACTCCTTAAGTTTGTTTTCTCTGGGATAAAATCTTGACAGAGCAATTCTTCCAAAAGATCCATAAGGAAGAAAACAAAACAAAAAACAACTATTTAAGATTGTTAGTTAACACTGCCAATTTATCACCAGTAAAATGCTTTACTCTTAAAGTAATTCAGGAAGTAGGTTACTCAAACAGCCAAAAGCTAAGAAAGTCCTAGGAAACTAAACAGTTCTGTGGTTTCCCCTCCATGCTATTCAAAGGTGTCAGATTAAATAATTTATCATTTAATCATTAAATGATTAAACCACTAAATGATAAATTAACAAACAGTTATCAATGATTGTTCCCAAATGTTCTAACTCTGAAAGAAGGAACAAAGCAAATCATTAGAAAAACTTTATGGAGTAAAATATCATGTCAGGGGGCATAAGGAGAAGTGAGAAATAGAGTTAGTAATGATGAAATTATCAAAGCAACAGTACATCTGCTTTTGGTGAAACTGGTCTGTAATGGAGTGCTTCCACATTAGCAGGACCAACTGTTCATTCTACCTAATCAGAACCAGTTGTTGCATGTTTTGTTTTATTCCATATTGAGCAACAACAAAGCAAAACTTGAGGCTTCTCAATGTAGCCTTGAGAAACTGTCCCAGTGAGGCTTGGATGGCAAACTAGAACTATTAAGAGGAAAATGCTAATTAAATCTCTTCCAAATTCAAAGTACAATTCTCCCTTATTATTGACCTCAGATTTCAGCTGTTGAAGACAGAGTCTTTTCTTATGCATGGTAACTGGTTTTGCATGACAGATTTAAGCTTCAGATTAAACTACTGGATGCCAAGAGTCATGATCAATGTGTTCTGTATGTTTTTATCCCAGTCTTTTTATAATATTTCATTTACAAACTTTTGAGCGCAACAAACAGTTCTTTGTTTATGTGTCCTTTGGGCTTTAAAATCACAGTCTGAAGGGAGAAAAAGGAAAATAACTTTCTAGTTATTCTCTAGAGGAATATAATTTCTTACAACTATTTTCTGAGTAAAATGCACTTTAGAAGTTGCTCTGCGTCACCCCCATGTGCCATCCTTTGAAACGATGAAAATAGAGCAGGCTGGGCAGCGTGGCTTATACTTGTAATCCCAGCACTTTGAAAGGCTGAGGTGGGTGGATCACATGAGGCCAGGATCTCCAGCTTGGCCAACATGGCAAAACCCCATCTCTACCAAAAATACGGAAAATAGCCGGGTGTGGTAGTGCATGCCTGTTAATCCTAGCTACTTGGGAGGCTGAGGCAGGAGAATAGGTAGAACCTGGGAGCTGGAGGTTGCAATGAGTTGAGATTGTACCACTCTACTCTAGTCTGGGCCACAGGGCAAGACCATGTCTCAAAAAATAAAAGAAAAAGAGGAGAGCATTTTTGCTTCTCCCTCCTTTAAACACCTAGCTCTTGGGATATTTATTTTGATTTAATCCGTTCATAAACTTTTATGTTTTGGTAGCTTGAATACTGGGCTAGAGGGCAAATTCCCCAGTAAGGATATCCTCAAAATCCTTAAAGAAATAAATTTAAATGGGAATAAAAGCCATGAGACAAGAGGAAGTTTGAAAGTAGGACATGCATTATGGCACTAACACCTACTAGAAATGTTAAAATGAAAAAAACACAGTTATTAAAATTAATAGATGAGCTTAATAGCAGCTTCTTTACTGCCAAAGAGTTAATGAGTAAATTAGAAGGTCAAATAGTTTGTCTACCAGAATGCAGCTCAAAGACAAAGAGAATGAAAATACTAGTGAAAAGTTCAAAGAGAAGAGAACACATCCAGACACTTTAATATGTACTTAATAGAGTGCCGGCAGCAGAGAACAGAAAGACTAGTGAAGAGGTAACATTGAAGAGATACTACCAGCTAATGCTTTCAAAGTTGATCTACATTATAGAGCATGTATGAGTACTTTACTCCTTTTATGGCTGAATATTCCATTGTATGAATGTACTGCATTATATTTGTCCATTCACCAGCTGATAAACATTTGGGTAGTTTCCACTTTGGGGCTATTTTGAGTAATACTACTGTGAACACTCATGTAAAAGTTTTGTATATACATGTTTCCAATTTGCTTGGGTACACACACACACACACCCCTATGAGTGGAGTTGCTGTGTCATACAGTAACTCTGTGCTTAACCTTGAGGAATTTCCAAACTGTTTTCCAAAGTGGCTGCAACCATCCTACAACCTCACAAGCAATGTGGGTTCTGATTTCTCCATATCCTCATCTCTTTAAAAAAAAAAAAAAAAGACAATGAATTTACTGCATTATATTTGTCCATTCACAAATAGTAGACAATAGTCTTTTTTTAAATTATAGCCACATGAATGTTTGTGAATGGTATCTCATTATAGTTTTGATTTGTATTTCATTAATGACTAAGACACTGAGCAACTTTTCATAAACAATCACACCAAAGGTAGTGCAGGGATACAGCAAGGCATTGGAATAACCATTCTACTAGCTACAGGTGAGCTAAGCTGTTTTTCTTTCACTGCAGACCAATTTCTTGCACATGGCTGCTGTCAGCGTCTGCCACCAGAGAGGGACTAACTCCTTTTCCCTAGGCGTTCTGATTTGTGTGCCTTGGTTCAGGCACCAAGGACCAGACCAACCAACAGTGAGAAGGAAATCAAAGTAAAAACATGGCAGCTCCCAGTGGAATCATATGAATGGGCAGGAAGAAGAGTAATTCCCTAAAACAAGGAGGTGTTATTCCTCATTGAAAGAGAATACTGGTAAATATGCAATAGTATGTGTCCTTATCACTACTGACTTTGAGAATCAGATAGCATTAGATTTTTGGTCTCTAAATGTTTTATAACAGCCATCGGTCAAAAGCCTTAAAGTTTTTTGCTGACCTGGACTATTGTTAAGTATAAAGAAATATATAGTTATGATCCTTATAATGCATATTGAGGATATTCTTGGTGTTGGCTATCTATTTAAACAATGCACTGTTGCGATAAACTTCAGCATCATTCTGTTTATACATTAACTCTAACTTTGCCAAAAAGGTTTCGGATGAAATGCTGCCTCAGAGGTCACAATCTGGTAGCCCACGGATCTGATATTACGTTAAGAAATTTATTGTTTCATTCATATAGTATCGTCATTTTCTTAAATCTGAACTGGTTTCCTGTACTAAAAAAAATCTGTGAATTTCCAGCAGAATTCTACCAGATGTACAAAGAGGAGGTGGTTCCATTCCTTCTCAAACTACATCAAACAATACAAAAAGAGGGAATCCTCCCTAAATCATTTTATGGGACCAACATCATCCTGATACCAAAACCAGGCAGAGACTCAACTAAAAAAGAAAACTTCAGGTCAACATCCATGATGAACATCAACACAAAAATCTTCAATAAAATACTGGCAAACTGAATGAAACAGCACATCAAAAAGCTTATTCATCACAATCAAGCAGGCTTCATCCCGGGGGTGCAAGGCTGGTTCAACATATGCAAATCCATAAACATAATCCATCAAATAAACAGAACCAAAGACAAAAACCACATGATTATCTCAATAGATGCAGAGAAGGCCTTTGACAAAATTCAACAGCCCTTCATGCTAAAAACTCTCAATAAACTAGGTATCGATGGAGCCTATAAAATATTTATGATATGACAAATCTACAGCCAATATCATACTGAATGGGCAAAAGCTGGAAGAATTCCCTTTGAAATCAGGCACTAGACAAGGATGCCCTCTCTTGCAACTCCTATTCAACATAGTATTGGAAGTTCTAGCCAGAGAAATCAGGCAAGAAAAAGAAATAAAGGTATTCAATTAGGAAAGGAGGAAGTCAAATTGTCTCTATTTGCAGACAACATGATTGTATACTTAGAAGATCCCATTGTCTCAGCCCAAAATCTTCTCAAACTGATAAGCAACCTTCAGTAAAGTCTCAGGATACAAAATCAATGTGCAGAAATCACAAGCATTCCTATATACCAATAACAGACAAACAGAGAGCCAAATCAAGAGCAAACTCCCATTCACAATTGCTAAAAAGAGAATAAAATACCTAGGAATACAACTAACAAAGGATGTAAAGGACCTCTTCAAGGAGAACTACAAACCACTGCTCAATGAAATAAGAGAGGACACAAACAGATGGAGAAACATTCCATGCTCATGGTTAGGAAGAATCAATATCGTGAAAATGGCCATACTGCCCAAAGTAATTTACAGATTCAATGCTATCCCCATCAAGCTACCAATGACCTTCTTCGCAGAACTGGAAAAAACCACCTTAAACTTCATATGGAACCAAAAGAGAGCCCGCATAGCCAAATCAATTCTAAGGAAAAAGAACAAAGCGGGAGGCATCACACTACCAGACTTCAAACTATACTACAGGGCTACAGTAATCAAAACAGCATGGTACTGGTACCAAAACAGAGATATAGACCAATGGAACAGAACAGAGGTCTCGGAGGCAACACAATATATCTACAACCATCTGATCTTTGACAAACCTGACAAAAACAAGCAATGGGGAAAGGACTCCATGTTTAATAAATGGTGTTGAGAAACTGGTTAGCAACGTGCAGAAAGTAGAAACTGGACCCATTCCTGTCACCTTACACTAAAATTAACTCCAGATGGATTGAAGATTTAAACATAAAACCTAATACCATAAAAACGCTAGAAGAAAAGGTAGGCAAAACCATCCAGGACACAGGCATAGGCAAGGACTTCATGACTAAAACACTAAAAGCAATGGCAGCAAAAGCCAAGATAGACAAATGGGATCTAATTAAAATTCAGAGCTTCTGTACAGCAAAAGAAACCATCATTAGAGCAAACTGGCAACCAACAGAATGGGAAAAAATTTTTGCAGTCTACCCATCTGACAAAGGGCTAATGTCCAGAATCTACAAAGAACTAAAACAGATTTACAAGAAAAAAACAAACAACCCCATTCAAAAGTGGGCGAAGGACATAAACAGACACTTTTCAAAAGAAGACATTTATACGGCCAACAAACATTTGAAAAAATGCTCATCATCACTGGTCATTAGAGAAATGCAAATCAAAACCACATTGAGATACAATCTCATGCCAGTTAGAGTGGTGATCATTAAAAAATCTGGAGACAACAGATGCTGGAGAGGATGTGGAGAAATAGGAACACTCTTACACAGTTGGTGGAAGTGTAAATTAGTTCAACCATTGTGGAAGACAGTGTGATGCTTCCTCAAGGATCTAGAAATAGAAATTCCATTTGACCCAGCCATCCCATTAGAGTATATACCCAAAGAACTATAAATTGTTCTACTATAAAGACACATGCACATGTATGTTCATTGCAGCCCCGTGTACAACAGCAAAGACCTGGAACCAACCCAAATGCCCATCAATGATAGACTGGACAAAAAAAATGTGGCACATATACACCATGGAATACTATGCAGCCATAAAAAACAATGAGTTTGTGTCCTTTGTAGGGACTTGGATGAATCTGGAAACCATCATTCTCAGCAAACTGACACAAAAACAGCAAACCAAACACCCCATGTTCTCACTCATAGGCAGGTGTTGAACAATGAGAACACATGGACTCAGGGAGAGGAACATCACACACTGGGGAAATTTGCAGGGGGCTAGGGGAGGGATGGGGTGGCAGTGGGGAGGTTGGGGAGGGATAAAATGGGGAGAAATGCCAGACATAGTCAAAGGGGGAATAGAGGCAGCAAACCACCTGGTTATGTATGCACCTGTGCAACAACCCTGCATGACCTGCACATGTACCCCAGAACCTCAAGTAAAATACAAAAAAAAATCTGTGAATTTCATATAGAAATCTGGATTTCCAGCTTTTCTTTTAAAAATGATTAATACTAGAAAGACACGTGCACATATGTTTATTGCAGCACTATTCACAACAGCAAAGACTTGGAACCAACCCAAATGCCCATCAATGATAGACTGGATAAAGAAAATGTGGCACATATATACCATGGAATATTACACAGCCATAAAAAAAGAATGAGTTCGTGTCCTTTGCAGGGACATGGATAAAGCTGGAAACCATCATTCTCAGCAAACTAATGCAAGAACAGAAAACCAAATGCCACATGTTCTCATTTGTAAGTGGGAGTTGAACAATGAGAACATATGGGCACAGGGAGGGGAACATTACACACCGGGGCCTGTTGAGGGTTGGGGAGAAGGAGAGGGATAGCATTAGGAGATATACCCAATGTAGATGATGGGTTAATGGGTGTAGCAAACCACCATGGCACATTACCTATGTAACAAACCTGCATGTTCTGCACATGTATCCCAGAACTTATAATAAAATTTTTTTTTAAATTATTTCGTGGCATGTCCTCAAAATCAATGGTCAGGACGATGTTCCCACAACACACTGTAGAGTTGATGCTGGGGAGGGGCCATGCCTTAATCAGAGTGTTTACTGTAAACACCAGCCATTCTGCTCCCTGTGTGGCTTCTTGACCTCTGCAGGTGTATGAGTTTGTAACCCCTGATTTGAATTATTTCAGTCACTAGTCATTTGATTGTCCGAGGAAGCCTATACCAAGCACTAAATCATAGTTTCCCTTTGTTGTGGCCTTGCTGATCACTGAGTAACAGTACATAAATGGAGGATTCACTCACAGTTGAATAAGAATCTAGTTTACAGGCACTTAAAATTTGTGATCATTTCATTTTCAGACCCTGAAAGCATAACACATAGGGAGATTATCCAGACAACACATATGCCTCTTGCAAATCCAGGAAACTATTAGTTCTTATTCTGTCAAAACAGGTGACTTCTAATTAGTTTTAACCACTTCCTGCTGGAGGATATTTATCTAGTGCTAGCCTATAATTTCTTCACCAATTATCATAAAAAATGTTTTTAGCCTAAAGTACTCTAAACAGTTCTGGTTCTAATTTAAGTCCATGTGGTTATTATCTTACTCTAATCTATTGTGAGAAGTTTGTAATCTTGCCCTTGTGTTATTGCGAAATAACGCTCTGTGTTATTTCAATTCAGTTCCTGAAAACCCCAGAGGCCAAAGTATTGGGTTGTCTTAGAAAATGACTGCCTTATGTAAACATTGTGATATACCACTCCGATCCCCCTTCAGGAATGAAAGATTTATTCCCTCAGCTGCTGGGAGTGCTGCTGGAAGACAATCCTCAGCATCAGCCCTGTTTAAACTGCCTCACTCAAGGTCATGCCTCCTCCAAGGCAGCCTATATCCAAAGAATGATCACTTGAGGATATGAAGTCCAGGCCCCTCGTCTAGCTTGGGACATATCAATGGCCATCCCAGCCCCAGAGCTCCTTATGGGGTTGCCTGAGGCCTTCCTTGAGACCACATCTCAGTTGACTTCTGCCTAATTCTGATTCCTGTCATCCTTTCCACAGGTGTTGAGTCTCAGCACTCCCTAGCAACCCTAGTCTCCATCTCAGAGTCAGCTTTGCAGAAGCCCAACCTGTGAAACTTCTATGAAGAGTGTGCTATGGAATGAGGGAAGTGCTTCAAAGGGAAAGGGAAGAAACCAGCATCATTGGGAGATGGTTCATATTTTGGAGTCAAGGCAAGCAAGATAGTAGGGGGAATTTCTGAAAGCTCAGCAGAAATGCAACTGTTGATTCTCAGCCAAAGCTTCAAGTCGGCAGAGCAATATTGATTTTCCTTCTTCCCCTTTTAATTAAAATACTCATGGACTCAAACAAAAGAGATGAAAATGTTATAATGGCACTAGTACTGCTCAGGCCAACTGCTAGATATCAGGAAGAATGTCCATGTACCAAAGTCTGGATTGAGAAGCCCAGGACGTAACTGAGGGGATCTAAGTCAGGGAGGGGTGAAAATGAGTTGAACTACAATTAGTCTCCCTAAGGAGCAGGTCGGGGGTTGGGGGGGTAATTCGTTTTGAAGCTCAGAAGCCCAGTCTCCAAAGGTCCAGGAATTGATCTCTTCCAGTGAAAAGATGAATAAGCAAAAAGCAACAAGTTATCAGAAAGATGGGCTTGCTGTTTTGCATCTCCAGTAATCCTCTCTAGGATCCAAATGGAAGGCTCAAACACTGGCTATTTCCCCATGATCACAGGCATGGACCAGAGCTGAATACAGTTCTCCTGTTTCAAAGATACTATTTAAAAAGTGGTGGGGGAATCCTACAAAACATCACAAAATATACATAGAGAATCTGGTACCCAAGAACACATGTCTGGAAAATACTTCTACAGGAAACCTAATTAACTTTAAAGAACAACATGTCTACACTCTCAAAAAGATTTAGGAAGATGTGGATCTTTTGAAATAAAAGATGAAATATGGAGAAGACAACAAACATAAAAAAAGAGATAAGATGGCATCAGAAATCAAAAGAACTGTATGAGATAATGGAGTTGTTGCAAGACAACTATAAATACAATTACACATTTGAGTCATCACATTCATGGAAGAAAACTGAAGCAGTGATTCAGAGTATACCTTGAGAAGACCTCCCAAGAAGCATTTACAAGGCTAAGAGGTGCGAATCTAAATACGTAGGGCAGACACTAGAGAGTTAACAAAAAGATAATAGTTATTCCTAAAACACAGGTCTGAACAAAAGCAATAGATTAACAATAAGAGAAAACTTTCTTGGTATGAAGGTGTACTGCAGTATGCAGACTTCAATAGCCCATCATATGCACAGCAAATGAAAAGTCATAGGAAAAATATTAACACTTAGACATATCTTGAACCAGTTTTTAAAGTTCATTTTTAAAGCATTCTATATAAAGAACAGTTGACCCATGAAAGAAAAAAAAATGTAGTGTTCTTCACTTCTCATTTAGGGGCTGGGATCAAGATTGGAAGGAGGATTATAGAAAGCACATGGGTGTCAAAGTTTGGTCTACTATGGTAACTCCTTGTCAGAGCACGTCCTGGTTTTAGAACTCAGGAGTTGTACCTGATGTCCCCAATAACTTCTTAGACTTCTCTGACCTGCTCATCCCTTACCCTTATGCTCTGTAAAGAATGGCTTCCCAGCAATGCTGTTGTCAGCCCCATTAATCTCTCCGTCGTTCTGGGTTCAGTACAACAGGCCATCATTGACTTGAACTCCAGTGCCCACACCTTTGAGGCATCAAATTTGCTGGATCATCTGTGGAATTTTTTTTTTCAATTTGTAGCCATACCCAGATGCATTAATTTTTATTTACTTATTTTTGGAGACATTGTCTTGTTTTGTTGCCAGGCTGGAGTGAAATGGCACAATCTCAGCTCAATGCAACCTCTACCCCCTGGGTTCAAGTGAAACTCCTGCCTCAGCCTCCCTAGTAGCTGGGACTACAGGTGCACACCACCATGCCCGGCTATTTTTTTTATTTTTTATTTTTAGTAGAGACAGGGTTTCACCATGTTGACCAGGTTGGCCTCAATCTCTTGACCTCAGGTGATCCACCCACCCTGGCCTCCCAAAGTGCTGGGATTACAGGCGTGAGCCACTGTGCTCCACCCAGAAGCATTAGCACAAACCAGCTGGCTTAAAACAATTCACATTTGTTCTCTTACAGTTCTGGAGGCCAGATGTCTGAAACGGGTCTCACTGGGTTAGCATTAAGGTGTCAGCAGGGCTGTACCTCTTATGGGAGCTCTAGAGAAGAATCTGTTTTCTTGTTTTTTCTTGTTTCCAGAAGCCATGCACATCCCTGGCATGCAATCTTCAAAGCTGGAAACTGCTGGTGGAGTTTTTATCCCAACACATCACTCTGACCTTTCCTTCTACCTCCCCTTCCACATTTAAGAACTTTTGTGATTACATTGGGCCCACCTGGATCATCCAGGCTAATCTACCCCTCTCAAAGTCCGCTGATTAGCAACTTAATTCCATCTGCTACCTTAATTCTCCTGTGCCAAGTAACCTAAAGTATTCACAGCTTTCAGGGCCGTAGACATTGTTGAGGATTCACAACAGGCTTCTCTGATGTTGCTTCTGGCTACTTAACTTTTCATTAGCACCTCCAGAGAAGGGTGATGACTTTAAAAAGAAAAAGGTAAAATGAACCGTACTTCCAGCACTCTGGGAGGCTGAGGTGGGAGAATTACTTGAGCCCAGGAGTCTAAGACCAGCCTAGGCAACCTAGCACAGACCCTATCTCTAACGACAACAACAAAAAAGTTAAACTGTCAACATCTCATTTACAATTAATAAACGTTTGATGACAGAAGGAAAAACACATGGCTAAAATAGAGACCGGAAATCAAATCAGTGGTGATTAAATCAGAAAATGCATGGGATATCTTTTAGCACAAGGCCTGGCCCAGACCATCCTTGACTAAGTATGAGTTGAATATGAATCTGAAGTTGGTACCCTCGTTCTTTTTATAGCATGGCTACTAGAGTGTGGTCTTTCATCCATTTTTGCTCAAATGTCACTAGTTCATAAAATTCCCATCATCTTTTTCTTTCCTCCCCATCATACTCAAAATATTGTTTATATCTTTCAGTATGGAAAGCCTGCCACGGAAAACTGTACTTAATTCTTGTGAACCAGGAATCTGCCTTCTAAGCTGAAATTATGCACCCCTGATTTATAACTATTATTTCAATAAGGGGATGGACAGAAGGCAAGAAACTATACAGTGAGCAAAGGTTGAATGTATCTTAGCTGTTTGGGACAAGAACAATAAGTAGCATTTGGCTGCCAAAATTAGAAGGGGTTCTAGCTGTTTGGAATAAGAACTTATAAGAAGCATTTGGCTACCTCGGGAAAGTCTTTTGACTCATGGCTACATTCTGTCCTTCACTTAAGAATCTTATTGTAAGTTACTCACATCTTATCATGAGTTCCTCAAAGTGTTGATGCACGATTAAAACATAACCTACTGACACTGAAAAGGACATTGAATTGTTTCTGAATCATTCAGTTTTACTGGTAACCTTGGGCATAAAACATTCTAGCCTATATGTTGTCTTTTGGGTCTGTCTCACAGACGCTGGAGGATGAAATGAGTACTCAATCACAGGTATGCAGTGCAAGAGCAGCTAGTGACTGCCTGGCTCTACTGGCCAGAAATCAGCCCCAAAAAGCTACAGCTGCTTGCTTTTATTCAGTGCAGGCACAATGCCAAAAACCTAGAGCCAACACAACCCGTAGGTAATTAACATTTATTGTTCCCCTTTCAGAGAACGTCACACACAGTGTGCATGATCAAAGGTCAGTTCCTGGTCAATATAAGTAGACAAGCCTGTTTAAGATAAATCCCCCTACACTCCCTTGTACCTACTCCTTGCCCTCTGCCTCAGGGTTATAGAATGGCTGCCTTCAGTTATTCTCCCCGGGGCTCTGCAAAACCCTCCCATCTTTCAGAAGGTTTGCACCCTTTTCCTATAGTTTGTCCTACCACTTTGACCCATCCCCTATAGTTGTCATCTGTAGCCAATGGTTGTAATCTCTGCATTGTACCCTCCAGTGAAAAGGACAACTCGAAAATGAGGAGTCTTCCTCCCATCTACACTTTCTGATAAAAGCATTCCAACTTGTAACTGACTTTGGAACACACCCAACTTTGTTGTTGTGTCTTCCCAGGTCAGTCGTCAAATTTGGCTTCCAATAAATCTTTATCAAATTATTTCAGTCTCAACAGCCTTCATTTCAGTTGGCAGTGAAGAAAGCAACCTCATTTCTTAAGGAAATAGAAAGTTCCATTTCTACATGTTGTATCAGTTACAATTAGGTTTTGTTGTGTATAACAGAAACCCCAATAAAGAGAGTTGAACACCTAGGCTTTCTCTTGCATGTAAAATATTTTAAAAATTGGGCAGTCCAAGACTTGTGTGGCTCTACAAATAAAACTACAGTGGTGCCAAGCAAGGCGAATGTTTAATTCTTTTCATTTGATGGCCAGTTCTCAAAGTATGCTGTTAGAGCACTAGCTGCCTCTGATGGTTGAATAGTTGTTTAATTGGTTTTGGATGTGTATATTTTTCAGTATTATTTTGAACTCATAAATAGTATTATTCAGTATTCAGTATTATTTTGAACTGATAGATTTTTCTTTTTATTTTTTTTTTGAGACGGAGTTTTGCTCTTGTTGCCCAGGCAGGAGTGCAATGGCATGATCTCGGCTCACCGCAACCTCCACCTACTGGGTTCAAGCAATTCTCCTGCCTCAGCCTCCCGAGTAGCTGTGACTACAGGTTGCGCCATGCCCAGCTAATTTTTGTATTTTTAGTAGAGACGGGGTTTCACCATATTGACCAGGATGGTCTCGATCTCTTGATCTCGTGATCCACCCACCTCGGCCTCCCAAAGTGCTGGGATTATAGGCATGAGCCACCGCGCCCAGCCAGATTTTTCTATATTCAATGGATTTCAATCAATTTTGATGTTTAATTTGTCTTATCTATGGCCAGTTAGAAGTCCCTGCAGATTGGCTCCAGTCCTTTTGACATGACCCCATCAGACTGTGAGCACTTTCTTGCTTTCAGCACAAAAATGTGCTAGGGTCATCTTGTAGACTCCTTCCCCATACCAGGAGTCAGCCATTTCTTCTAGGTGTCCTGGTTCCTTCTAGTGAGAACAGTATTTAGAGAACATCACCTGGAAATTGCTACTGGGTTATCATTGTTTTTAAACCTTTTCAGTGGGCAGAGCTTGAAATGTGTATTTTTTAGAGAGGAAAAATCACAAGTTTATACTAGTATTTCCAATATTTCCAATTTAAGACTATAAAGGTTTTACTTAATATATTTGATTTCAGGCTTGCAACTCTTTTATGCTAAAATAATTGGTTACTAACAACATATTTTATGTAAATAGTGCCAAAATATAAAACAGTATAACCATCAATAACAAGACTACTGATTTTGCTAGGTTTGGAGGTTCAGAAAAAATAAGACTATTGAATATGTCTCACTTCTTTTTGTCTTAGTATATACCCTAACATCCAGTGCTTTAAAGTGAAATAATTTTTTTCAGTGTAGTTATGTCATCAGCCTGATATACAGGTTATTTTATTTATGCTTGTTTTTTTCATCTTAGTGGTTACTTCTTTTCTTTTTGACTTAGTTTTATTTTTTAATTATATAAAACATTTACCTAGTCACAAAACAAAAATTAAAAATGAGGTCTATTTAGAAAAGATGGCCAGGTGTGATGGCTCATGCTTATAATCCTAGCACTTTGGGAGGGCAAGGTTAGTGAATCACTTGAGTCTAGGAGTTCAAGACCAGCCTGAGCAACATAGTGAGACCCTGTCTCTACAAAAATTAGAAAAAAATACCTGCCCTTGGTGGTGTGGCCTGTAGTCTCAGCTACCAAGAGAGGCTGAGGTGGGAGGATCACCTGAGTCAGGTAAGTCAAGGCTACAGTGAGCTATGATGGTATTACTGTACCCAAGCCTGGGCAACAGAGTGAGACTCTGTTTCAAAAAATGATAAATTACTGGGTATATACCCAAAGGAATATAAATCATTCTATTATAAAGATACATACATGCATATGTTCATTGCAGCACTGTTCACAATAACAAAGAAATGGAATCAACACAAATGCCCATCAATGATAGACTGGATAAAGAAAATGTGTTACATATATACCATTGAATACTATGCAGCCATTAAAAGGAATAAGATCATGTCCTTGATGGAGCTGGAAGTCATTATCCTCAGAAAACTAATGCAGGAGCAGAAAACCAAACACCACATGTCTTCACTTATAAGTGGGAGCTGAATGATAAGAACACATGGACATATGGAGGGGAGCAATACACACTGGGGCCTGCTGGGGGTGATGGGGGGAGAGAGAGCATCAGAAAGAATAGCTGATGGATGCTGGGCTTAATACCTGGGTGATGGGTTAATTTGTGCAGCAAACCACCATGACATGCACATGTTCACCTATGTAACAAACCTGTACATTCTCTACATGAACCCTGGAACTTAAAAGTTGAAGAAAAATAATTAATTTAATTAATTAAATAAAAAATAATTTTTAAATAGTCTAATTTTCTTTCCTTTGGCTCCCTTATATATTATACTTTTGACATATCCTTTTATTTTTTAAAAATATAGACAAATGCTTATATATATATTCATATTTCCCCCCATTTTTGACACAAAGACTATCATATTCTAAATACTGTTTTGTATCTTGCATTCTTCACTTAAAAATATATTCTAGAGATTGCTCCATACCAATAGATAGAAGGCTTCCTCATTTTTGTGTATGGAGGGGGTGCTGCCTAGACCATCATGTTTATACCATAGTTTATTCAACCAATTCCTTACTTATAAAAATTTATGTTTTTCTTTTGTTATTATAAATAATACTACAATGAAAATCTTGAGGGTATGCTATTATGTTTTTGTCAGTGCACCTTTGGGATAGATTTCTAGAAGCAGGGTTGCTGAGACAAAGAATATATACATATATAATATTGCCAGAAATGAGCAAATTCCCCTCCATGTGGTTTATTTTTTGCATTCCCACCAGCAATGTATTAGAGAAGCAGTTTCCCTGTGGCCCTGCCACCCTTTTGCATTTTTGCCATCTGACGGATAAGAATTGGTATCTCAGTACAGTTATAACTTCCATGTCTCTTATTTTGAATGAGGTTGAACATCTCTTCATATGTTTAAGGGTCATAGAAAACAAATTTTAATTCAAATATTTGCTATTGATGCTGGTATTTTCTTACTTTTAAAGTTAGAGCAAGATGAGCTTGATTAGGTATGAAACAAGTTTACACTGAGGCAAAGGTCAGGGCTGATGTGTTTCTTAGAGAAAATTCTATGAAGCTTTCTTTGAAAGACTGCAGGGACAAAAATTTATCGATCAGATTTTAACAAGGATCCATATAGTTTCCTTATAGTGGTATCCACTCACTGAAATTCTTGTCTTTGGCTTTGTATTAGATTCACTTACAAAATTTTAAAAGAAGAAGAAAAAAAAAACATGCCTGGGCTTCAAATATCTATCTCTGAATATCTTCAGGATAAGAGCTTGATAGTCATATTTTTTGGTTTTCTGTTTTCTTGTTAAGTTGAGATTATTCTATGCAGACAGGCCTGAAAACCAAATGCATTTGTTCAATAAGTATTTATAGGATGCCTACTAAATGTCAGGGAATTAGTTGGCAGGTGGGTGCTGGAGACATGGCAGTAATAAGACAGACACAGCCCGTGCTCTCATGGACTATAGAGACAGCTGAAAAACATTTAATAAACTCACATTAAGTTGTCATAAACACTATGAAAGCACATTGGGCTGAGATACAGAATAGCAAGAAGAAATGCTTTTTGATAGGATGGTCAGAGAATATCTCCCTGAGATGATATTCAAGCTGATTTGCAGACGGAAAATGGACTTTTGAGTCAGATAGGCCTAAATGTTTAAGGGCTATTAGAACATGTGCAGAATTATAAAATACTGTGCTCAGAACCTGGTTCACAGTAAATGGCAGTTGCAATGATAATGATGATGACACTTTCTGTTCAGCCAGATCTTTAAGTCCCATTTCAGTCTAAACTGCTTTATTAAGCCTTCCTTGGTGAATGCAGCTAAAACTTATTTATTCATTCATCAAATGTTCATAGGGCACCCACTGTTTGCAAGGTACTGTTCTATGCACTGGGGATACAGTAGTGAAACCAACCAAGCCTTCATAGAACACGTGTTCCACGAAGTGATTCAATTTGACAATTATCTATCATCTCTTCTCCAGACTTTTCCAATAGGATTGCAAACTCTTGAAGGTCAGACATGTTTTCTTTTGAACACCTCCCCACAATTTCAGACATAGACTAAGTGTTCTGCAGAGTGGTAGACTCAGTGACCTTTCAGCTGGTCCGGCATGCATCATCCACCCACCAGCCAAGGAATCTTAGACCTGGCTATTAGGAGAGAAGAGAATAGATGCAGAGTCTGACATATTAAGGGCCTGAAAGCAGGATTTATTCTTTGAAAGAGGCCAACAACCATACCATTTCAGTCTTCTGAAAAGTTGTAACGTGTGCTATGGTTTGAATGTCCCCTCCAAAACTCATGTTGAAATTTAATTCCCAATGTGGCAGTACTGAGAGGTGAGGCCTATAAGAGGTGACTGGGGCTAGGTGAGATGGCTCATGCCTGTAATCCCAGCACTTTGGGAGGCTGAGGTGAGCAGATCACTTGAGCCCTGGAGTTTGAGACCAGTGTGGGCAACATGGTGAAACCCCATCTCTACAAAACATACAAAAATTAGCTGGGCATAGTGGTGCACACCTGTGGTCCCAGCTATTTGGAAGGCTGAAGTGGGAGGATTACCCGAGCCCGAGGAGGTCAGAGCTGCAGTGAGCTGTGATCGTGCCACTGCACTCTATCCGACAGAGTGAGACACTGTCTCAAAAAAAAAAAAAAAAAGAAAAAAGAAGTGATTGGGTCATGAGGGCTCTGCCCTCATGAGTGGATTAATCAATAATAACCCATGAATCCACTAATCCATTAATCTATTCATACTTAATGAGTTAGTGGGTTAATGGGTTATCATGAACATGAGACTAATGGCTTTATAAGCAGAGGAAGAGAACCCTGAGCTAGCCAGTTCCGTCCCCTAGCCAAGTGATGTCCTGTGTCTCCTCCGGATTCTGCACAAGATCCCTACCAGCAAGAAGAGAAGGCTGTCATTGGTTGCACCCCCTTAACCTTGGACTTCCCAGCCTCCAGAACTGTAAGAAATAAATTTCATTTCTTATGAATTGCTCCATTTCAGGTATTCTGATATAAACAGAAAATGGACTAAGACAGTACCAAAACTCACATCCTGTTGTTACAGTCTTTAAGCAATTGGTTCTTACAAAGTTGAATTTGTATGTTGTTAACCAACCTCATGAAAATTCTTTTCAAGAGAATATGTTAATCAATCCTGGATAAGCTTCTGGATTTCTAACATTAACTCATTTTCTTCACTTTTCCTATAATTCCCACCCCACACACATATGTACATCCACATCTACATACTTTGTAAGTTTATTCTTTTGTTTCAAAACTCCCATTCCTTCCAAGCCAGTGCTTCTCCAGCATAAAAATTGCTGATCATACCAATAATTTACTGAGTTAAAATTCACTCAACTTATTAAGTATGTCCTGTGCAATATTTGGGACATATTTAGACTTAAACAGTTATTTGTTACACAAATCAAAACCACAATGAGATACCATCTCACACCAATCAGAATGGCTAATATGAAAAAGTCAAAAACAAAAGATGCTGAAAAGGCTGCAGTGAAAAGAGAATGGTTATACACTGTTGGTGGGAGTGTAAATTATTTCAGCCATAGTGGAAAACAGTTTGGACATTTCTTAAAGAGCTTAGAACTACCATTTGACCCAGCAATCCCATACTGGCTATGTATTCCAAAAATAAATCATTCTACCCAAAATACATGTGCACTCATATGTTCATTTCAGTACTATTCATAATTGCAAAGACATGGTGCCATCAATAGTGGATTATATAAAGAAACTGTGGTATGTGTATACCATGGAATACTACACAGCCATAAAAATGGAAAACAATATGTCTTTTGCAGTAACATGGATGCAGCCAGATGGATGCAGTTTAACTTGTAAACTCCCTACCAATTATTTTCTTTATGATACCAGTTTGCTGTGACCTTTGACATAGTTGTAACTTGTTTTATTGCCCAATTATCTTGAATGAAGCAACTGAGAATGAATTAGTTTCAGCAAACATTCATAAATGTCTGGAAGGCAAGGAGGGAGATGTGAAGAAAATTTGAGCCTTTATTTCCTAGCTCAGCAAGATTAAAACCAGTTATTTTGAGAAGCCAAATTTGTGTCAAAAATAAAGTCATTTTATATGCTAAAGATGTGTTTGGGATACAAGGATGTTATTCCTTAAAGCGTTTCCTTGCATACACTATAGAGACTTTTTTTAAAAAATCATCTAAAAGTTCATTACAATTCTGGCAAACACAGTGCTTCTCTATGTCTTTCCTCCCTTGCAGACAGACCCTAGAGATTTCCAAGGGCACCCAATTAAATTACTGAAAAGAAATATGGTATTCTTGTCCTTTGGCTGACCCACTCATCATTCTGGCCTGAAACTCATTCTGACTGCCAGCAAACCATGAATTCACTGAGAACAGAAATACACCATTCCCTCTGGCTTTGAGTTGTCCTACCATGTTCACTTTCTTCAGCTCTCTTGCTAAGACTTTTTAGATTAAAATAACTATTGGGTCAATAGATCCTTTCCAAATGATATATAAATGCTATAAAAGGTCACTATTTACAAGGTCAGTAAATGTTTTAGAAACGACTGACAAACTGGGAAACTCAGATATAGATAATTCCATAAAGACAAATAATGATTAAGCCCAAATGGCAACTCTCTAGGCAGAAGTACAAAAAGATAAACAATCCACCCAGGAAAATATTGAATTTATTCTTTCATGCTGAAGAAATGGCTGATGTGGTTTTGTGTGTCACTTGATGGCAAAGTAGACAAGTTTTCAGTCAAAAGGAAAGCTGATGGTAGAATCGCAGCCCTCTCCTGTGGGTGGTGTTCTTCAAAGCAGATGAACTTCCCTCCACCCTCAGGAGCAAATTCCTTGTGTGTAGGGTTGGGCCACAGTAAGCAGCTGTTGGCTTTTCCTCAGTATGCATGTGAGGAGGACAGAGACAAACATAATGGGTAGGAATGCTGGCTCCAGAGTCAGATTGCTCGACTTTGTTTCCTAGAACTTGGGCAATTCTGACTTTGGGCAAGGTACTTCTTGCTGAGCCTCATTTCCTCATCTGTAAATAGAATTCATAACAGTATTGACCACGATACTGGGTCGCAGGTAACCCCAGTAACCTGAGGTTACTGCAAGGATCTAAGAGACTATAAGTGAAAGACACAGACCAGGGCCAAGCACACTAAGTAAGCACATGATCTGTTAGCTTCTCCTGCTATTCTTTCTTGCCTTCCAGCACAACTGAAATGAATGGGACAGTAAATTGGCATATAGATGGACAATTGTCCAGCTTCTGACCACAGCCTTCTCTCAGACAGACTTCCATGAATAAGCAAATCATAGTATAAAGAAGCAGGGATTTCCATAGAGAGGGAGAGATGGCAGGGACTCAGGATTTCAAATACCTCTCTCCTTTTTTCCTTCCCTTCCCTGAGACCCCTTCCCTCCTTGAGAGAAACAAAAACAACAGCACTGGTGGCAGTGGCCACAGGGTCAGACTTCTCTGCCTTTAGAAAGGCGAGGAAAGAAAGGAAAGGAATGCATCTTGTAGTCTGAGTGCCAGGCCATCCACAGTAGAGTAAAACACCGGGTTGACTTATAACGTTTTTGATGCTAGTTCCTGGCTGCCAATGGCACCTCTGGATCCACCCAGGCTGTGGGGGAACTTGCCACCATGAATGAAAGAACACAGGCCTGGCTCGCTTTGCCACCTGCTGATTGTAGAGCCCCAAGACCTTGAGCGAACATAGGCGGTAGCCAGGGAGTTGTTATAGTGGCCCTTGGGTGAGACCCAGTGCTGTGCTGGCTTCAAGTCTGACCCAGCACAGTCATAATCATGGTAGCCACAGGGTTACTTATGTCACTCCACTCCCAGTTTCAGGTGGCTCACAACAAAGAGAAAGAGACCCTGTTTGTTTGGGAGAAAGAAAGGGAAGAGAACAAGTGTCTCTGCCTATAATCCAGAGAATTCTTCCGGGCACTGGCCAAGACCATAAAGGTGGTACCTCCACAAGTTTGCAAGAACCACAGCATTACTAGGCTTGAAGGGTCGGTCCTCTAAAGCAGACACAGCTTATATCATAACACCCAATTCCTTTCAAATTCTGAAAAGCTTTCCCAACAAGGATGGGTACAAGCAAGCCCAGACTGTAAAGACTACAATAAATACCTAATTATTCAATGCCCAGACACTGAAGAACATCTTTAAGTATCAAAACAATCCAGGAAAACATGACCTCACCAAATGAATTATAAATAATCCAGCAGGACAAATCCTGGAAAAACAAAGATATGTGACCTTTTGGATAATGAATTCAAAAATAGTTGCTTTGAGGAGACTCAAAGAAATTCAAAAGAACATAGAGAAGGAATCCAGAATTCTACAAGACAAACTTAACAAACAGATTAAAATAATTAAAAAGAATCTAGTGTTCATCATACGCAAGTCTATAAATGTAATTCACCACATAAAAAGAACCAAAGACAAAAACCACATGATTATCTCAATTGACGCAGAGAAGGCCTTTGACAAAATTCAACAGCCCTTTATTCTAAACCGTCAATAAACTAGGTATCAATGGAATGTATCTCAAAATAATAAAAGCTATTTACAACAAACCAACAGCCAATATCATACTGAATGGGCAAAAACTGGAAGCATTCTCTTTGAAATCTGGCACTAGACAAGGATGCCCACTCTCACCACTCCTATTCAATATAGTATTGGAAGTTCTAGCCAGAGCAATCAGGCAAGAAAAAGAAATAAAGGCTATTCAAATAGGAAAGGAGGAAGTCAAATTGTCTCTAGTTGCAGGTGACATGATTGTATATTTAGAAGACCCCATTTTCTCAGCCCAAAATCTCCTGAAACTGATAAGGAACTTCAGCAAAGTCTCAGGATACAAAATCAATGTGCAAAAATCACAAACATTCCTATACACCAATAACAGACTTAAAGAGAGCCAAATCAAGCATGAACTGCCATTCACGATTGCTACAAACAGTATAAAATACCTAGGAATACAACTAACAAGGAATGTAAAGGACCTCTTCAAGGAGAACTACAAACCACTGCTCAACAAAATAAGAGAGGACACAAACAGATGGAGAAATATTCCATGTTCATGGTTAGGAAGAATCAATATTGTGAAAATGGCCATACTGCCCAAAGTAATTAACAGATTCCATGCTATCTCCATCAAGCTACCAATGACCTTCTTCACAGAACTGGAAAAAAACACCTTAAACTTCATATGGAACCAGAAGAGAGCCTGCATAGCCAAGTCAATTCTAAGTAAAAAGAACAAAGTTGTAGGCATCACACTACCAGACTTCAAACTATACTACAAGGCTACAGTAATCAAAACAGCATGGTACTGGTACCAAAATAGAGATATAGACTAATGGAACAGAACAGACGCCTTGGAGGCAATACCACACATCTACAACCATCTGATCTTTGACAAACCTGACAAAAACAAGCAATGGGGAAAGGACTCCATGTTTAATAAATGGTGTTGGGAAAACTGGTGAGCCATGTGCAGAAAGCAGAAACTGGACCCCTTCCTGACACCTTACACTAAAATTAACTCCAGATGGATTAAAGACTTAAACATATGACCCAACACCATAAAAACCCTAGAAGAAAATCTAGGCAAAGCCATTCAGGACATAGGCATAGGCAAAGACTTCATGATCAAAACACCAAAAGCATTGGCAACAAAAGCCAAAATAGACAAATGGGACCTAATCAAACTCCACAGCTTCTGCACAGCAAAAGAAACAGTCATTAGAGTGAATCAGCAACCAACAGAATGGGAAAAAAATTTTGCAATCTACCCATCTGACAAAGGGCTGATATCCAGAATCTACAAAGAACTAAAACAGATGTACAAGAAAAAAACAAACAAGCCCATTCAAAAGTGGGCAAAGGATATGAACAGACATTTTACCAAAGAAGACATACATGAGGCCAACAAACATATGAAAAAATGCTTATCATCACTGGTCATTAGAGAAATGCAAATCAAAACTACATTGAGATACCATCTCACACTAGTTAGAATGGTGATCATTAAAAAATCTGGAGACAACAGATGCTGGAGAGGATGTGGAGAAATAGGAACACTTTTACACTGTTGGTGGGAGTGTAAATTAGTTCAACCATTGTGGAAGACAGTGTGGCGATTCCTGAAGGACCTAGACATAGAAATTCCATTTGATCTGGCAATCTCATTACTGAGTATACATCCAAAGGATTATAAATCGTTCTACTATAAGGACACATGCAAACGAATGTTCATTGCGGCACTGTTTACCATAGCAAAGACCTGGAACCAACCCAAATGCCCATTGATGATAGACTTGACAGGGAAAATGTGGCATATATACACCATGGAATACTATGCAGCCATAAAAAACGATGAGCTCGTGTCCTTTGCAGGGACATGGGTGAACCTGGAAACCATCATTCTCAGCAAACTGACACAAAAACAGAAAATCAAACACCGCATGTTCTCACTCATAGGTGGGTGTTGAACAGTGAGAACACAGGGACACAGGGAGGGGAGCACTACACACTGGGGTCTGTCGAGGGGAAATAGGGGAGGGACAGTGGGGAGTGGGGAGTTGTGGAGAGATAGCATGGGGAGAAATGGCAGATATAGGTGATGGGGAGGAAAGCAGCAAATCACACTGCCATGTGTGTACCTACGCAACAATCTTGCATGTTCTTCACATGTACCCCCCAAACCTAAAATGCAATTAAAAAAATAAAAAAAATAAAATAAAATTTAAAAAGCATATTAAAACAAACAAACAAACAAAAAACAACAAAAGCTAAGGCAAAAACAGGCAGAAATAAAATAAGTGAATATGGAAAAGAACCAATTAAAAGTGTTGGAAATTATTTTTAAGTGGTCAGTGAAATCTTTAAAAATTAGTAAAGAATTTAAAAATATATATATCAAAAGACTGAATGCATTTAAGAGTGAACAACAATAGTGAAAGCAGCAGAGAGATAAGAGTTTAAAAATATAGGAAAGCAGTAAAAAGTTTGAGAATTGACTAAAAGGTGAACAGATGGAAAAAAAATCCAGCATATTAATATTAATATATCCAGGAGGAGTTCTGGGAAAGGAGAATGGAAGAAATAGCCAAGAAATAATATTTAAAGAAAGAAATATTGAGAAGTTTCCAGAATTGGAAAAAGATATGACTTTCATGTCTATCCTCTCATACTAAATAAGAGTAATTCTATAATTACATTTCAGAATATTAGGGATAAAGAGTAAAACCTAAAAGCTACCAGAGCCTACAAATCAATGTAAGAAATGGCAGACAATCCAATAGAAAAATGGGCAAAAGATATAAATAGTCACTTCACAAAATAAGTTACATAATGGTAATTTTAAAGGAGGACTAATTTTATTGGTCATCAAAGAAATACAAATTATAACTACCATGAGATACCTCACCACAATAACGGATAAAATGAAAACGACAGATAGTACCAACTGGTGGTAGAATGTCAGTCAATGGCACTTTCACATACCATTGGTGGGAGTGTAAACTGGTACAACTGTTTTGGAAAACCTTTTGGCAGTATATATCAAAGCTGGGCACATACATATTCTATGACCTAGCAATTCCATTCTAAATAAAATTGCATACATAATCTCAGAAATGCGTATATATGTTCACCAAAAGACACAGAATGTCACCAGGCACGGTGGCTGATGCCTGTTAATCCCAGCATTTTGTGAGGCCGAGGTGGGCGGATCACGAGGTCAGGAGATCAAAACTATCCTGGCTAACACGGTGAAACCCTGTCTCTTCTAAAAATACAAAAAGATTAGCCGGAAGTTGTGGCACCTGCCTGTAATCCCAGCTACTCGGGAATCTGATGCTGGAGAATCATTTGAACCTGGGGGGCAGAGGTTGCAGTGAGCAGAGATTGAGCCATTGCACTCCAGCCTGGGCAACAGAGTGAGACTCTGTCTCAAAAAAGAAAAAAGACACAGAATGTTAATAACATTATTCTCATAGCCAAAAGCTTTAAATGTCCATCAAGAAAAGAATACAGTTCCATCGCAGGGTTTTGCCATTCCTGGGGGTCCCAAGAAGTACTTGAAGCGTGTTGCAGTGCTGAAGCATTGGATGCTCAACAAACTAATAGGCGTATATGCACACTGTCCATTGACAGGCCCCCATAAGCTGAGGGAATTATCTTCCCCTGATCGTCTTCCTCAGGAATAGACTCAAGTATGTGTTGACTAGAGATGAAGTAAAGAAGATAGGTATGCAACACTTCATCAAAATTGATGGCAAGGTTCAAGTGAACATCATATATCCTGCTGGATTCATGGATATCATCAGCATTGAGAAGACAGGTAAGCATTTCTGCCTGGTCTATGACATGAAGGGCTGTTTTGTTGCTCACTGAATCACAGTGGAAGAGGCAAAGTACAAGTTGTGCAAAGTGACGAAGATTATGGTGGGGATGAAGGGAATCCCACGCCAGATGACTCGATGCTCGAACCAGCCGCTACCCAGATCCTCTCGCCAGGGTGAACGATACTGTGTAGATTGATTTAGGGACTGGTAAGATAATCGACTTTATCAAATTCGACATGGGCAATGTATGTATGGTGATTGGTGGAGCCAACCTTGGTTGTGTTGGTGTGATAACCAACAGGGAAAGACATCCTGGTTCTTTCAATGTGGTGCATGTGAAGGATGTCAATGGCAACAGCTTTGCCATGAGGCTTTCCAACATTTTTGTCATGGGCAATGACAATAAATCTTGGATTTCCCTGCCCAAGGGAAAAGGCATCCAACTTACTATTGCTGAAGAGAGAGACAAGAGGCTGGCCACTAAACAGAGTGGAGGCTAAATTGCAGCGGCAGCATATCTTTTTTCTTTGCACAAATAGTGAATAAACTCATTAAAAAAATAAACTTGTTTAAAAAATAAAGTATGGTATATTCATACAATGAAAAATAATACAATCTTGAGAATGAATGAATTATATCTCATCAAACAACATGAATTTTATAAATCATGTTGATCAAAAGAAACCAAAGGTTGGAAGATCATATTTGAAAAACCTATCTGATAAAGGATTTATATCAAAATATGTAAAGAACACTAACATCTCAATAAGAAGACAACCTATTTTTTTGTTTTTGTTTTAATTGATATGTAATATTTACATATTTGTAGGGTACATGTATTTGTTACATGCATACAATATGTAGTGATCAAGTCAGGGTATTCAAGGTATTCATCACCTTAAGTATTTATCATTTCTATGTGTTGGGACCATTTCATGTCCTCTCTTCTAGCTAATTTGAAATATACAATACATTATTGCTAACTATAGTCATTTCTACTCTGCTTTTAAACATTAGAACTTATTTCTCCTAATTTTATGTTTATACCCATTAACCCAACCTCTTTTTAAGCCTCCTTACACTCACACATCATTCCTAGCCTCTAGTATCTATCATTTGTATTCTCTACCTCCATGAGATTAACTTTTTCAGCTCCCACCTATGAGAACATGTAGTATTTGTCTTTCTGTGCTTCATTTATTTCATTTGCATAATGACCTGTTGTTCCATCCATATTGCTGCAAATGACATGATTTCATCCTTTTTAATGGCCAAATAGTATTCCTTTGTGCATATATATCTTTTCTTCATTCACTGATGAACACTTAGCTTGATTCTATATCTTTGCTATTATGGATTGGACTGCAATAAACATGCATGTGTAGGTATCCCTGTGATAAACAAATTTCCTTTTATTTAATAAATACCCAGTAGTGGCATTGCTGAATCATATGGTAGTTTTTAGTTTTTTGAGAAATCTCCAAACTATTTTCTCTAGTGGTTGTACTAACCCACATTCCCATCAATGGTGTAGTTTCAGGCATCACATTCAAGTCTTTAATCCATCTTGAGTTGATTTTGTATATGGTGAGGGACAAGGGTCTTTGAAGGTGTCATATTTTCTTTTTTTTTTTTTCAATGTTTCCTGTGTCCTTACATTGATATTTGCATGTTGTATAACAGTCATTTCTTTCAGTCTTATGAATTCGCTTTAGTATGGGAGGACTTTTTCCTGAAGATGTATCTATGATTTTGGTTGGGTCGTGCACATTGACTTTAATTCTAGGTGCATGCAGTAGGGTAGTCTCTGTATGATTTCTTTGGCTGTAAGCAGCATCAGTAGTATTTATGATTTATTTGATGGCTTAGGGTACAGTTATTAATGGAAACTGTGGTGTGAAGTTTTGCTGGGGACTGGATGCCTCATAGTCCAGACTTCAGATCCCAGTGGGCTGAGACTGCTTGTCTTGGGCCCCAAGGTGGCATTGGTGTCAGCAAGTCCAGCTACGCCAGTTCTTGAGCCTCCAGAACAGTTCTTGAGCTTGCTTGAATGCCAGAAGTGGCAGCAATGGGCTGTGGGGGTGAGCATGTTCTCAGGCCTCTGGGCACTTGGCATATTCTAGGCAATGGCAGTAGCGGTACTGAGATGACTCTCTGGGTCCCAAGTGGTATGTGCTGCTATTGATGGTGGCCATGATAGCCTGGGTGGGCTAGTCTTCAGACCCCCAGCTAGCATGTGCAGGTAGGTGTCAGCTGTGGTGGTAGCAGCAGGTTGGGTAGGCTCAATCTCAGGCCCCCTAGAGGAGTGCTCAGGTGCCAGTGGTGGTGGGCTGGCTTGGCAATCCCTAAGCCCCTAGATTACATGCTCTGACATGGGGTGGTGGCCAAGCCGATCTGAGCAGACTTGTCCTCAGGCCACCTGATGCTGTGTGCAGGTGCCTGCCATGGTAGGCAGTGGTGGGGCAATCTCAAGGCCCCTGGTGGAATGCTCAGGTGAGGTGGCAACAGTCATGCTGTGGCCCTGCCACTGGGGAGGTGGGACACAATCACCTTACTTGTGCTTCAACCCTGGCAGCAGCAGCTCTGCTTCATTTGTGCCTCAGCCCTGGAGCTGCTGAGCCCCAGGGCAATGGGTAGCCTGTTGGGGGTTGGGTTCTCAAAACGGTGCCTTGCTGTAGCTGCTTATGGCTTGGTGGAGAGGGGGAGTGGGACCCAATGCAAGCTCCATCCTTGGAGCTGTGCTACTTATGTTCTTCAGGTACAGTAGCTGCCTTTGTTTGTTTCAGGGCCTGGGAGGTTTCAAGAGCTCTCCTGTGGCTAAGATAGCAGAATATTTTGGTAAGAATGTGGTCTACTAGGAGTTTCTCACTTACCCTTTCCCTAAATGGGAGAGTGGCTCCCAGCTGATTCCAGTCAAGCAGTTTACCTTGCTTTCCTCTCCTTCCTTGCCTTAGGTGTTTGTTATTTTCTGTTGACCTCCAGTGTTCTCTCAGATGATCTATTCAAAGTGTGATTATTTACTATTTTGGTTCCTTGTAGTGGAGAAGGCAAGTAGAAAATGCATCTAGTCAGCCATCCTTCCTCATACAACCCACTTTTAAAATGGGCAAAATATTTGAACAGGCACTTTACCAAAGAAGATATGTGAATGATGAATAAGTATGTATTCTTGCCTTCTTCATCTCCCATAAAATTCTGCAACATAGATATCTGGTAAAAACATCTGCCAGCTGCCATTGCTGTGTGCTCAATAAGCCTGACTTTATGGACTCTACAGTTGAGTTATTGGAGTGAGGCTATAAGGGCTGGTATACGTAGGTTACAACTGCTTCACCAAATAGAGATGGGGTGGAGGGTAGATCACAGGCATAAAATTCTAATTTAAGAACAGAAACCATCCTTCTTTGGAAAGCCTTCTAAGACGGAGGACTTCCTAACAGACATTGTTTCTAAAACAGGACTAACAATTAACACATACACACTATGTATGTACACAAAATATTTGAGGGCACAAAATATTTTATCTTCCATGCCTGTTAGGTAGTTATTGCTCAAAAGAGTTATAAAAGCAACGAAAGGGAAAATAAACAAACAATATAACTCAAGTTCCCATTATTCTGAAATTCAAACAACTTTGAATTTCCAGAAAGGTCTGAGATGTGCTTTGCTTTAAAATACTACAAATACATTTCTAAGGGACAGCATAAAAATCAGTTAATTCATCCCACCCTCCTGGTTAACTCAGAAAGCCTTCTAGACAAGGTGCATAGTGCAGTCAGCTAAGCCTGGGGAAATAGAAAGAATTGACGTGTCATAGAAAAGGTCAACTAGGAGGCTGACACTTTCTTCTCCTTTCCATTTTCTGCTAAGCATGCAACTTCTTGGCCTCAACAATTATAGCCAATGGCTACAGAGAAGGCCAAAGGGTAGCAGCATAGTCAAAAGCATTTTTATTGCAGTGGTGTGCAGAATCAAGAATTAGTTGCAATCAGTTTATGTTACTGAAACAATCTGCACATCAAAACACTCCAAATAAATTAGGTCCAAATTCCACTTCAACCACTGATATTGCTGTAACAAATATGAATAGTGCTTAACATGCCAAAAAAAGAAAAAAAAAAAGGGCACTTTCTTCTTTCATATACCTATCCTTGTATAAACAGGTCAAGGATGGAAGATCAGTCAAACAACATTGTCATAATATATACCTGCTGATGCCAGTTCTGTGTACTTTGGGCTCCTCCTTTATGAGGTCTGAATATATGCCCAGGCTGGGTGTAGTGTCTCGTGCCTGTAATACCACCAATTTGGGAGACTGAGGCAGCAGTGGATCACTGGAGGTCAGGAGTTTGATACTAGCCTGGCCAAGATGGTTTAATCCCATCTCTACTAAAAATAAAAAAATTAGCTGGGTGTGGTGGTGCATACCTGTAATCCCAGCTACTCGGGAGGTAGGAGAATCACTTGAACCTGGAAGGGGGAGGTTGCAGTGAGCCAAGATTGCCTGCACTCAAACCTGGGCAACAGAGCTAGACTCAGAAAGAAAAGAAAGGAAAGAAAGGAAAAGAAGAAAAAAAGGAAAAGAAAAAGAAAGAAAGAAAGAAAGAAAGAGAAAGAAAGAAAGAAAGAAAAAGAAAAAGAGAGAGAGAGAAAGAAAGAAGAAAGAAAGAGAAGAGAGGGGAGAGGGGAGAGGGGAGGGGAGGAGAGGGGAGGAGAGGAGAGGGGAGGGGAGGGGAGGGGAGGGGAGGGGAG